>NC_079208.1:54024111-54338529 GCF_026745355.1 Beta vulgaris subsp. vulgaris | reverse complement strand
GGCCAATTGGTACAATCAAGTGTATTGATCAGGTCTACAAACGCTAAGACGTCCATAACTGCGTGCAAACAAGTTTGGTAAGAAATTCATTTGTCAAGGGGGGAGAAAAAAAACCTTACACAAAATTCTTAAGCTTGTTGAGTTTATGAGCCAGAATCGAACAACTTTATGTTCAGCTTCTAAACATCAATGAACAACTCGTTTATGTTCGTCGGTGTGCTTGTGCAAGTTTGTATATGACTCATTTAAAACTTAAATTTAGTTAAAAGTATGCATAAGATTATTTGGTCTAATCTATGCATAAAAATTTAGCCATAACCTTTTTCTTATTGCAAAGATTGGCAAAATTTAAAATTTTGTCACATGTATGCGTAAGATCTTAAAAGTAAGTCCATTCTTAGAAAGGTACAACGTTGCACATTTGTTAAATCAAGATTGATTTAAACTCATTAAACCTTGAGCTTGAGCTAAAAATGCGGACAAGCAAGCTTGTCAGCTGAGCCCAAGCAAGCCAAGCTCAAACAAGAAATTGAGAATTCTCATTCGAGCTTAACAATGCTTGAACACTGATAAAAAAAAATTTGAGGGGCACTAATGATTCTATTCAAGCTTAATTATTTATTCTTGAAAGACTTATTTAAAACAACTGAACCTTCCAGATACCAAGTTTATTGGTCTGCTTTCTACTTCAGATTATACCTAGTTAGCAGTCAGCTTAGTCATCATATTTTACTGCAAAATAAGTTTGGCAAGACACCATTATTGGCAGGTATGATAGTATCAGGACCTAGACATATAGCGAATTGTTGTTTGAAGCTTTAATACCCCTATGTGGCTACGCCAATCTTTCTTATCCAAGCCAGGCAATAACAAGATCAAGACTTTACTAAAATCGAGATCCGATAGGCGATAGCCAAATATCCAACAAGTTCAACCAACTAAGCATTTAAATCACACATGTCAAGATTATGCACTAAAAGTAAAAGATATACCACTATACTATTGTCATAAAATTACCAAACCTTAAACAAGATGATAATGCAGAAAGGTTATATTGTTCGTGCAAGTGCACCACTAAGGGAAGTTCAAGTTTCGTATAGAAGGAGTTGACCCAATTCACAAACCCATAACCGATTGTTTAAAATATCCCAAGATGCTGTGAAGACTGTTACTACCAGTCTGCAATTGTCCTGCATAAATGTACAATCACACAACGTGTGGAAGTCTCCCAGACAAATCAATACATCATAGAACAAAATTGGTGCTTGTCGGCATTGCAGAGCGAGTAGCAGAGTCATACAAGAGGCAACTAGAGGGAATCACAGCCTGAGTCGCAGGTGTCGCAACGGCAAGGATATAATAAGTTGAAAATTTCAAAGTCTCGCATTTAAATTCAAGAAATATCTGAACATGATTTTTCTAAAATAATAATCTGCAGATGAACCCTTTAAGCATCTCTTGTATGGGGAAAAAAAGCAGCTCTAAACCTCTATAAAAGTCCAACACCTGTAGTAAGCTAATGACCCACAACCCCCTTGCGACCACACTACACAAACCATAAAGTATTACATATTGGCAAGTTGAAATTCCACTAATGCAAAGCTCATTAGATCGTATAGTGGCCTATAATTGGTTCCGAGCAAGATAATCATCTTATTCCCTCTTAAGCAGATGTGTTTCAACGAAAATTTCTTGGTCTCACCTGAATAAATACTGTCCCCCGGGATAGTTCCTTTCTCAAGGGTTACCCTTGTACCCCCATCTGTGGTATACCTGAATGTACAAAGTAATTAAACTTGTCATGGAACCTAGGGTTTTAGACTTAAAAACATCATATGAAAATATTCAAGTAACAACAGAAATTGCAAATCACCCACACCCAGTAGGCCAGTAGTAGTCAGAATAGCTACTTGGAATTGCATGTAGCCATATGGACACAGCCTATAGGTATCCTACTGCTACACTTTGATAATGATCATATATGCTGTATAGTGAGAATCCATAAATCTAAGCGACACTGTTGTCAGCATCCTCTTCAAGAGACCGATTACTACAATTTGCAATAAATGTTACTAAAAGTACCGTCATCTTCAACGTCATACTAAAATCGAGGTGTGAGATATCCATTCCAGTACGTTGTTACAAATTATTCCTTTCTCCTTTCTTTCAGGTGATAATAGTGGGCCCCTTAACCCTACCCAAACTAGGCATAGGCTAAGTGTAACAGCAAGGGCAGGAGAGACAAAGCCCTAAGACCCAACCACACCAAAGCGTGGATTATGCACTAGGGTGCACAATGCTCATTGTGCACCCTAAAGAACATATCATTCTTATAAAAGAACACATAATTTAAAATTACATGTAAATCTCCAATTATAAAAGAACATAGGTCATAATGAAAAGTAACATATAGTAAATGAACATATAGTCTAAACTAAAAGAACATACCTTTTAAAATTCAAATTTTTTTAAAAAGGAATATCGCTAACAATCATATTTGAAAAGGTGAAACAAGTTGCAAGATTTAAGGAAACAAAAAACAATATTTTTCTGAAAATCATACTCTTAAAATGTTAAAACTACGTCGTTTAGGAGGGGTGCACCATCCTCTACATGCACTTGGGTGCATGTTCCTATTTCCGCAACCACACAATATTTCCCCAACTATGGAAGTTGGTATATGGACTTAACCTTGATCTCATGGAGCCATACACTATGAACTAGCATAGCTTTGATACCATTAATGCAAAAAATAAAGAAGAAAAGCAGATTTGTTTGATAAACTGAAATTACAGCAATTGTAAATGATATTCAAGCTCCCCAGAGGCTTGATTCTCTCCCAAATGTACTCTTAAAAGCTCACCCAAAATACTCGACAATTTTCAACATATCAATTCTTTCCTAGTGTTCTCTTATTTATAGTATTACTACTCTAACTCACTTATCCTTCTCCTCAAGATACTGCTAATTGCAGTACCTAATATGCACCCCTACTAATATTGATTCATAGCACCATAACGAGCTCTACGACTGCAGCCGCCTTCTTTGGGCCTTTAGGAAACAATTCATATAAAAAAAAGCAAGATTTTTACACTATGTCATGGAGTCCCAATAACTCTGTTCAAAGAAACTGAGCCAAACATACCAATTTATTGCACCTCAACCTCAAATGTGCAACAAGAACAGCAACAGAACGCAAAGCCCACTCATGCATAATGCCAAGCTATAAAATTTACAGATATATCAAGCTATAAAATGCCAACCATATCGAGATTTTGGGACCACTTTTCAATATTAAAACTCAATTTTTGTTAGATCTATACTGAAATCCACAATGCAGCTCCTAAACTCACATTTGTTGAACGTATACGATGAGAGGCCCTCAAATTAATTAGGAAAGGGCAAAAAACTTCAGAGGAAACCATCATTGCGTGCAATTTTGCAGATCTTTTAGGTGGGAGATTCTATCATAAAAGATGCAAATACATAGTATCTAGCAATAAGCTATAAAGGGCCATGAAGACAGCATCAAAACATGGGGTTCCTTACAAGATTACATCATCTCCAAGGTGTCTTCTGGCCAATTTAACAAGGTGATGCAGATATGCTTTATCATCTGCATAGGAACCATATTCATTTTCTATCTGCCACAAAAAGTCTCTTCTTAGACATGAGAACATTTAATGGTTTGTGCAAAAAGTGTTGAACAATGGGAAATAAATTTAGCATATTAATTAAAACATCTTCTCTTTGTTTGATCAAGAAACCGTAATAAAGGTCTGTTATCACAAATAAAGAATAATATTATGTAGATGTGCAACTCTTTAAGGAATCTAGTCAAGGGTTCATTTGTAATTGAGTCTGTAAATGTCACAATCAAAAGCGTTAATCCATTATTGCTTTCTTCAACGATTAACTTCCTGTTACGAGTTATGGCAATCTTAAAGCAGATCAATTGTTAAGAATCACAAAAGATGAATAAAGTTGCGCACCTGAAACATTATAATAGGACCGCCATTACCATAAAGAAAAGGAGCTACCTTTGGGAGCAGTATGCCCCACCACTTATCCACCTGCAACAACTCATGCATTAAAAGCAAGCATCAAGCCAAAGGAAAACAAACTCGTGAAAGACAAATGCATGCAGACAACTCACTCAAGCAAAAATTCCAAAATTGGCATATGTTTACATGTACATCATCCTCATAAACCATTTCTTATAGAAAACCATGCAAAGTTGTAAACTAGACGCTGGAGCAAAGTAATTGTCTACTTCCTTCTGATAACAACCTATCCAGTAGGAACAATATTTTGATAAGACATCTAGGCTTGTCCTTTAACCAAACCATATCTTGAACTCTCAAAACATAGAGCTTTTAAAAAGAATTACATCAAAATATGGCAAGTATTGAAGGGTTACCCAGCAAAGCAGTAACTTGTAATGTGCAATAACCTAAGAAGAAATCATACGAATTGAAGGTACACAGGATCTGAAGACCTCAGTCTAAGAGCTGGCTCTCTAGCAAGTAACCAAGCTGGAAAACCACCCAGATCCCACTCTGCAATACATTCATATATTCTGGGTTCAGCATCTTGTTCAACAGGAAGCAACATAGTACAAAGTTACAAAAAAAGAAAAGAAAGGATGGGGTCGAACTGTCAAGGGAAAAGAAGAGAAGAAGAAAGAGAGTGAGCATATTAATAGCAAAAATATCAGAAACAATTGCCATTCCTGTTGTAATATCATCCTTCTTCAGGTAATAGTAAGTTGCAAATTTTTTAGTTCTGGTTCCAGCGAACGAATAATCATTGAGTCCTCTTTCCGGACAAGACATACAAAGAGACCTGCCAACATTCAAGTAGCTATTGGGAAAAAAAAGGTAAGCAAGCATGGCAAAAGTAAAAAGCTACAAAGTACCATTGATAGAGATACTGGATGACGATACTATGACTGATGCTCTACGCTCTACATGGTACACACCAGTTGAAGGACTGAGAATCAATATGAACTCTAGAAACTGAACGAAGACAAAATAATGATAAACCATTCAGTGCAGCGTCAAATAGCACCCAAATTCCCATTTGATGTTGTTCTTTGCCAGACATTATTAGGCAGCTCTAAAAGAATACAGCGTACATGTAAATCTATATTGCCTGACAAAGAGATCAACTAGAATGAGTGCTATGATATACTCACTGAGAGTACTACAACATATAGAGCATAGACAAGGTATATTGTATATCAACACAACATAATTTGAAAACAATACATAAATCTCCGTTAATGGACGAAATCTGTATGGATCCCCTTCTTGCCACAGGCCCACAATAAGGAACACAGGACATGAACAAATCCAACAGATGCACCCACTATCAACTCTCAAGTCTCAAGTCCTTTACTGGGGACAATCGCAATTACCTTCCCCAAACAAATGAGATCTACCCCATGATCCAACACTCCTCCACAACAGATCTAACAAAAAGTATATCCTATTTGGCTACTTGCAAATTCTTCATCTTAGACTAAAAAAACAGCTTAAAGCCCAAATGAAAAGTAAAAATGACAATGGCTCCCAAATGCACCTACAATAAAAAAGTTAAGCATATGTCCCAATAACTTCTAATATTAATTAAATTATCCAGATGATACAGTAAGCTTCAGCGAAACTAAAACAAAAGAGCAGATGAAATTTCGAGAGAAAAAAAATCTATCAATACCTGCACATATGTAAGGGCCAGCTCGAAGCATGACATGAAACCCTAGCTTCTGGCAGAGTTTAAGAAATGATAATATGTCAGCAATACCATCAAAAAACAGATCACCAGGCCTCGGTTCATGCAGATTCCACGGAACATAAGTCTGAATTGTGTTTAGGCCCAATGCCTTTGCTCTCAACAGCCTATCTTCCCAATACTGCATTACGAGCACACATGAGGATCTCACAAGTCTCAGAGGTCCACCATATATCAAAGCTAACAGCAAGAAGAAATCTCAAATTTCAAAATGCAACCACAGGTTACTCTCCCATCTATTATGTTTTCCGAATCCCATGCCTATTCGTTTTCCAAATTCCATGCCTTTTTGATAAAACAATACAACCATCAACTTATAAGAATAACTGAACAAACAATAAAACATGGCCCTCACATTCATTTTCCAGGTATCTACTGAAATGGTACTCTTTCCAAAGGGGAGATTAGATTTACTGACAAGCTAATAGAGTACCTGTGGAAGAACCCGAAAGTAATGCAAATCACCACCAATTATGCGGAAAGGCTCACCATCTTTCCAAAACATATCCTCAGCAATCTCAAATTTCCTGACATTAAGCTGGTACCATTGAAATAAAATTAATTAAATACAAACACACTCAATGCTACATTACCAAGAATGGTAATTCAACCCGCTAAAAAATTTATGGTGATTCAACCCGCTAACTATACAATCTTTTAAAAACAGGAGTTGCAACACTATACAAACAAAAATGATCCAGAAGATTGAGGCATGATGCATACACTTTCATTTGAAACTTCTAACATATTCAATTTGCTAAATAAGATCATCAATTAATTTCAACTTGGAGTTTTCAAGAATATAGACTAGCTAAGTGAAATATAGTGCACAAGTACCATCTGTGTCTTTTGAATCTACACAGTTTGAGTTTCACGCTTGCTAATGCATGACTTTGACCATTAATTATTAACATTGAAGATTATGATTTTATGAAAAGTTGATATTATGAAAATATATATATTGAGACGCATCCAAAAAGATCCAAAAAGTCAATATATTTACTTATGTATTAATCACCCGTGATGATCAAAGTGTAAAAGTACAAAGTATGAAGACCAAAGAAAGGAAGAGAGTATATAAAAAGCTATACTCATACTATATGATTATTTGTCCAAATTATTGTTATGGGGCGAGATCTTATTGTTAAGATCACAAGTTGTGCTTGTAAGGCTGACAGACCATGCAATTCCTCAGGGCTCAGATATATCATGCTTTATCTATCCAACATACATTTCCTAAATGTTTTCTCTTTCAAGTAAACTCTCACTTTATTGCCACTATACAACTTATACATATCAGAAACATTAAAGATGAATATGGCACGTTAACATACGCTTCTTTTCAAATCATTAAAATAAAATGCTTCATTTTTACCAAATTACTTGCAGTTCACCTGATTATGCCTACTGCCTACAAAAGCACAATTGCAAAAACGAATTCAAGTAAGTACAATATTCATCAATAAAATTTAACTTGTTTTTCCACAATACTACAGTCACAATTTAAAAAATTTAAAATAGATATAATTTGAAAAGCTTCATTTCACCAAATTACTTGCGATCACATGATTATGCCTACAAAAGTACAATTGTAAAAACGAATTCAAATATTCAAGTACTTATAATCTTCTGTAAGACTTAGAGAATACTCCCTGAGGAGGCTTAGGTTTGTTATTAACCTTATATACCAATAGTACGGTATAACCTACTTAACATAATTACAATGCTAAAATAAATACATGGCTCCAAATATGGACACTAACTATATTACATATATTTACTCTAATACACCCCCACAGTTGGAGCAGGAGGAGGACAGATGCTCAAACTGGAACGAAAATCCGTAAACAAGGGTTGAGGAAGACCCTTGGTGAAGATATCTGCAAACTGAGACGAGGAAGGCACATGAAGAACGCGAATATGACCAAGAGCAACCTTTTCACGAACAAAGTGGATGTCCATCTCCACATGCTTAGTGCGTTGATGTTGCACGGGGTTATGAGACATGTAAACAACACTAATATTATCACAATATACAGGTGTAGCCCGCTTTAGGGGACAATGAAGCTCAAGTAGAAGATTACGTATCGAGGCGGTTTCAGCAACAACATTCGCAACCCCACGATATTCAGCCTCGGCACTGGAGCGAGAAAGAGTAGCCTGACGATTAGAAGACCATGAAATAAGATTATCACCCAGAAACACACAATAGCCTAAAGTAGCAGCGAAGGGTATCGGGACACCCTCCCCAATCAGCATCAGTGTAAGAATCAAGGCTCGTAGCAGGAGTGGATGAGAGATGCATGCCATAATCAAGAATGCCCTTAAGATATCGGAGAATACGCTTAAGGGAATAAAAATGAGGCTCACGGGGAGCGTGCATAAATAAACAAACCTGCTGAACCGCATAAGAGATATCGGGGTGAGTAAATGTAAGATATTGAAAGGCACCCGTAAGCTGGCGATAAAGAGTAGGATCATCAAAAAGCTTCACACTAGTGACACTCAGCTTAGACTTAGTATCAACAGGAGTAGCAGCGGACTTACATGAAGTCATATCAGCACGAGCAAGAATCTCCATCGCATATTTTCACTGGCACAGAAACATGCTATCTGGTGTACGAGAAACTGAAACACCAAGAAAATAAGACAAAGGACCGAGATCCTTCATGGCGAACTCAGAACTGGGAAGAGCACTAATCCGAGTCTGAAGAGCATCAGAGGAACAAGTGAGAACGATGTCATCCACATAGAGGAGAAGATAAGCAACATCCGAACCTCTTTTGAAGATAAACAATGATGTATCACACTTGCTATTCGCAAAACCCAAAGAAAGAATGTAAGTCACAAACCGTTGATACCAAGCACGCAAGGGCTTGTTTCAAACCATAAAGAGACTTACGAAGAAGACAAACATGCTTAGGTTTGTCAGGATGAACAAACCCCGGAGGCTGATGCATTTAAATAGTCTCCTGAATATCACCATGAAGAAAAACATTCTTCACATCCAACTGATGAATAGACCATTTCCGAGACACAACCAAACTCAACACAGTACGAATAGTAGTGGGTCGTACTACGGGGGTAAAAGTATCACCACAATCTACACCCACCTCTTGACTCTTAGCATTAGCCACCAACCGAGCCTTATACCGTTAACCATCAGATTTCTCTTTGTGAGTGAAAACCCATAAGCAACGAACAACATTGGCATCCGGAGGATAAGGAACCAAATCCCAAGTATGAGTGTCAATTCGAGCATTATATTCATCACACATGGCGTTATACCACTTAGGATCAGCTAAAGCACACAAATGAGAGCGAGGAAGAGGAGGTAACAAGAGCAAGACTGGCATATTTCGGATTGGGCTTGTACACACCAGATTGGGCCCGAGTTTTCATTAAATGACTCGGTTGGGAGGGCTGTGAAGAAAGAATAAAGGGGCCATAATGAAGTGGGCCTGCAGAAGACAAAGGAGAGGACACGGGAGTGAGCGCCTGGGTACCCATGGCTGGCTGACCAGGCCCATGCGGATCAAGAGGCCCACTATCTCCACGTGGCGCAGACAGAAATAAAAAAGAGGGAGAGGGAGGCTGCTGGCCCCGTGGCTCTGGCCCATCATAAGGGGAGAGTGAATCGGGGCTGTGAGGAGGAATAGTGGGCTGGACTAGGGGCGCAGGGAAGGGTGTAAGTAAGGGAGGAGCTGGACTAGGCTCCACAACATTTACAAGAAAATCAAAATCAGAATTTTTGGGATTATAATGGGAAGAATTAGGAAAAGAAAACTCATCAAAAATGACATGACGCGAAATGATGACCTTATTTGTGATCAAGACACCTATATTCACGATGAGAGGCGGGGTAACCAAGAAAAATGCACGGAGTAGAACGAGCACTCGTCTTATGTGGAGAAGTGGAAGAAAGATTAGGATAACAAAGGCAACCAAAAGTACAAATATGATCATACAAAGAAGCCTTGTTAAAAAGAATGTGCACGGGAGTAAGGTTACCAAGAAGACGAGTAGGGTGGATATTCAATAAATAAACCGCCATATTGAGAGACTCAATTCAATAAGAAGGAAGAAGAGAAACATGAAATAAGAGAGAACGACAAATGTCATTAATAGTCCGAATCATACGTTACGCCTTCCCATTTTGAGGAGACGTATTAGGACACGCCAAATCATGCCATTGGTGAGAGATGTAAGACTTAGAGAATACTCCCTCAGGAGGCTTAGGTTTGTTATCTATATAATACTATAAAGCAATAAGGATTTGCTTATGTGTCAAGCGCAAATTGAATTGCTGATGTGTCAATCCTTTGTAATATCTTTTATAATTTTTTGCCACGTGTATTTGTCTTTAAATATTTCGGTTATGCATTACTTTTTTTAGGCTTATAATTGGAAAACTATTTAAGAAAGTTCTCTGTTATAGAATGTAAATCAACTAAATTTTAGGAATCGATTGCCATTAATTTTTTTTTTGAGGGGATCGATTGCTATTAATTAGTAATTACTTATGCATCATAAAACTGCCAAAAAAAATATATCTCTTAAATCTGATATTTTAGGCACTAATTAAAAAAATCATATCCCCTAAATACGGTATTTTAGAAACTAATTAAAAATTCATATCCCCTAAATTCGGTATTTGAGTTACTAATCATATATTTTGGCACTAATTAAGAAATAAATTTATACCAAGAAGCTGATATTTTAGGTCCTACTTAAGCTATTACAACTACTTAAATGAACATGTTGTACTCTCTTCTTAAACCCAAATTAAAACAAAAGTCTTAACAGATTATAATATTAAACTTAAAGTTTACCAAGGGACGTATTAATCATACAATAAGTTGTATTATAGGTTTTTTTTAAAAGTTCAAATTATAAGATTTACTCGCTACACTTTGAAAATTTCACTATTAATGAATGAGGTTTGACCATGCATTATTTACTATTAGATAAAATCAAATGTTATAATGTAATTAACATGTTGTTGGATTTGTCTCAACGCATATTTTCAGAAAATCAAAATTTTATACTTTATTCTAATACATAATTAAAGATATTAGTAGTCAAAGTAGTGCATCGACAAGTGTGAAAGTCAAAGTGTAACGAGTAATTTGTTTCGGAGGAAGTATATTTGTTCAGTTTATTCACAACAACCGAATCACAACTAAAAAAAATAATATTACCATACATATGAAATTTGAGAGCTCATAAATTCTAGGTGTTCATCACAAAGAAAAGATAAAATGTCATTAATATATTTCACATATAAATTGATTTATATTTCTATATATTACCGTTCATTTGGAACAAGTATTATTGACATGGGTCAGTGAGCTAATCACAAACTCACAATAAAAATGAAAAAAAGGGTGAATTGTGCATGTAACAAATAATTGACAATACAATTTATTCTATATTTTACTTTCCAAAATAAATAAAAAAATGGGTAAAAATATGAAATTACAAGTTTAAATTCTAAGAAAGGTGCATAGAATTTACTTTTATCTAGAAGCCTAATATAATCTTAACAAAATTAAGTTTGCTAATAAAGTTTCAAACTGTAACAAACCCTTGCTTAGAACTCTCAGTTTTCACTGCCATAAAAATTCTGTCTTTTTCCATCTCAATTTGAACATCTAGAAAGTGAATCATCATCTTCATGTAAAAAACTTAAGTAGATAACATCTGAATCTCACACTCCAACGTTAATGGATAAAAACACGATCAAATTCATTTTTTCTCCATTTTCGAAAATATCAAGTATGTTCAATAAATCTGTGGTCAAACTTTTTGGATAACTTTTTTCGAATAAATCTGGAATTGAACGGGAAATTTTTTCTTTAATAACATAAGATTCAATTGATCGAATGTAGCAATTTTGAAATAAATCTCCATTTTATTTAAATATGATATTGCCCAAATTCAGGAGAAAGGTTCAATTAAATATAACAATACTAGCTATGTTTTAAATCTCCATTTTTGGTTTGTAATGTGCACGGGTTCAGTTAGCCATATCAAGAGTTACTAGCATTAGGGTTTGAAATTTTATTTGTGATAAAGATCACGGGATATCAAGACAACAAAAGAGTGGGGGTGAGAGGGACTGTGGAAAGTAGGGGCGACAAAAAGTGGGAAAAGAAGTGGTTGCATGATTGAATCCCAATAATGGAGCGAATTGTGATTTTATTTGGTCCTCAATGTGAAGCAATGGGTAGAGCAAAGCTTCTTCATCAACGCCGCACGATAATATTAATTACATCAGTCATTGAACGCACGGGTTATAAGTCGTTTTAAAATATTCCTCATAAACGATATGATTATAAAAAGTTTAAATCACGATCTAATATTCACCCCATAATTTTGGGAGAAACACCATAAAGTAATAAAATTTATAAATAAAAAAAATTTCGTGCATTTTGCACGGGCCAAAACCTAGTTAACCTCATATACCAATAGTACAGTATAACCTACTTAAAATAATTAAATTGCTAACATAAATACATGGCTCCAAATATGGACACTAATATATTACATATATTTACTCTAATATCTTCATCAACACAAATTCACTTGCTTTTCGACACAAATACAATCACAATTAAAAAATTAAGAATTCAATTTAAACGAATTCAAGTAAGTATAATATATTCACCAACAAACATTCACTTGTTTTTCCACATTATTACGATCACAATTGAAAAACTAAAAAATGATATAATTTAAAAGCTTCCTTTCACCAAAATACTTGAAATTCACATGATTATGCCTACAAAAGTACAATTGCTTGTTTTCCAGATAATTACAATCACAATTGAAAAAATTAAGAATTCAATTTAATTTTTTTGGTGAAGAATTTAATAATTATTCAATATTCATACCAAATAACCAGCATTTCACATCTTTTGAAATGAAAAAAAAAAAAACAATCATGATCGCAAAGAGCAAGAACGGAGGAGAGAGAAAGAGCGAAGTGAAACCTTTTTGCGATGGTGATGGTGAGGAGAACGAGAGTGCGAGTGAGAGGAGAGAGAAGGAAGGGGAGCAACAAAGGCGAAGAAGGCGACGAAGGCGAGGAGAGAGAAAATGACAGTATAGTTATTGGTGGAGAAGAACTTCCCTTTCTTCTTCATTGTTGTCGGAGGAAGATGATCTCTCATTCTCTCAGCTCTGCTGCTTTTTGCACAACTACCATAGTGGAGTAAACACGCCGTCAAATGTGGGACTCGGATACTGTGGGAGTAAACTAACGACTAACTAGCGTTTGGTTGAGGATGTTAGCGAGCTTATTTGGTTAAAGTCTTAGGAGGTAAAGCTTAAGTATCTGAAATTAGATATTGTTTACATAAATTGTCTACATAAATTGTCGTTATATAGTAAAGGTAAAGATTTATGAAGTATCTCTATTCTATATGGGAAGAGGGAAAGGACACCAAAATATTAGAAACCCCATTTTACCCTCATAACATCTCTATTCTAACTACTTTTATGAAAAAATAAAAAAGAAAACTACCTAATTTATTTTAAAAAATGAAAAAAGATATTACAAAAAGAAAACCATCAACCATTCAAATATTCCTAATTTTTTTTTTTTTTTGAGGGGGAAAGAAAGTAGTGCATTAATCCAAGGACAAAGTGTCCATCAAAACATACGGAGCCACTTCACGAGGACAATGGTTCTCCCAACATTGTTCGACTCCAAAAGGCACTACTCTAGCGAGATGATGGGCTACAGCATTCCCATCTCTTTTAACATGAAGAAATTTAACTGATTCAAAAACATTACATAAAGAAAGAACATCTCCTAGAATATTATCCAAATCTGCAAAATAGAGGGTTTCATTTGTCAGCCTAGTAGTCACCACCTGAGAATCAGACTCAATAATCACATTCGCGAGACCATGAGCCTTAGCCATCCTAGCTGCCATGTAAATAGCTTTGCACTCCGCAATAGCCGCGGGCCAGCAGGCCCTGGTACGACGCACTGCCGAAAAGCATACTTTCCCTTGAAAATCACGAGCTACAATGCCCAAACCAATCCATCCTTCTTCCCCGAGGTAAGCATCCGTGTTAAGCTTAATCATTCCCCTAGGAGGCGCACACCATTTCGTCGAGCTCACACAACCTCCCATTTTCGGACCTCCGTAAATTCGAGTAGTATAAGAATTGAACTCATCACATTGCCTACCCACACGTTGGACTATGACAGGCACCGGTTGCCTTTGTCCTTCAAACACCAACTTATTTCGTTCGGTCCAGACATTCCACGCTAAAAAGCTTCCTCTTTGCACCATCTTAGCATCAAGCTCACTCCATCTCACCACCGTCTCACACATCGTCTCACCCACCACACCATCGACCATAGCCTGACATCCTAGTTCCCCCCACACCGATTTCCAGCGATCGCATGTGAACAAAGAGTGATGAATCGTTTCCACATCATGCAGACACCATGGGCATTCGTCTTGATCAATAAGATGGCGGGCCCTAAGTACAGCACGTACCGGCAGTGAATTGGTACAGACTCTCCACAGAAAGTGGCGAACTTTTGGGGAAACCTCTAAACTCCATAAAATACCCCATGCCTTATGAACATCATCCAAATTACCTCCCTTCCCAAGCATATAGGCCGTTTTCACCGAATAGGACCCATCTTTAGAGTAGGCCCATGTTAATTCATCCTGCAAGCACCTTGAACTCAACGGGATTGCTAGAATGCATTTTTGATCACGTTCCTCAAAAAGATTTTCAATCACATCCATTTCCATCTTTTCGGTCATCATCAATTAAATCTCCCACCAACTCCCATCCTTCAACTCTGTTGCTCAAAACAAATCGGCCATCCTCATCACAAAGCCACGGATCCTGCCACAGATTTATCGATTTCCCATCTCCCACCTTCCAGATCAAACCTTCCTTCACCAAACTTTTCGCACTCCATATACTACTCCAGGAATAGCTATTTGAGTATCCTAACCTGCCTTGAAATATGTCTCCATGGGGATAATACTTTGCACTCATTACCCGGCTCAAAAGGGAGGTTTTATAATGTAATAGTCGCCAAACTTGCCTGCCAAGTAAAGCATCATTGAACACCCCAAGATCTTTAAATCCCATGCCCCCCATACACTTCGGTTTGCACATCTTTTCCCAACTTAACCAATGCATCTTCCTTTCCTCACCTTTGCCACCCCACCAAAATCGCGCCATAGCTGAATGAATCTCTTTTATAATTGCCGTTGGGATCTTATAGACCCCCATCAGATAAGTAGGAAGAGCTTGTATCACAGCCTTGATCAAAACTTCCTTTCCAGCCCTTGACAACAATTTTTCCTTCCAACCCCGCAATTTCTTCCACATTCTATCTAAGAGTTCCCGAAACACCATTTTCTTTGACCTCCCAGTAATGGTGGGAATGCCAAGATATTTTTGGTGCTTATCAACTTGCCTCATCAGAAGAGTAGATATCATCACTTCCTTTTGCCCACAGCTTACACCTTTACTAAAAGAAACCTCCGACTTTTCATAGTTAATTTTCTGCCCAGATGCTGCTTCATATTTGTTGAGAATATCAACTATTGTCAAGCATTCCTGGCGGGTGGCTCTTGTAAAGAGAAGACTGTCATCTGCAAATAGAAGGTGTGAAATTTCCGGTCCTTTCGGCTAGCTTTTGCACCATGAATTCTTTTGCATTCACTTTTTGCTGAATCATCTGAGAAAAGGCATCAGCAACCAATATAAATAGAAAGGGAGAAAGAGGGTCACCCTGTCGAAGCCCTCTGGAAGGAGATACAGAACCACATACTCTCCTATTGATCAGGAAAGAGTAAGTGACAGATGAAATGCAGCTCATCACCAAATTAACCCAACGGCCATCAAACCCCATAGTCAACAGAAGTTTTCTTAGGAAGCCCCATTCAACCCTGTCATAAGCTTTACTCATGTCAAGCTTCACTGCCATCAAGCCTTTCCTGCTATTATTCCTCTTTTTCATAGAATGAAAAATTTCCAGAGCAATAAGGGAATTGTCTGAAATCATTCTCCCTGGAACAAAGGCACTCTGGTTCTCCGATACTATAGCAGGGAGAAAAGTTTTAAGCCGCATAACTATAGCTTTCGAAGCTATTTTGTACAAAACATTACAGAGACTAATAGGCCTAAACTCAGATACAACAGTAGGAGATTTTACTTTTGGGATGAGAGCAATATTAGTACAATTTACATTCCCAGGGCAAGAAAAGTTATGTAAAATATTACTCACAAATAAAAATACCTCATCGCCAATAATGTGCCAAAACCTCTGGTAAAATATTGCATGCATACCATCAGGGCCCGGGGCTTTGCAGGGATGCATCTGGCTCAAAGCGGTGTAAATCTCCTCTTTTGTGTAAGGCTTCAACAAAAAATCATTAAATTCCTGCGTCACTGAAGGGCTCACAAACTTCAAAACTTCCTGCATACTTTCATCGGATGGGTGTAACGACGTAAAAATGGTACGGAAATATCCAACCACTTCCTCCTCAATATCATCAGCCTCCGTTTGCCACACACCCTCACTACTACGAATCCCCTGGATGTAGTTTCTTTGCTTTCGCTGAGACGCTTTGTGGTGGAAATAGGAAGTGTTCCTATCTCCATCTTTCACTTCCGCTACCCTGGATCTTAAGTACCAATAAGCTTCATTTTTTGCATGTAAATTATCGAGCTCAAGTTCGATCTCCGCACATTTCGCACAAGAAGCAGCACTTATAGGCTCCTGCTGGGCCTCATGGAGACGTTTCTCCACTTTTTCTATCTTTTTCTTCAAATCTCCAAACCCCACCTTGCTCCACCCTTGAAGACTCCTTGCTACCTCCCTCAAACGGTCCTGAAGCACCGCCCCTGCCGCGGCATTCCATGCCCCTCGTACCACCTCTTCGCACCCTTCATCAAGAAGCCAACACGTTTCAAACTTGAAACCTCTCCCACTCGGTTTTCTAGGCCCCTCCCTCATTGCACTCTTCATAAAGATAGCTGCGTGGTCCGAGCTATATCGGACCAGATGTTCCACATAAGCTCCAGGGTAAATGTTACGCCACTCCTCATTAACTACCACCCGATCAAGCCGTTCTCTAATGCGTGTCTCTGGGCTATTGCCCCTCTCCCATGTATACCATTGCCCAGTAAAACGCAACTCCCCCAACCTACACTCATCCAACACTTGCCGGAAACCAACCATACTCCTCCTCTCCCTATTCGCTCCTCCGTCCTTTTCATTGTAACTCAAAATCTCATTGAAGTCGCCCCCGAACATAATGGGACCCACATACTCATCACAAAGCGATCTTATCAAATTCCAAGTCTTATATTTATTTTCCTCTTCTGGCCACCCATAAACTCCCACAAATCGCCACTGTAAACCCCCATTATCCACAACATCACAACACATATGATTTTGGGAAAATGAAACGAGAGTTAGAGAAACTTTTTCATCCTTCCAGAACAAACACAAACCTCCTGACCTTCCAATACTCGAAATACCAACTGAACTAGAAAAACCAAGACGATCTTTTGTTTTTTCCACAATCTCTTTAGTAACCTTTGTTTCCGATACAAAAAATATATCGGGGGTATGTGAAGAACAAAGTCTCCTCATTTGACGAACTGTCCAAGGGTTACCCATTCCCTGACAGTTCCAACACAACACATTCATTGGACCGGGCGGGGTTGGTGGCCTCCAACCTCCGCCTCGACAATGTCAACATCACTGCCACTGTATATAGGATCGTAAGTTTTTAATTTCTTGGAACCCAAGTCACCTTGCTCCTCGCCCCCATCAATAAGCATAACATCCAGAATTTTCCTTTTTTCTCCCACCCCATTATCATGAATTAAAAGGTTTGATGGGTCCCCTGATTTAATAGCCTCATGTTTTTGCACTTTTTGTTTAACTTTGACTTTTTTAAATTTGGTAGCAATGCCCCCATTCCCAGCAACAAACAAAGGAGGAGAGATAATATTTTCACCTGGGGCTTTAGGTACCACTATGCGTGGAATCTCAGCATGAGCTCCATCACCACATGCTTGTACAGGCTTGACAGGCGCCACCTCCTCATCACACAAGGTCCCACGTGCCACAGAGAGGCACCTAGCAGTAGGAGACCGAAGCTGCCCCTGCAGCTCTTGAATATTATTGTCGAAATTTATACTCCTCGCCCCCTTCAAAAATTCTTTTGCTTCTTCTTCAAGCTTCTGTCTCCCTTTCCTTGGCGAGGCCCTAATCCATGAACCCCATTGTTTCTCTGCATCTTTGTCTTCTGCTATATTAGATAAACAGTCCCTTTCGATATGACCGATTACACCACACATGTAACAAAAGGTGGGTAGTCGTTCATACTTCAGTTCCACAAAAACCGAACCCCCGCTCTTCACCGCCATTCTTTGAACCCGTTTCAGAGGCTTTGTGACATCAAGAAGAATCCGGATTCGTGCCGACTTATCCCAGCCAATGTCATCCATATCTACCTCTAATACTTGTCCAATACTCCCTCCAATCGTTCGAATGTGGTTCTCGGACCGACTGCGCATAGGAAGATTGTATAATCGAACCCAAAACGGACACCGATTCAACACTATGTTCGAGGGCTGAATATCATCTTCTATCTCCTGTAAAATGACAAGGTTTTGGTCAAATGTCCATGGCCTCCCTGCCATTACCTTATCTTTGTCCCTCTTGGATGCAAATCTCACCACAAACAAGCCGTTTTCTATCGATCGAAAAAGAGCGCCTTTAGATATAGCCCAGATTTGGTTAAGAGTTTTCTTCATCGCATCAAAATTGTAGGTGCGAACAGTGAGGACTTTCCCCACTAAAGTCAGTTCAAGATCGTCGGTTTCGGTATCGGGGCCATCAAGAAACTCGACAACAGCATCTTCCTCCGCAGTTATTTTGAGGTTCGAAACCTTAGATACTATGTCATCCGCCATAATCAACTATGTCAATCCCAAGAAGGATCAGAAAACTCGAACAATCGAGCAATACGAATGGAAACCCAATACTGCACACTCAAACCCTAGTCTTGGCTAGAGAGAGACTACTTCAAATATTCCTAATTTATTAGAAATAATTATCCTCAAAAAAAAATTTATTAGAAATAATTAATAATTAATTTAATTTTCTTCATCTGCTAAAAAAATTAATTTTCTACGTATCTTCGCACGCATCGCGTGCATATAAAAACTAGTGTCTTTAATCATGAGGTTTTATACTCAAGTTATCTCAATAAAAATATCTAATTGCAAAAAATATGGGGAAATTTGAGATTTGAAAAAAAAGGACAAAGAGAGTTTCTAATTGATGCGCATTTTGTTAGAATGAGTAGTCTAATAATCAAACAAGTTTTTTTGACGCATTTTGTCCTCACTCATGCACACTTGAGAAACTTTTTAGATACTTGGAATATTCCCTACGAAGCACGCTTAACTGTGGAGTAATAAAGAAATTAAACTCCCTAAAAGAAAGATGCATCTTGTTGTTGGAATGGATAGTCTGTTTAATCCTTTTGAAGCAATCATGAGTGGTATTGCAATATACGCTTCATAATATCTTTAAAAACATTCAAATTTTGCTTGAAGATAAATTTTTTGTTTTTATATACTTTTTTTTAAAAGAAATATACTTATTTAACCTACGAAGTGAATGTAAACTAATTTATTTGGCAAAGTTATGAGTTCGTGGTATCCACGACGTGGATTGATCCAATCTCAGTCCATATCATAAACATGATCGCTCCTTATAAACCTGAACAATTCAACTTAGAGTGTGTTCTGTTCACCTTAAAAAACAAGAAAGTTTAGGTTCAATGAAATTCATATAAGTTGAGTTGAGTTGAGTTCAAATAAGTTATATCACCTTAGAAGATAAACTTTAGTAAGTTAAGACAAGTTCAGATTAGTTTAAGTTTAGGTGAAAAAAACGTACGCTTAATACAAAATGATAGATTAAAGGAGAATAATTTCATAATCATTTATCTATTTCATACTTCTAGCTCGTGCATACATATAACACAATTTTCAAATGTATAGAGTGTGTCACCTAAATGATCAATTTGATTAAGTCACTAAATGTTAGTGTCAAAAAGAAACCATAACATAGTGTAAGAGTTAAAGACTGTATAGGATATTAGGATGTCTTCAGCAAGAGTAAGAGTATTTTATGGGTCAAGACTCGAGCCCATATCAAAATTGTGAGGCCCAGAGGGATCTTCCCACCTAACACCAATATAATACGCCATAGGCCCATAGTGATAGTGTGCGAATATTTATAACCCAATGGCCACAAATGCCCAAAGCAAAACAACCCAAGTACATACACCATCTTAAACCAACCTTTACCAATATTAATGTTAAATCCGATATCAGTTCCACTAGTCAATTAGTGTAATTTAGCATGATTTCCACCACTAACATCAGAGAATTAGTGTAATCAGTGATACAAGACGATTGATATGCAATAGCACGAAAGCAAGTGTAAGTGTAATTTACTTAGCATGACTAATAGTTTTATACCAATATGATGAAGGGCATAAAAGAGCAATTTTATAGAGACATCCAATTCAAAATCTTAGATACGAATCACTTCACAATATTTTACCAACTAAACAAGCTAACCTCTATACTAAATAACGTGTAGAAATTAAAAAAAAAAAAAAATCGCACAGTTACTTATTTTACTTGTTGTCTCAAATTGATTGCACACTCACTACTTTGTTAAAGTAAATTATATTCTTTTGCATTTTCCTATATCTAATTCCACACATTGATCTATTACACATTTACAGCTCAAAAAAATAATACCAACTAAACAAGCTAACCTCCATACTATACAACGTGTAGAAATTACAAAAAAAAAAAATCGCACAATTACTTTATTTTACTTGTTGTCTCAAATTGATTGCACGTTCACTACTTTGTTAAAGTAAATTACAATTCTTTTGCATTTTCCTGTATCTAATTCCACACATTGATCTATTACATATTTACAGCTCAAAAAAAACAATTCACTTACTCTGATACAATTTTCTTTGTAAATTATACTACTTCTCATCTCGATGTAATATATAATCTCTATTATATAAGGGAAGGGGGGAGCAATGGTGTCCTTTTTTGAAATGCCTATTTTGCCCCCCCTTTCCTTTCTAAATTACAAAAGGATTGTCAAAATCAAAATCGACACTCAAAGAAAACTACCGAAAATTAATTTACAACACTCACTCACAAATCACTAAAAGAAGAAACTTTACAAATCATTCATACAATTGAGAAATCACATTCTAAAAAATCACGCAAATCACTCAAATAATCAGGAAACTTTATTAAAACTTAAAATTAACATACAAACTAAAACTAATAACCTAGAGCGTCAATACATACAAAAACATTTACAAAAATTTACTTACAAATCACTATTATCAAGAACCATTCACAATTAATGTGGGCCATGATAAAAATAGAGTTGTATTTGTAGTGAAATCAGAATTTAGAAGTTAGATAAGGAAAAAAATTATTTACTTTTTTTATAGTTTTTCCTATATATAATAAAAAATTTACATATATTTGGACCTTTTTATTCTATAATATAATAGCGAATAATTATCAAGGTAAAAAGGTTTATGTAAACTATCATTCAAGAATTAAAGTACATCATATCTCTATTAATTCAGTACATATATTTGTCTGAACATTCACTACCTTTGGATACTCTTTAATTCAGTTAAACCAACTCATTATTTTGTTCTTTTTGTTCAATATTCATTCACAAAAAATTAATGTTAACAATCACTTACAACCTTTTTATTTTTTTACATTAGCGAATTAATATACCTAAATTCATCTAACTGTTGAATTTTTCACATTTAAGTTTAATCATAAATAAAGTACGAATGGAGTATCTAATAGAATAACAAAACTTGAAATTAACGCACGCATCGCGTGCACATGAAGGCTAGTTAGGTAAATACTATAAGGCGAAAGAGTTAATTATACATATAGCTTTTATGGGTTATGTAGTTACCTATATTTCCAAACTTCTCATGAGAAAAAGAATCCATAACAAATTATTTCATTAAAAACTCATTCACATCTATTGACCTCTATTTATCCTTTAAACCTTTACATTAAACTAAATCCTACATATTTATGAAAAAAGTTCAATATGATATACTCCCTCCAATCTTTATTAGTTTACCCGTATTTCTTTTTGGGATGTCTCTTATTAGTTTACCCCTTTCTTTCTATTTTTGGAATGGGAGCACTAACTTTTCATCACACATAAATTCAACTTTAATATAAAATAATAGTTTCTCTTTTCTTTATGACCCACAACATTATTTCTCCTAAAACTCTGTGCAAAAAAAGAGATAAACTAATAAAAATCGATAACTCTTAAAATAAATTTTTTTTACCAAAAATCAAGATTGAATGTACAGAAGACCTTTGTGTTCCATCTTTTCATACGATGGAAACCAAGAAACAAAAGTAGGAACTAAGCAAGTTGTAGACATGTGCTTAACAATTGGGATCCGAATTTGGTAATGGGTTGCATGCGGGATGTGGTGGACCTTCTACTTTCTAGCTGAGATTTTCCATTTGAAGTCAAAACCTAAACCCCCCTTAAAAACAACACCAGAAAAATAAAAGGCATGCAACATCATTATACTACTGATACTGGGTTTAAAAGAGCCAAAAGAAAAAGATAGGCATCATCATGCACAAATCACAATCCCAAAGAAAGCACCTACTCATTTCATCTTTTATTGTATAGTGTACACTATATATATTCGAGTTTGTCTAGGCAACCAACCGTTTGAGTCTCTTAGCAGACTCAAACAGGGGCAATTTGGTCATTTTAAGCCTTGGAAATTTCACGCGCGAGTTGTTTAGTACCAATGCTACGTTAGATTGGTACCATTGTCCGAAAATTTTGATACCAAAGTAAGGTTGCTTGGTACCAATCCTGATAACAATGTGATACTAATACCAGGTTATAATAGTACCAATGTGTAACTTTTTGAGTGTTTGAGTCTTTTTTGGACTCAAACAGTTGGTTACTAAGGCTTTCTCATATATATTCAATATTGTTCTAGTTTATAGTAAGACAAGTCAACTGTTATATACCTAAGAAAAGTATATCTGAAATGAAATCAAAGTAAGTAAAGTATTAAAGTACGTAGTATTTGGCTATTTGCACTGCCTTGGATCTTGATGGCTGGGAATTGGGATAAAACATAAAAGAAACTTTACTACTTTTTTGCGCTGGATGTTGAAGTATCCTCATCAAAGAATATTTCCTTTTAGATTTCGAATATAAGTTTTCAGCCTAGATTTTTTTTTTATGGCAAACGTAAATAAGCAAGTATAAGACGAAACTGCCATTTATATATATATATAAGCCAAGGGAGGAGGTGTGGTGTCCTCTTTTGAAGTGCCTAAAATACCCTTAATGATCTAATTAATGGAATGAAAAAAATTACAAAAGCAAATCATTTAAAAATTCTCATTCCAACTTGCCATTTAAAACAAGTTTAAAATGGTATATGCATCAAATACTTCAATCAAAAATTAAATGGACAAAATATTTATACCTTATAAAAAAAAGATGGCATACATAACGTGCACATGAAAAGTCTGAACATTCACTACCTTTGATACTCTTTAATTCAATTAAGCCAACTCATTATTTTTGTTCTTTTTGTTCAATATTCATTCACAAAAAATTAATGTTAACAATCACTCACAACCTTTTTATTTTTTTACATTAGCGAATTAATATACTTCTATCTAAATGCATCTAACTGTTGAATTTTTCACATTTAAGTTTAATCATAAATAAAGTACGAATGTAGTATCTAATAGAATAACAAATTTTGAAATTAACGCACGCATCGCGTGCATATAAAGGCTAGTATATATATAAGGGAAGGGGGGAGCAATGGTGTCCTCTTTTGAAAAGCCTATTCTGCCCCCCTTCTCTTTCTAAATTACAAAAGGAATGTCAAAATAAAAATACCGAAAATAAATTTACATCACTCACTCACAAATCACTTAAAAGAAGAAACTTTACAAATCACCCATACAATTGAGAAAATCATGTTATAAAAATCACGCAGATCAGGAAACTTTATTAAAACTTAAAATTAATATACAAACTAAAACTAATAACCTATAACGTCAATATATACAAAAACATTTATAAAAATTTACTTACAAATCACTATTCTGAAGAACCATTCACAATTAATGGTGGATCATGATTAAATATAGAGGTGTATTTGTAGTGAAATCAGAATTTAGAAATTAGACAAGGAAAAAAATTATTTACTTTTTTATAGTGTTTCCTATATATAATGAAACTTTTACCTATATTTGGACGTATTTTTTTCTATTATATAATAGTGATAAATTATCAAGGTAAAAGGTTTATATAATATCATTCAAGAATTAAAGTACAACATATCTCTATTATATAAGGGAAGGGGGAAACTATGGTGTCCCCGAATGAAGAGACTATCTTACCCCCTTCCCATTCTAAATTACAAATTCACTTACAAATTAAAGGGGTTTCAAATAAAAATATCAAAAATATAATTATAATAATCACTCACAAGTCAACTAAAATCATAAAATTGCGTAATTTACGTTATGCAAATCACTAAAATGAGAAAACTTTACAAAAACTTAAAAATTCACTTACAAACTACTCCCTCCGTTTCCTAAAGATCTTCCCTCTTTCCGTTTAAGGGTGTTTCCAAAAGATCTTCCCTCTTTTGCTTTATTCCTTATTTGGCAAAACAAATTTCCCTATTTACCCTCTCATGTCACTATCATATGGTCCACCATTACATTATTAATTCAATTTTACTCCATTTCTCTCTCCTACTTTAACCCCTTTTTATTTGTTTATTTATCTTAACCCTTTTCCCTCTCCTACTTTACTCACACCATGCCCCACACAACTTGATTTTCCTTGGTATTTGTAGGAACAGTAAGTGGGAAGATCTTTAGGAAACGGAGGGAGTACAACCTATGAAAAAATTAACTTGAAATCAAAGTGTCTACTTTCTTTACAATTTATGAAGTGTTGTACTTAATTCAAAAATCAACTAAAAAATTATAATATTAGAAATCATAAATAAATTCAGAAAAATTTCTATTTTATTCATAGAATTTAACTTTGAAAAGTTAAAAAAAAACAAAAAAAGAATGGTGAGAGACTTAAGTGACATAAACTAAACCAATCAAATTTTGCAACTAAAAACAATTATACTCACTATGTCTAATGTTCAAATTTTGACTCTTATGCCGAAAAAAATTGAGTTTTTGTTCGAAAAAAAAAATTCAAGCACGCATCGCGTGCAAAAAATTCTAGTATATATATATATGAAGCTGTTATAACATTAATACTGTAATATATATCGTTGCATTAATCGTTTATATTGTACTGTTTGGGCCCATTTCTTGGACCAGCCCACCTATGGCAAAGTTACTAAAATACCCCTACATCTAGGGAAGCAATCCCTCCACCAGCTGGAGGTGACCAAAATACCCTCATTTATTGGGGGCTCCGATCCTCTATAAATTGGGGTTGTCTCATCAGACAAAGGTACGCAATTCTAAGGTACAAAAAACGAGCGCATCTCTCTCTATATTGATCCATTTCTCTCTCTACCTCAATCATCAACTGACTTGAGCGTCGGAGGGGAGATCCCGGGACCACCCCCAGGGTAGGCTAACCTTGTTTTGCAGGATTCCGGTGTACGGAGAACGGAGCTCAGGCGTACCTTCTTGGGGCCTACATCAAGTTTCTCAGCACACATCAGCATTTGTGACCACCCTCAATTTCTTAGCAGAAACATGTACCATTATTTGTTACCGACTATCAATGTCTATATAAAACCTGAAATCGTTTCAAACCAGTATATTTCTATAATCATCTTTATTTATGACTATTATATAGTATTTTCTGTTGAAGAGTTGTGTAAAAGTCTATATCGATTGTTATTAATTAGGAGTACCATAATGTAGTCATAATTTTAGGGTCCGTTCGTTATCGTTTTTTAATTTCATTTTTCAATTTTTTTGAAAATCAAAAACCATAATATGAAAACCAAAAAAAGTAGTTTTCAATTTTTAGTTGTCAGTTTTCAAAATTAGGATGACTACTATTATTATGACCAAGTTTAAGTTTATAATACTAATACTACAATATGATTCTAAAATCACAAAAATCAAAAACTGGAAACTAACAATGATACCGAATGGACCCTTAGGTATTGCTTGTATAAGTATTGTGTAAGGGTTGTCTAAGTTCCATACCTATTCATGTAGACCACCCAAGACCGTCATGGTTAATTATACTGCCAAGGTGTCTCCGCAGATCCAGGAAGAGAATTTTCACGATGTTCGTATTTTAGGCATATTGATCCCTATCAGGCACCTTGCTAGTATTTGCACTTGGGCCATCGTTAATAAGCCTGAGCCTGAGCCTGAGCCTAAGCCTGGGCCTGATCCATCTTTATATGTTGTGACATATGCAATTAACGAAGTAAAATTAATAAACAATTGACACAAGGGATTAACGTGGTTCACTAACAATGTGTTAGTTACGTCCACATGTACAGGGGAAATGATTATATTAGGTTTAGGATAGAATACATATTACTGAATATGGAGATATAAGTTAATTATAGGGTTTATATAGTACCCTACTAATTAATCTATATAGATGGGCCGAAAACCCGAAACTAACGCCAAATATTTAATTCATGGCAAAGATCAACATTATCCACCAAGGTCTATGGTCCTAATAGATAAGTATGAAAAGAGAATAGAATTACATGTTCAGTAGGCTAATATGGGAGGATCTAATTATGGTTGAGCAAATATGTAAGAGTGGGAGGTTGTGGTGGAGACTCAGGATATAGAGTATATGGTGGTGTTGTGTGGCCTAATGAGCATAGGAAAACAGAGGCTTGGATTTTAAATGACATCCTATACAATAATGGGAGGGACCTCTATGCATGTCTGAACAAAGACATGACTGTGTACTTTGATAGGTTCCCCTTGTTGTTCAAGGGAGGACTAAAGCTGAAGGATATTGGGTTTTTGGGGTGGTTTCTTGCTGGGTAGGTTTATGGTGGTTGATGTAAGGAAACTCTATCATAGTTGTGTTTACGTTATGAATGTTAGGGGAGAATGTGATAGTCACTGGCTTTATTTTAGGTGGTTGTCACTGCTATGACAATATTATTTTTGTTATTAATATGAATATAGGCTCCAAAAAATTTTAATACTTCCTCCGTTCCGTTTTAAATGAAACGTTTGCTTTTTCACGCAACCCAACGCGCTTCTTTAGTCATTAATATCTATAGTTGTGTACGCGTAAAAAATATAAAAAAGTTATAATTTGATAGTATGCATCGAGACGAATCTAACAAGATCCCACTTGACTATGTTTTTCTTTATATAATAGCGATAAATTGGAGTCAAAATTGATCAATGAATAGTGTCATTTCATCCAATGTTTCATTTAAAACAGAACGGAGGAAGTATGCTAGTTAGGTAGTTGGTTGGAGCCTTCCACTTTTGCATAAATGAATTATATTGTTATATATGAATGAAGTTAAGTTTTTCAATCCTTGTTTCAATAGTCATTGCACTTACAATATAATATCCTTGTTTCACCATTCCTTGAACTAGAATTAATATAGAAACTAGTTTTTAGGCCTGGGCTACGCCCCAGGTAATTATATCTTTCATTTATTAATATTTTATTTTGAAATATTAACATCAAGTATCACTTGGTTTAGTGGTTTAAGACATTAGTATACGTGTTTGTGATCTCAGGATCGAATCTTACATAATGCATTTTCTATTTTTTTTTAGTGTATGCGGATTACATATCATAAAATTCTCCAAGCGAAGGTGCCACATGGCATCGTTTCGTGCTTAGGAACGCCTTTTAATATATTAGTATAGATGTTTGTATGACAGATTGTATAAATTAAAAACCTTGCATGATTGTGCACCATGGTGGAGGATGGTTTATTAATGGTGACATGAGATATGATGGTGGTCAAGTTAGTTTATATGATAACCTACCTGATAATGTTGATGCTTCATGTGTAAGTACAAATCATAAAGAACTTGGGTTACAATGACATTATCAAGCTTCACTTTCTTGATTGTAAGAAAGATTTCAGTACTGGAATGGGGGTACTTGGGCTTTGCTAAGCAAATATTTGATCCATTTTTAGCACTGCTATCACAGTATAAACTTGTACATATGTACACATAACATGCAAGTGTTAGGCCATTTGGGAGTGATCACAGGAGTGGAGTTGGGTCAAGGGTCATTTGTGCAATTATTTGTAATGGAGATGAAACATTGGTCCCTGAAAATATCGCCCATACTATAAATGATACCCATGTATATACAGATTATGATACAGGAGGCACATACGAGGATGCTGATGAATTTCTTAATGCTAGAACCAAAGTGAGTGAAGACAAAAAAAAATAACAGTCTTATGAGGAAGAAGTACATATGTTAAAGAGAGTAGTTGCTACTAAGAGCTTGACTGAGAGTTTGTTTGGAAGTGACTTTGAAGGGGATAATGATCTTGATTTCCCTAATGAAGATGAAGATGATGACTATGGGTATTTAGAAGCTTCACCTTCAAAAATAATTAACATAGTTCTAGCAAAGGGGTAGATGAAGGGGATATTGGAGTTCACTCTAAGTTTTATGTAGGTCAACTTTTTGAAAATGCAAGGGGTTTAACAAAAGCAATAATCGACTACTCAATTGAGCTTGAGAGAGAGATACCATTCACTAGGAATGATTGCAACAGGGTAGGGGCTAGATGCATCAACAAGGATAAAGGTTGTCCTTGGAGAATTTGGCCTTCATGGGAGAAGAGGAAGAAAAACTTTACGGTGAAAACGTTGATGCCCAATCATACTTGTGGAAGAGCCCCCAAAAACAGAAAGATGACAACTACTTGGATTTTTAAAAATTATAAGAGTAAGTTTAAAATAAACCCTTACATGAGGCCACAAGATATAATAAAGACAGTATGGCTAGTGAGGATTAAGGTGAGCAGAGTCCTAATGCAGAGCTAGGAGGAGGGGGAAAGTTTTATTATAGGTGAGTATATGGAGCAATATACCTTGCTGTCAAAGTATGTTGTAGAGATACAAATGAGTAACCGGACAAATATAGTCATAATTAAGATGGATGGTAATATTTTTGAAAGAATCAACATTTGTTTTGAGGCACTGAAAAAAGGGGTTCTTAGCTGAATGTAGGCCTTTTATATCTCTTGATGCATGGCTGTTTCTTAAAAGGTCCTTATGGTGGACAACTTTTAGTTGCTGTTGTGAGATGTGGGAACAACCAAATGTTCCCAATCCCAATTGCATGGACAGTAGTGGAGGTTGAATGTATGTACTTCAAGTTGGACATGGTTTTTGACACTTTTTAGGGTAGATTTGAGAACAAATGAAGGTAATGGTTACACTTTCATGTCTGATCGGCAGAAGGATTTATTGAGAGTTGTGTCCGATGTGTTTCCACAAGCTGAGACCAGGGTATGTGCTAGGCATGTATACTGTAACTTTAGAGGGGTGTTTGGTGGTGGTCTAGAGTACAAGAAACAGTTTTGGATCATAGCAAAGAGCACAACAAAAAATGAATTTTATCTAACATAGAAGAAATAAGGAAGATATATATCTACTGCAGCTGGTGATGATATTCTAAATAGAAACTACAAGAAATAGTGTAGAGCTTTCTACACTCATATATCTTACTGTGATAGTGTTGATAACAACATGAGTGAAGTTTTCAATGCCTACATATTGAACTCAAGGCATAAACCTATTATCACTATGTTGGAGGACATCAAGGAGGGGTTAATGGAGAAGCTTCACAATAAGAGAGATGAAATAGGTAAGAAAGAGATGTTGTGTCCAAGAATACAACAATAACTTGAAAAGTACAAGATTTGGGCTAGGGGATGCAAAGCATTCTGGGATGGGGGTTCTGTTATGGGGGGAGGGAAGGGGTAAACAAACAAAATATGTGGTGAATTTGGATGACATAACTTACTTGCAGCTGTAATGAATGGCAAGTAAGTGGGATTCATTGCAAAATGGAGTAGTTTCAATTTGGAACAAAGTTGACCAACCAGAGCAATATGTTAACCTATTCTTCACAAAACAAGTGTATATGAAGGCATATGACTGAGCCTTTAAATGGACCAGAAGAGTGGCCTAGTTCAGAAACTTTGGACCAAGCAGTAGAACTCTTTGGCTTTGGCACGCAGCATAACTTCATTCTTGATATTTTTCACTAGTCTTGCAGGATAAATCACAGCAGCATTCCATAGGGAATGGTTTAATTTCTAGCACGCCAGATGAAGTACACAATTGCAGCAAGGCACGCAAAACTGAACTTTTGCATCACTTTCCTTCGAAACTTCCTACCCCACTTTTTCCAATTCACATGCAAATATTCTCATCAGCAGCAATATTTTGATCCAAATCTTCCTTGCCTTTTCATTTGTTGTCTTCAGATTGTGCCTCAACAACATGACTTCCCTTTTGAGCTCCTGTTTCTCCTCCATTAACCCCCAAATCACATTTTTCTGCCACTGTGTAGGCTCTTCAACATCACACCATTTGAATAACTTGCACCACCTTGTATCAGTCTCAGCATCATAGTCAGGGCATGCTACAAACCTTCTACCAGGATTGTCCCTTGTCCAGACTCTGATTTTGGTTATAACAAACCCATAATGGGATCTTTTGGGAATTGGGGGGGGAATGGAACCATAACTATTTCTTGTTATTATGCTGCCTAGGAACACAAAATACTAAAAATTATAATTCAAGCACATTCATAAAAGAAAAAGACAGTAACATTAGATTTCATTTTCACTATTGCAGTTGGTTTGTAACTTATTAATTGAAGGTGATGAAGTTGTTTTTTTTGCTGCTAATGAACAAGATTGGATTTTTTGTTGCTGGGGAAGTTGATATTTTTGCTGCTGTTGATGTCTTGAAAGATTGGAGTTTTTGGATGTTCGATTATATCTGTTCTTGTGGTTTCATCAGTTTGGCCTATTTTTTTCAATGTGTATCTGATTTTTTTTTCACCGTTGAAGAATTTGGCTGCATTTTTGAATTTTAATGCAGTGAATTAACTATTTGTAATTATTGCCACGTCATAATTTTTCTATTTTTTTGGTGCTGATAACGGTTACTTTGTAAAGATCAGTACCAAAACTAACGTACGTTAAATTTCAGAATTCAAATTGAAACCTTTTAAAGTTCACTATCCAAATTGAAACAAAAGGCAAAATTCAATACCCAAACTGAAACAAAAGATAAAATTCAGTACTCTATCATGTACTTCCTCCGTTTCTTTTTACTTGCAACAGTTTGACATTCACGTTTGGCAATGCATAATTTCAACCATCAATAAGTTTAATTACTGGTAAATAAAAACTATAAAAAGTATATATTCGGATATACATTCAGACGAATCTAACAAGATCTCACATGAATATGTTCTTCCTTAACTATAAATCACCAAATATAAACTAAGTAGAGTTGGTGAATAGTGTAAAAGTCAAATCGTTACAAGTAAAAAGAAACATAGGAAGTACTCCTTGACTCCAAGTATCAAACAATTTTTTATTTTTATTGCTGATAAATGTGAATATGTGAAGGTAAGACACGATCAGACAAAAAAGCATGGAATCCCGATTTTTCAATTCCCAGAAAAAGCAGAAAGGAGTAGAGGTGGTTCTAGGGCAGTGTGCAGTGTGCAGTGTGCTTCATCCCCCTCCACCGACAACCTGGTAAATTGAAGGTTTATTGGTTGAACAAGTACAGCAAAAGGGGAGATTATTAAGGAATAATGAATCTAGTTTTTCATCATCTTTTCCTAGCAGTTTATGCTTAAAGCTCACTCATCGAAATTAGCTAATTTTCAAGTCAACCACTTAACTCTTTTTAATTATTGAGATTAAAGATGTCAATTTGTAATTACTTCCATTCTTCAAGGACAAGTATTCATAATTTCATATACTAATCACCCGTTCCGTAATATAGTGTTTATTTCATATACTAATCACCACGATCTCTACGATATACTTTTGACCTTTAATATCTTCAATTCCATATTAATAAAAAATGTAAATAGTTAATATTATGAAAGTACACATTGAAACGAACTTAAAAAGATCCTACATGAGTATGCTTTTGTTTATATATTAGTGTGAATTTTTTTTTTGTCAAAGATTTTAAAGTTTGACCTCAAATAAAGAGAAACAAGCTAAGCACTATATTATGGAACGGACAGAGTAGTATATAAATCTCTTCAAACTTGACATGGTAAATAGTAAAATAGTAGTAAACGATTTTGATGTTCAACTATACTTCCTTTGTATTTTTTAAGTTTGCTCATTTGGAATGTAACATTATCCACAATTAGAGAAAATCTTCTAAATTATTCTCAAAATATAAGAAAATACATATTCATGTGAGGCCTTATTTGATTCGTCTCTATGAGTATTTTAATTTAATAATATTTAATTATTATAATAATTATTAATATGTAATGAAAAATATTTAAGGTAAGAGAAGTGACTACAAATGCACACAGTCAAAATAGTCAAACTAAAAAAAATACGGAGAGTACTTTTGTTATTACATGAAGTACTCCGTATATGATATATAGGTTGTGATAATTTGTCCGTCAAAAAAAGTTTACAATAATTTGCATCAAATAGGTCCATATATATTTCATAAACTTTCTAGGTCAAACTAAGCTAGTTCTTTTATTATAACCTCTTTATTCAATTGAATTCTTAGAAATAAGTCATAATGAAATTTGAGATAAAGAAATATTAAGAAACTACTCATAATAAGAAAAAAACACCCATAAAGAGATAAGAACCAAAAAATTATGCTTAAATTTTCATCTAATCTACACTTTTTATTCTCAATTTATCATACAATCGATGCATTACGTAGCCATACAATTCTCTCACAATCTCGAAAAGCGGGATGAGGGTTAGGATTCACGAAAAAGGAAAATAATTTGTAAAATATATTTATTGATTGAGAAGAATTTGGTCATATGACTGCAATATTTTGCTAAAAATAATAATCCATTTCGAATCAAATTAAGAATACAAAAGTGATTTATCATACTGTAAATCTGTAAATATATATATATATACTTTCTCTGTTTATTTTAGTTGCTATAATGAAAGGGTAAATTTAAGGAGCCTCACTCAAAGGTAATTACATTCTTTGTTAGTTAATATATGCTTCATAGTTTTGTCCAACATGAGGTACTCAATTTAAAATTAATCTCCACGCCGTTGGATAGGCACGAGGGAATGTCTTCAAACATACCATGATCGATCAACACATTTTCTATGTCAAAATAATCTAGCTTTCATCTGTACTGTAGCCAGCTAGCCTCTTATATCCAAACCCTATAAACTCACTCACTTTTAATGATACTAAAATCTAGCGTTATGTTTCATGGGAATCTTAATTTTTTTGGTTATTTATGCACTATCATTACTATTTTAATGATACTAAAATCTTCTTTTGTAAGACCAATAAAAACGACAGGTACCAACACCACTTCCAAAGCAAAAGGCACAATTTACACATCTAAATTGACCTAACATTAGCATTCTGTCAAACTATGAGCATCTTCATCTCATGATTTCCCCTCTTCCTCTATTTTTTTTACTCTGATCTATCTCTGCTACCTTTTTCTGACTGTAAAGGTTGGGGTATGTTTGTATTTTATCCAAAAAAAAGCGTTATGTTTCATGGGATTCTACTTTCTAATTTTAATGATGGCCTAATGATCATAATACGTGTATTACAAGGTCATTACATTATTTTGTTTAATCATTCATCATGGAGAACTTTTGTCCTAGAAAAAGACTTAATTAATGGTTTATCTTCCACTATTTGTTTAATAATTCCCATGAAATTATGTATGGCATTTGGTCCATTAGCACTTGGCAGGTACCACCTCGATCATTTTTTAAAAGTTTTGTTATGAAGAGTACTATTGGTTGATATTCATCTGATATTAGCAAGGTTACTCTTTGTTGATCATACTATATATTGTAGGAAATACATATTTTCATATATTTTATATGACATCTCCTTTATTCGAAGCTAGAAGTACTTACAGCTAAATCTTTGTTAGAGGAGAGTTTAATCCTATAATTCGGGGAGTTGAATCATAAAATTAATTGGTAACAAAAGTGCTAGTTACAATACCTATTATCTAAAGAGAAATCCTTTCAATAGTATATGTCATTTACCCCACTTTCATCCACATTGAGTGGTTAAACAACTAACCCTAACTAGTCTTAGATTATCCAAAAAGATTGTCATTTTACTTAAATGATAATGACTTATGATTATATAGTACTGGCTTACGATGTACGTATTATCAAAATAATATTACGAGCTAGATTGTTTATTTTAAAGAACTCCAGTTTGCCAATCTACATGCTGAAGGTGAGTAATTACCTAGTTATAGACTTTTGATATCATTTAACTTCAGTGCTAAAGATATAGATGTTCAAACTAACAAATAACATAAACTCAAGAAATTACAATAATAACTCTTGAATCTTTTTGTGGTGATACAAAATCCGTCTTGAAAATGAGATTTGGTGTGTCCAGGTTGCCATAAAATATTAAAATATGTAAAATAGTGAACTGTCTTCCAATAGGCACGAGAAAACACATACATGAGTTTAGGTGTACTAGGTCATAAGGCTTGACTGGTTCGTATTTTTTATGGAGAAACATGTGACGTAACATGAGGTCCAAAGTTTGCCACGACAAAACATGACAATGTCAAAAGTTTTATGCTTAGACACCACCTTACTTGACATAGAGGTGATCGACATTGACCTGAAACAACCCCAAAATTAGCGTGCTTTTATGCTTTAGCATGCAATATCGCTTGTTATTCGAGTCTGGCCTGACCCGATTTTTGGGCAAAAAAATGTGTAATGGACAACCCAAATCCAGAATTCAGGCTAAATTCTATCTCGGCTCGAAAAATCGATGATGCGACTTTTGGCGCATAAAACTTAACCCGGGACTTTGGTATGAAACATACCACTTTTTTTTGGTTAAAGTCTAGTCACGCCCTGCCTATGATCCCCTCTAACTTGACATAACGGGTCCATAAATCTTGTCGTACGTGGCATGATTGGCCAAGCATGAGCTCGATACACAGGAAATTATGATTAGCCGACTAGACAAGGCAAAAGATGATGTAACTGTCAAATCGTCACTTTGTTTGTAAAATAAAAAAGTTATAAAAGTTATAAAAGTTTTATTATTAAAAAAGATAAATTGTAAAATAGTTAATAATACTATAAAAGAATCTTTAAAAGTTAAATGATTACAAATAAAGACTCAAAAAGTTTAGAATAATATTAAAAAGTGAATTAGTTTGATCAAAGTATATATGACACAAGACTAACTCAAATCAACAAATAACCCTCTATTTTCCCTTTCTGCGGATAGTCATTTGCATATAACGAAAAGCACCATTGATGACCCATAAAAGTTCTAGAGCAACACACTTGTGAGTTGTGAAAGTAAATTTTTAGTAAAAGAAGTATGTGATTTATCTCGAGAATATAAAAGGGAATCCCGAGTTTCAAGCAAGTGTATTATGGGTCAAAGGGTATCCCATCTTTAATTTGTAGTGTAGGAAATAGGAATAGATGTTTTGCAAAGTAGTAGCACATCGATCTCAACGTTGCTCGTATCTTTGTTCTCCGCATGAAATCAAAGCATCCTATGCTTTAAATAAAGATTTCTATATGTCAAAGTCGCATCCTCTATTTGACTCTTTAATTAGAATATACTGTACAATTCTCTTATGATAGATAATATCAATGCATGCCTATGAATTATGATTCCTAATTTCCTATATCCTACGCTCTAGACTATACATTATACAATAATAGGTCAATTTTAAACTTTTTCATTGTTGACCACATTTTTCTACACTTCTCAACAATAAAAGAATTATAAAAAGATATTAATAATAGATGTAAATAATGTAATATACACACTTTAGAAAAGGAGTGTTTTTCTTTTTTGGAACAAATTATTTTTAAAAAGTTAACCTTTAGTTGATTTTTTCAAAATAAGTCAGTCTTTTGATTATCTTAAAATAAGTTAATCTTGTACTCCCTCTGTTTCAAAATATAAGGCATTCACGCATTACGAAAATTTATTTTGACCATAAATATTTCTCAAATACGATAAATAAAACTTATAAAAATTATACCGTTAGATTCGTCTTGAAAAATACTATAATAATATTATTTTTTAGAATTTTTGATCAACATAAATTGAGATTAATTAACGGTCAAAGTTCGAACTCGAACATTGTGCGTGCCTTATATTGTGAAACGGAGGGAGTATCTACTTCTGCTGTAAACGAGTTAATGACTTTGAAATTATGATACGTTTTCATATTTTAATAAGATGACATTATGATTTAACTCATTTACAGTAAAAGTAGATATAATGTTAACTTATTCATAGTTAATCGAAAGGTTGACTTATTTTAAGAATAACGCGCAAAGGTTAAGTTATTAAAAATAATTTTTTTTTAGAAATGTATAGGCTTTTTCATTTATTTTTGTCTTTTGGCCTTTCCAAAATTTTATTTTAGTAGCTTTTTTTATTTTGAAGTTTGCATTCATTTTACATTAAATAACCGATACTTATAGTTGATTTTGTCAAACACTTTTATAAACCGCCAATAATCAAACGACCAATTAATATAGCCGGTTAAATTAGCAAAGTAAAACAGCCAACAACTAACATACAATAATATAACCAAGTGCCAAACCTATTCCTTTGGACTGAACTAATGGAAATCCAGTTTCCTTCAATTCAGACAAATTCATTTAATTTCAAACAAATTTCTCTCACATTTTTTAGTTTACTTCAGTTCAGGGATCGTAATAATTATGAAATAAGAGTTCGGTACAAATTTCACGTAAGCAATCCTTAAAGTTATAAAGAAGTTGTCTTAAAATCGAATATTTCACGATTTGAAAATGAGACGAGTATTTGATTATATTTAGATCAAACATTTTTAATTATTACTACTACAAATTAGTTAGGGCCCATTCTCTTGTACAGTTGTACCGAGAGAAAGTGAATAGAATTGAAATGAACTAAACTACACTGAAGTGAATTGAGATCAGAGAAACTAAATTGTAGAAAGAAATCTAACTGAATGAAATTGAATTGAACAGAAAATAAGTTCAAAAGAACATGACCTTAATTGCACATGAGAAAATTGTATACAAGATATTACTCATTGTTTACAAGCAAAAATCATTATTGGATTGGGTTGAATTGTATAATCCAATTCATTATATTCTATCCTTACTTATTCGAAAAGTTTCATACCCATGAATATCATCTTCGTTATTCTTTTTAGCAGTTTTTTGGATGCTATACTGGTGAATAGTTAAGTATTGGTGGAAAACTCCATTAATTCTTTTATATGCTTGTATGATACTTTCTCTGTCTTTTTATTGCAACGTTTTCCTTATTAAAAGTTTTTATATTAATTACAATATATATTTCCTTATTATTTGATAATATCTTCTCTTCATCTATCTACCATCACAATATATCGGAATGATTGAGCATCTATATATGTGGTGCTGCTATATATATTTTGTCACCAAGTGTAAATTATTTCATTCTTCATTTTGAGTGTCATAAGTTATATGTGTCCTTGTCAACGAAAACGTGAATGTAAGAGAGATAGAGATGTTACTTTTAATTCCTACATTATTGAGTTATGGACTTATGGTGTTGTAGAATTGTTAACATTTACTCCATCTATATTCGTTGAGAATTATTGTTAGATTGATTCCTTGGAACTTTTTGCTTTTACTATTTATTTTCTGAAAAACAAAACTTTATTACTTAATGCACTAAGAAAAGACCCAACTTTTTTGTGATGTGGAGAAATTTTTAAAACTTTGGACGGCTGACCACAGTCAAAAATTGTAGGGCCTCATATGTTAACGTCAATTAAATTTTACAAATTTGAAATGATCGAAAATGATACTTCTAGTTAAAAAAAAAAAGAAAATAAAATAAAATTATTTCTAGTTGACGATAACTCGTCAACTAAGTAGTACTAGTACAGTCTACTTGTAACATCACGAGACAAATAGTCGTGCAATTTGGTACAATTATTAATTTATATTGAACCCGTTATGATTATATGATGCCAAGTTAGCAGCTTCAATTAATTTAGGTCAATAGTACCGCGATTCCGTGATCATTATATTTCTATGCAGGGACTATTCTGGGTCTCATCTCTCACGTGTGTAATTTTTTTTTTATATAATTCGGCAATTTACGGGCTCAAATAGATATAGACTCTGGAAATTGAGAATTTATACACACAAGCATATATCCACACAAACGTCTCAAATATGGGTTGATGAAAGTCGAACTCCCGACTATGAGATTGGGAGGTAGGAGATCCACCATTGGACTCTTACATGACTCGCAAAAATCCTCAACTGTGTTACCATATGTTATATCTGTATCATCAGTGAAAATTGAAATTAGTATTTGGTTCTCTTTATTCTAATCTCAATTATTTTTTGGAATTTTTTCCTTGAATAATGCCAAGAAGGGGATTAATTCCCAAAATGTGCCACAAAAAATTTTATTTCCCTGCGTACCGTCCACGTAGGACGGCACGCGAAAAAATTATTATTTTTGTTTAAACGGATGTAACCGCTACTCGGAGTAGCGGTTACTTCAACAAACCGCTACTCCGAGTAGCGGTTCATTCACATACACCGCTACTCAGAGTAGCGGTTTTAATGAATGAACCGCTACTCGGAGTAGCGGTTTTGTTCGCCGGGTCCAAGACACCTGTAAACCGCTACTCCGAGTAGCGGTTCATTCACATAAACCGCTACTCGGAGTAGCGATTTTGTACCCATTACCACTCCATTGTTTCCACATAACTGGCCAAGTGCAGAAAGTCAAAAAAAAACCAGCAATCCCAAACAAGCATCCAACTGCAATTCCAGCAATTTCAAACAATTATCCAACCTCCAATTTCAAATTATCATTTGCAATTCCAGCAATTCCAAACAATTATCCAACCTCCAATTTCAACATTATCCAACCTGCAATTCCAGCACCAAATTCCATTCAACACACCAAATTAAGCACTTGATCACCCATCACCAAGTTCATACACATTCAAATGTATGTAAAAAAATTTTAGTTACAAGTTAGATTGAGAAAATAAGTTAACTAACTACATAAACAATAAATGAAACTGCTAAAACCCTCTCTTCTTCTTTTGTGAAGGTGTAGATGAGCTAGGTGTGGTCTCATGAGTCTCTGCAATGGCATCAAGAGAAGGGGGTAGTGTCAGAACGTCGTCGATAGGCCCTCTGACTGACTGGAGGTGAAAGCAAAGCTGTCGTGGTAGATATATGGGCAGCAGACGTAGAAGATGTAGAAGTCGATGTATATCCAGCAGAAGCTGGATTTGGGGATTTTATTAAACCGCTACTCGGAGTAGCGGTTTTCTTTAATGAACCGCTACTCCGAGTAGCGGTTTATAGGAGCGGGTCCAAAATCTTGTAAACCGCTACTCAGAGTAGCGGTCAATTCTCATGAACCGCTACTCCAAGTAGCGGTTAATTTTAAATATAACCGCTACTCTGAGTAGCGGTTTTTATGCGTTAACCGCTACTCTGAGTAGTGGTTTTACTGCAGTTTAAAAAAAAAAAATATTTCGCGTGCCGTCCTACGTGGACGGTACGCAGGGAAATAAAATTTTTTGTGGCACATTTTGGGAATTAATCCCCTTTTTGGCATTATTCAAGGAAAAAATTCTTAGTTTTTGTATCAAATGGGTTATTAAGAGACGTGTGAATAGCTTTTTTTTTTCAAGGGAGCGTGAATAGCTTTTTTTTTTTCAAGGGAGCATGAATAGCTTTTTTTATAAGGTAATATTCCATCTGTTCTAAAAACAACATTTTTATATCTATTTTTTATGTTTGACAATTTAAAAGTTTGATTTATGTGACGTATTTATTGAGAGGAATGAAACAAGATTCAAACATGATTGTTTTTTCTTATATGTTGGAAAAAAGTTAGAAAATTTTCTTTACTTACGAATAGTGCCAAGATTACAAATGAGATTTTTTTTAGGACTGGGGAAGTAGTATAATATATGAAAGAGTAGAGTAAGCTTATCGTTTTGATTAATTAAGAGAAGTATTTATAGAGCAAGTATAAGAAGTAATAAATAGATTAAGTATAAGCAATAATAAATTCCAATTAAAGAGGGTGATTAAAAAATATGGTTCCAAATTCTATTTATATTAGATCGACAATTTCTATAGTCCTCTATTTAATATACTACTATATCTTTTTTCCAATAATTTATTTGTATGACTTTTTGGGTCAAACTTATAATTTTTATTGATTTTAATTAGATTCTCACCAAAATAGAGGAATATAATTCGTTCTAAAATAAAAAAAAATTAATTATTTTTATATCGTTATAAAATAAACGAAACGTTACTTTATTCGACATTTAGGGTGCATTTTCTTCAATTAAAAGAACTTGAACTTATCTGAAATGAACTTATTAGACATGATTGAAACTTGTTTCTGAGCATTCTATTAGAGCTAATCAAACTTGATCAGACCTAAAATTTATTTTTTAAGGTGAAGAGAACATACCCTTAGTTATCTCTATATCTATTTTCATCATATGTGTCCCTTTATCTATCTCTCCTCTCCTAAATTCTCCTGCCTTCCTCCTATAGTTTTATTTGTTTTAGAACATATCAGAAAGTACTACGACATGGTGCATTTTTTCCTTAACTATTAATAAAATGAGAAGGAATTGAGGAGTGTAGCATATTGTATTACTATAGGTTTGATTGACGAGGATGATGATTAGATGAAATAGTTATCCTTTAAAAACGAGATCACACGCCCCTCATACCATAGTACCAAACAAAATGTAATGTAAATAGTTTATTGTAACTATATCAAATTAAAGAATCTTCTTGCAAACATCCTCTTTTACTAAATTCATCTCATATAATTCATAACATAGTTTAATAATGTTCGCTAACATTCAAATAAAAATATTAAATGTGAAGGAAGTTATACTTCACATGAATTTATCTTTTTGTACATTAATGCATTGGCCATATATGCATATTTTTATGAGAAGTACAAATTCCTTGATGTCGACTAAACATACTAGTTAATTTTGTAGGAATAGAATAAGAAAAATGGAACTTTTATGAGAATGAAGTTTTTCATGTGTATCAAACAGCCACTTATATAGTTTTGGTGAATTAACACTCCCATGTTGGCAGAAAAGGAAAATCTATGTAGCACTAGTGTTAAATTTAATAAAATTCAACCCTTTCAAAGAATATTATCAACAACAGTTCAACTCATCCTAATTAATGGAAATTTTATCATTTGTTAAAAAAATTCACTCAAATAACCAAGTTTTGTTAATTTTTTTTATAAGTGCAATAGGGATTTCGTCCTAGTACCAAACAATTATATGCATAAGAATTTCAAACGAATACTACAGTACACATGTTAATCTTCTAGGTTTTGCTCTAGTCAACCTATGAATTAAATTAAGTCTTAATATAATTTAATTGTGTTTAGAGAAAATCATATTGACAATGAAGTTTTTTTTATTAATTGAAATCAATTATTTATAGCAAAAATAATTTTGACCTATGAATTGCATTTAATTAATTTCGATCAGTAAAAATACCAGTAGAACAGAACATTATATATAAATATTAAATGTTTCGAGTATATAAGTAGGCACAAAAACAATGATTAACTTTAAGGCTCCGTTTGGTAGGGGTATAAAATATAAAATAATTTTCACGAAATATAATTTACAATGAAAAACGCAATTTCAAAATTAGTTTTTAGTTGTTTGGTTCCATGTAAGAAAAATGATGAAATGAAAGAAAAATGAAAAGGAAAGTAAGGATGTAGTAGTGAGAGTGTACAAGAGAGCTAAGGAAAACAGTTTTCCATCATTGGGAGAGTAATTTTACTAAAAGGAAAATGATTTTACAATACGTTAGAGAAAAATAATTTTTCAGAAAAATATTTTATACCCTAACAAACGGAGCCTAAGTAATGTTTAATTTTTATACTTTTAAAACTGGTTTTCAAGGTTGAACATTTGACCATACAAGATATTATATTAGTATATGCACCCTTGGTTATCACCTTAAAACTGGTTAATATAACTTCTTAGTTAATATGTGTATGAAATATTATAAGCATTATAATTAACAAGAATTTAGGGATGTCACAATCTCATGATCTTAGCTAACAAACATGCTTTTGTTCTTGGACATCATAATAAATGGATATCATCTTGAACATAACTATTTTTTTTTTGACGGGATCTTGAACATAACTAAACAAAGCATTGAAAGGGCTAATTAGCTATTAAATAATTAAATGACCAAGTACTAACTAAGGTTTTCATGTGAATTATAAGACTATAGAATTAACAAGATGATCAAAAGGTTGGACCACGTGCGGTGCATGGACAGGGCTAAAGTGGTCCTTCACAGAAGAATTGACAGAAAGATAAAAAGAATCCTCCCTCTAAATAGACACCACCTCACATGCACTAACACAAAAATATTATCCTCCAAAAAAGAAAAATAAGTGAAGAAAAAAACCAAAAAATAAAGCCATATAATCACATATGGAGTATATATTTTCTTTATTCCCACACTTTCCTAAAAAATAAGATATCTTTATAATTGAGTTTTGTCTCGTAAAAGATCGCTTATTTTAAAATTAAAATTAGGTAATGGTAAGTCTAATATTAAAAAAAGAATTAGCTAATAGTAATTAGGTTAATTTCTTTCGATGACTAGTTTAATTCATTTAGTGATTAGGTCTAATTATATATTAAAATTAGAATATCTCTTTTAATAATTTTTGTTCTAAATATTGTCATCTATTCCATATCCAATATCAGTTTTTCTTGGTTATTTTGTAATTAGTTCTTTAATTCAGTTCAGAAAACTAATAAATTATGAGTAGCTATATATTCACAAGTAAATTAGGAAAGGGAAGATACTACATGTAGGGCTCCTCAAATTTATATAATTATCATCATTATAAAAAGTATTTACTATATAGAATCATATGTAATGAACTTAAAAATGTACTACCAAGGGTTACAAATAGCAGTAAAGTGTGAATATTACTCTAAACATATATGTAGGCCTCTCCTCCATATTTATTTAATCATCATTATAAAAAGTGTTTATTATATAAAATCATACTATTATGTAATGACCTAGAAAGTGAATTGTGAATATTACTCTAAAATATATATGTAGGGCTCTCCTCCATATTATTCTAATTATCATTATAAAAATGTTTATTATATAGAATCATATATATGTAATGGAAGTAGAAAATGTACTAATAACAAGGGTTACAAATATAAATATATTCTTATATATATGAACTTTATACTTAAACAAAAGGGGCAAAAAGAGGGCATAGTAATGTAGTAGAGTATTTGATAGTAAGAAATGTATCAAAAGCCCTTTTCCCTTTGGGAAGCTAGTAACAACAAGAGAGAAAAAAAGAGGAGAGAGAAAGGAATTAATAGTAGTAAACTTACTAGCTAGCTTGGTTTTAGCTAATTAAGCTTGCCATGATTTATGGGTATCTTGTTGATGATCATGATGATGATGATGAGGAGTGTTTGTGGTGATGCAATTACCAAGTCCAGCAATGGTGAGAATGTCACTATGAGAAAGAGGTCTTAATCCTAAAAAATCCCTTGTTAATCCATCATTTCCTCCTCCATTAATAACACTGCCATTGACATTGCCATTGCAATTGCCATTTCCGTCGTCGCCGCCGCCGCCGCCAAGAGTTTGATGAAATGCAGCTAAGGAAGAAGGGTCTTTCTTACCCAACATGCCCATACTACCAATACCAAAAGCATCATGATGATGATCATGTTGATCATAGGTAGAGGAGAGAGAATTGACCATCATGTCATGGAAGAAGGATGATGGTGGTGGGCCTTGGTTTGGGCTTTGGGTTGGGCTTGGGCCTCTAAGTTGTTGATGATGATTGGTGGAAGTATTGGGTGTTGTTGGTGTTGTTGCAGCTTTATTTCCAAAAGATGACAAACCCTGATTTACAAAATGACTACTATTACTAGTTGGCATCATCTCCTGCTGTTGCTGCTCAAGGTCACGTGAGGACAAATTCATTCCAAACAACCCAGCTGTTGTTGTTGTTGCTGTTGTTGTTGTTGTTGTTGTTGCTGTTGTTGTATTTGAATTTGTGTCAGACACGTGACTCTGCTGGTGTTGATGGTGTTGTTGTTGTTGGTGTTGTTGATGTTGTTGGTGGGGTTGCTGAGTTGCAGTGTTGCTCATGGTAGCTCCCATCTGAGCTGCCTTTTGCAGCAATGCAGTAGCTGACATGTGAGCTGATGCTGCTGCTTGTGAATGATAAGGTCCACCACCAATCCCTCCTCCTGATGAAAATGTGGGACCCATATTAGGGTTGCTAGGGTTTGTATTTTGTTGTTGTTGTTGATGGTGTTGCATCAGCTGATCTTGATGATGGAAGATCGATGACGACGACGACGGAGAAGGAAGTTGATGATTATGAGGATCCATTGATGGACAAGATAACCATGGAGGTAGATTCATTATGTTTTGCTGTTGTTGCTGATGTTGCTGGTGTTGCTCTCTCTTTAATGGGTATGCATGAAGTGGATTATCCTGATGTTGCTGATTGTTGAGCAACTGTTGTTGTTGTTGTTGTTGCTGAAGATTGATGAAGTGAGAGGTTGAAGAAGGTCCAACAGCAGCAGCTGCCACAGATGCTATTGGGTTTGATAGAATAGAGTTTGTAGTTATTGCTCTTGCAGTTTCCTCTGCTAATGCATCACAAAATGCTCTGTGTGTTATGAAACTATCTCTCCTGCACAAACCAAACACATCCATCTATCCATCACATGACTTTCACTAAATTATTCACCCAAAAAAAAAAATTATAAAGAAAAAAAGAAAAGAAAAAGCATAACTCTTACACATATGTATATATCTCACATCAAAACAAAAATCATGCATCTTTATCTTTCTTTCTGATCAACTTTTTGCTTCCCCCTCTCTTGTTTTCTGTCTCTTCCCTATTTCTTTGCTTTCTGACTTGTTACCATATTGGTAAAAAAGAATCTCACATAGCTAGCTATACCTATATAGTCTATATATAACATGTATAATTCAATAAAAGAATTTTACTTTTTTAGTTTAACTAATTTAAGCTCATCATAATCTATGAACATTTAATAATTTCATAAAACTGATTTAAAAATGAGATTAGTAAATAAATAAATACCTGGAGAAAAGGGTGCCACAATCACATCTGTATTCCCTAGTGCCACAAACCTTAGAATGAGCTTTCCAATCAGATTGAACAGCATATCTCTTAGAACATTTATCACATTTCCATTTTTTCTCACCATGTTTTCTACAAAAGTGTTTCTTGATTCCTGTTAAATCTCCTAAAGCTCTTGATGGGTCATGGTGCACACAGCTTGGTTCTGGACAAACATACACTTTCTTCCTAACTTCTTTGTTTGTTCTTTGCTTCAACTTCCATGGAAGATTATGTCCTCTTCTATGAAGCTGCAAATTCTGGTCTCTTTGAAAACCTTTGTTGCAGATCTCACACACAAATCTGTTTGTTGCTAGTAATGATTTTGGTGATAAAGCTATCACTTCTGCTTCTGGGTCTAAAAATTTACAAAAACAAAGATATACCCACAAAATATTATCAAAAACCCAGATCAAAGTTGTCAACTTTATTAAAAAAGATTGAATTTTTATTATAAAAAAAAATCAAAGAAATTATAAAAACCTGGGTTTCCTGGTAGGTTTCTTTTCTTCTTAGCAGGTGGTTGTTGTGCTTGTTCTTCAGCTTCAACTTCAGCTTCAGACTGATTAAGCTGATGTGAAAAATACTGATGATGTTGTTGAGGGTAAATAGAATTACTAGGTTCACCTCTATTATTGCTAGAAGAAACACTTGCTTCACCAGAAGCTGCTGCTGAAGTCAAATTTGACATGTTTTCTTCAACAAATACTTGTTGTTGCTGCTTTATCATTATCCTCTATTAAAATTTTCTGTTTTTCTGGATTTTTGCAAACTTATAAATTTTATTAATTAGTTTATTTGGATCTTACTTTTGTCATCTACAACAACAAGTTAAGGGTCTTTTTTTTAAAAAAAAAAAAAAGGTTGGGTTTTCAAGGATCTATATGTAATGATCTAAAAAGACAAAAGAAAACCCAAATCTGGTAAAAAAAAAAAAAAAAGAGGAAGCAGATGAAGAAAGACAGAAACTAAAAAGATGAAAGATTTTAAAGTTTTGAGGTTAAGTATTTTCAGACCCACTTCATATGCTCAATAGCACTAACAGCAGCAATAGCAGCACTAGCAGCCTCTTTGTTGATGGCTTCTTCCTCCTTTGGCTGCAACCCAACAGACAACTTTCACTTTTTTGGAGTGTAGAGAGAGAAAGAGTGGAGTTTTTAGAGAGAGAAATTAAGAGTGTCTGTATATTATTTGAAGAGAGAGAGGGGGAGAAGAGACCTCTAAATAAGGCTAAAATAAGCCTCTCTAGGTGTTACTATATTTCTTCATTTTTATTTTTTTTAAATAAAATTTTATTTTTCATGTGATATTTTTGAAAATTATTACAAAATTCAAGAAATATCCCAACAAAGAAACCCAACCCACATTCTAGTATAGAGAGAGAAAGTTAGAGAGAGAAAGGGTGATGGGTTGAGATGTGGTGGATGGGATATAGAGATTAGAGTGAGTGCCCTTATGTTTTTTCAAAAAAAAAAAAAAAAACTACACCTCAAACTCAAAAGAAAATGGCAAAGAGAAAAATAATAAAAAAAATTAAAAAAAAACACACTATGAAATCTGATGTTACCTCATTTTGTCTTTTCCTTTGTTTGGGGTCCTTGGTATATCTTTCCTCTACCCCATAAACATAAAAAAAGAAAAAAAAAAAGAACTTTTTTTTTTCTTCTACATTAATTTATTTTAATATTAGCTTTTGAAAAAGTTAAAATATAATTATCTAGCAAGTGCTAAAAACTTTTCTTTAATCTAACCATCTTTCCCAACTGTGCTAAAAAGTGAGATGAGAAAGCAAGCATGTAAAAAGGGACAATGATTTGTAAATGAAGAGAGACAGAAAACTGTGAACTGTGAAGTGTCATTCATCTGTATATTCTACCATACTTATTCATATTCATATAATCATATTCATATTCTATAAATTTATCATGGTTGTAGTAGTTGTAGTAAAGTATTACTATAATTTATAAGTAGAAAATCCTCTCTTTACCAAGCTTTCTTCTGTACTTAAAATCTCTTTTTTCTGCATTAACTTTTTTCCATACTTTTTGTGTGTATATTCATTTTCAACCTTTTTTTTTTTTATTTTTTAAGTTTTTTACTGCCACATGCTTTGATTTGTAGTAAAATGTTAAAGTATAGACCACCCATGTACTAATGAATTATGAATTACATACCATTTTTGTCTCTTTTCTTTTTTTTTCTGATTTTTAAATTAGTTTTCAGAGTTAATTATTCAGTATGGTTCTTGTGTTTATAAAGTTTTGGTTAGGCTTGAGTGATATATTGATGATAAGAAAGTGAAATGAGCAATAACAAGGATCATTTTCAAGACATGCATAACGATTAGCAGCAAATCAATGGCCTTATTTTCTTACACTTTGATGTAATAATACTCTTGTCATTTTCAAATAATTAACAATATGATTGTATTTCCCTTGGAATAATATCTTCATGAAAAATCATTTTTTTTTTAATTGAAAATGTTCTCCTTGTAATCAAATTTGAGATGACGTATGAAACTTGAGATGGCTCGATTAAGAGCTAAGTTAAGGCCATGTTCTTTTTGACTTATTTTCAATTCAATTCACTTTTCTCGCAATCCAGTTCAGTTTGGTTCAGTTTCTCACAGTTTAGTCTAGTTTTTCCCAATCCTAAAAAACGGGTGTTATTGTAGCAAATTATATTAAATACTGCGCAACTTTTAGGGCCTGTTCTCCCCAGCTTATTTTCAGTTCAGTTCAGTTCAATTCAGTTCAGATCAGTTCAGTTCAGATCAGTTCAATTCAGTTCGGTTCAGCTCTTGACAATACTTTTACTCTCACATATCACTAGTCATTTCAGTTCAGTTCAGTTCAGTTCAGTTCACTTCAGTTCAGTTCAGTTCAGTTCAGTTCAATTCAGTTCAGTTCAGTTCAGATCAGTTCAGTCCAGTTCGGTTCAGTCCAGTTGTTTTATGCCGAAGAGAACAGGCCCTTAATGTACATCCAACGCTATTTCTTAGCTCATTTTCTCGTTTGACAACTTCAAATGAGCAAAAAAGTATTGAGTGTACAATAAATTTTGAGTTATCATATCTGACGTTTATATATGCTGGTGAGAATTCTGATCCATAAAGTTAGATAATGGGACTATTATATATCCATTATATTCAAAATTCATATAGGGCTAATAGCCTTATATATTTGAATTAATTCATATCTTTGTTTTTTTGGTACATGAAAAAAAGTTAGGATATTCTTCTTTCAAGAGAGTTAACTAACTAAGGAGAACACATTTATGTAAAACAGGATTAATTCATATCTAGTTAGTTACTACAAGTATATCTCTGGAAGATGACTAAATATAAATTTAGATAAGAAATTTTTTGCCACAAGATTGAAGCCTATGTAAATAGTAAACCTGCATAGCTTTCCAAGTTACTATCCACAAGTGAATTCAAACTGGTTTAGATGCATATCATCCTTGCGGTATTTGGATTCTTTAGAGTTGTAAAATAAAGAGTTCGAACAATATCAATCATTAAATAAAAAGTCAACGGCTCATATATTCTCTTTTTGAAATCCCCCCAATTTTATTAATATGGGCCATTGATTTTAAAATGTATGACTCAAGTAGTCAGATACAACTATACCTTGTAGAGTTTCACTAAAACCCAAACTCCATCGTGGCGTTTTGTAGAATTACAACGCTGGCGGGGTTTTAAAGATTCATGAAAAGTTGAATAAACTTTAAAAGTATTTTCTGGTTTATGTTTTTTCTAGGGGGAATTTTCTGGTTTATATAAATACTGTTAGAGATGATTAGCTTCACCAAGAATATCTTGGCCTAGTGGTTAAGATTGAGGTACTGTGAATAGAGGTGGTTATTGGACAGGGTAGCCCAATGGTTAAAGGGTTAGGGTCAATTTTACAGGGCTTTTATTGGACAGGGTCATTATTGGACAGGGCCATTATAGAGTCAACAAAGGAACCCAATAATTTTAAAAAATAAAATAAGTTTTGTAAAAACAATTACATAATCGGATTCGCATTTTATTTATACTTACTTTTGGCTCTTTTTGTTTCTTGTTTTTCTTGCTCGTTTACCGACACACCCATTATGGGCCCGCTATAAGCCCTCTACCCATTTGGCCCGACCCGCTACCGACCTTTTATTAGGCGACCCTCTTATGACCCGACCCGCTTCCGACCCGCACTGATCCTGACCCGACCCGTTCAATAACCAGGTATAACTGTGAACGATAGGTCACAGGTTCGAATCCCCCCTCCGAGAAGATGGGACGTGCAAAAATGCTAAAAAAAGTCTTAAAATGCAGTTTTTAGAGTCAATTTCCAAAATTTTCTAGAAGACTCCCTCAAACAGTCATACTAGAGTTCATAACATGTGTTACATTTTCGCTATAGTTGTATTTAGTTTGTTTGGACGAAAATATCTAAACTATATTTATTTTCCAATAAATACATTTCAACAATATCAATTCAAACTTTTCGACAGCTATATGAAAACTATTTTCTATCATATAATATTTTCTCATTTAGAAAATGATTAATACAGGAGACTTTTTTCTTATGAAATTAATTAATGAGGGAGACTAACTAAATATAAATAATGTTACTTTCTTAAAAATATATACTTCATATATATCCCGTTTCCAATTAAGCACAATCCTTTTTTTTTTTTTATGTTTCACAATATATGCATCATTTTCCTCTTTTGGATGTTTCACGATAAATGCATCATTTCCTCTCGTGTATGTTTCACAATGCATCCCTTTTTTAAAACATAATCACACGACTTTGAAATTCAATCACAACCCTCTCTCTCCACACCCTTGCTTTTTGTGCCATATAGAAATGATGTATGTATTGTAAAAACAAGGTAGTATTAAAATCTTATAAGACTATCCAACTACTCAAGATTTTAAAGATTGATTTTAAAAGACAGAAACAAACATTATATTATGGGACGGAGAAAATAGTTGATAAGTATAGAACATTTGCACGGTTCATTTCAGCTGAAAAGGACACTTGAAGAAGAGATTGACACCCAAAAGATTGCAGCAAGAGCAAGGAAGTTGCCTGTTGGGTCAAGTTTTTGTATCATTTGTCATAATTTTACTAAAAATAAAGTTTCTTTTGATAGTTACCTCTTTCATTCCAAATCCCAACACTTTTTTTCGTACTTTTACATAAACTAGTTTGAACTTCAAAAGCAAATACACAGTTAAAAATGCTAGTCAATATGTGAATACAATTGACTTCCCCAAGAATTAAAACTTGTAAGTTCATATGCCTGGCATGTACTACTATAACATAAAAGCAATAATTAGGTATACAATGATCGACGAGAATTAATATAATTCTTGCTTTTTAGTTACTATGAATTCTATAAGCGGAAAAGTGACCAAATTAAAGTGGCTTGTATACATGTATGATTTACATCCTTTTTCCCTTTTTAATATATATATGGCAGTGTGGATTCGGTTTGTGAAGAGACACCCTCAAAAATTTATCTTGGACAATTTGTTTGTGAAAATCTATGTATAACCAAAAATGGACCGCACTTAAAATCGGCCAAGTCATAATTGTTCAATCTGACTACGTAGTAATAACAAAAAATTTCATTATATCTTAGTATATATTTTAAAATTTTTGTAAAAGATTTGAAATCTCATATACCCTTAGGACAATATCAAAATTTGAAGCATTTAAAATGAAGAAAAACAAAAAAAATCCAAATGTGTTGATGCAACCTCTAGGGCTTAAACTTCCTTTTACACCTTGCTTCACTGCTACTTTGCCACAGTTTGTTTTGTGACATAAACTATAATTTACTTAATTAATATTATTTTACACTAAGAACAAGACATATGGTAAGCTATAATTTATTAATTTATTAATACACTTAATTTCACAGACCTTCTATATGAGCGACGAAAGCAGTACAAAGTTCAAAGAAAGGGAGTGGAGATTCGAACTTGTTACATGTCGTTCACAAGACCTCAATCTTAACCACTAAGCTAAGACATCCTTAATTGATCTAATCTCTTTATACATGTATACTGAGCTCTTTATAACAATGCAAAGCAGCAAAGTCCCACGATTTACTGTTTTTATAAAGTTTTTTTTACATGTTACGAATTACAAATACGCCTAGCCCATGCAATCCTCTCCAGGAGTAATAATCAACTGTTAACTCTATGGTAAATTGATAATGATGAAATTCTCTCTACAAACATCTTAAGAAAATAATAATGGAGGGAGTACTTATTAAGTTCTTTTCACATTATTTTTTCCGTTTTCTATTTACAGCTTCATATATCAATCGTTACAAATTATTACACAAAACCTATATGATTGCATCAGATTTTTTTTTTATATAAAAAATATCTAGTTAGTTTAGCAAGTTTCCAAGAGTAAATTATTTTGGAGCCTATTGGCCATTACGGTCCTTGGAAAGCCGCTATGTCCCTTTCATACTAGGGTAGTAAAATGTTTACAATTTTCACTATCATGACAATTATGGCTATATATATATATATAGAGGTATTCAAGTGAAAAAAGGATTTAGTTTTATGTACATCCGTAATTTTTTCTGGAGGAATTATCAAGACAAAAGTCATAAATCATAATGTACTTTATTTTATATATTTTAGATGGATCGAATTATCAAAGGACCAACTAACCAAAAAGTTAAGCTGATAGTTGGAGTCCCACGAATAGTTTATTAATACTCTATCACCCCCTCCTCACGCGAGAGTCCATTGGGCTTGAAGTGTGGATCCAGCACAGGCTGCCCTCATACATGAGGTTAAATATTCGACTTAGAAATGAGGGGGTGGATGAGATTTGAACCCGTGACCTTTATGTCACGCTAACTCTGATACCATGTTGAATGACCAGCTCAACCAAAAGCTTAAGCTGATGGTTGGAGTCCCAGGAATAGTTTAATACTCTATCACAAATGTCTTATAGAGAAAGTATCGGCGCATACCCGGTATGGGTCAACAGTGTCCATACCGGGGTATGTTAGTAATTTTGCCAGAAAAAGACAAAAAAAAGTTGACTTAGACAACTCTGATCATGTTGGAGAGAAATCAGATCAACTACAATGTGAATCAGATCAACTATAATGTGAATTAGATCATGAATATATGTAAGTAAAAAACCAAAAAAATTAAAATATAAAAAAAATTAAAAAAAAAAACAATAAAAAAAAGAAAAGTTGTATTTATTTACAACTTTACCCCGGTATTTAGAAATACCGGGTATGTGCTTATCAGCGCTCATGTCTTATAAGTCAACCAAACATAGGGTTACAAGTTAGAATTAAACAGATGATTTGTGAAGAGTGAAAACAATCTAGCGCAGTATACCCTAGAATCTTGTGAAAAAAATGCGACCCTTCAATTTAACCTCAAAATCTACCAATAGATCAGCAACCTCAGCAATACATGTTTTTAACTCAAAATTGTTATCTGGCATCACTAGAGAACGTTTAATACCAAAAAAACATAGCAGATGTTCAGCTAACTTCACCACTAGACCAAGAAGCCAATAAATGTAATTCTGTTAGGAATTCTATTTCTAGTGGGACCTAAAATGTTGGTTTTTTCTGTTTTATGTTTCTGGCATCTTTCTCATTATTTATGTTCTCATTCAATGACTGTTGTTTCAGTTTCATACTCCTACAACTAGACCTAGATTATATATTTTAAAAAATAACAGCTTTTTTTAGGGTTGTTTATAGCATTTCATCATTTCTTGTTTTTATATCTTATATTGGTTTCTAATTTTTGAATCTTTTTCATGTTTAGTATTCTTTGAGATTTGGCATTTATTTCCTGAATATAACAAAAGAACAACTAAAAAACATGCATGATTTCTTGACGTTTTAATGATTATACTAAGTATGGGAAAAGTACGTCTTTCTCTTTGTATTACGTTATCTACTGCATGAAGTGATGCTAAAGTATGAAAGGAATAATACTGGTTTGTCATTACTATAAATTTCAGTAGTTATTTGCTATAATTGTATTATTACATATGATCCACTAAAACAAACAACTCAACTACTTAAAGTCTGCTGAATAATTATCCAGTAAGCTAATTAGAACCGTTAAATTTTAATAATATAATCCTTCTTAGCAGTGAGTGAGTTGGACATAATACCTATAGCTCCCTAGATTATGACATGTACATTCTATCAATATGAGTTCTACTTATACATGAAAGATACGGTTTTCTTGAATTTTTTTTAACCTTTTTATTTTCATAACTACTAATGAACGAGTTCAGATAAGTTTTGATAAGTTTGGTTTTATTCTAATATGGTGCATGTTTTCTTCATTGATTTAGTAGGCACAAATTCAACTTAAGATTGATCCTCAACATAACTAAATAAACTGACGTAATTAACCTTGGTGGCCTTGGATCATAATCTTCATAGTAATTATAATGTATTAAAGGCATTAAATTTAAAAATCAATAAAACAGATATAAAATTTATTTGAACTTGTTAACCTTTCTAGATAAATTATGAAGCTATGAGAAATGGCTCCTTCTTAAAAGAAGGAACTCCAAATTCTCTTCTTTTGTTAAGACATTTAAACTTATTTGAATTTTTTTTATTATCAGAGTTAATTTATTTGATGTTATTAGCCTTATTTGAGCTTATTCATGATCAAGATTAGTATTCCTTCGTTATATATATTACTAGCTTTATATGTACACTCTGTGTGTGGCGATATTTTTGACTTAGTGCTTTTATCCAATTATAGAGTGATATAAAATCGGTTGATTGATTATAATTTAAATTGAATCATTATCAGAGGCACATGATTTCAACCTCTTTAAGGCTATGTTCAGTTCACCTTATTTTTGCTTATTTTAGATCTAATCAGATCAGATCAGATCAGATTAGAAAAAATAAGTTCAGATCAGATGATATCAGATTAGATCAGTTCAGATCAGATTAGATCGATAAGTTCATATCAGATCATGCTTATATTTAAAAACTCATTATTACTATTAATACTATTATTTACTAGTACATTTGTTCTAAAGGATTATTATTGTTGTTGTTGTACTTATTAATTATTAATATTGGTAATTATTATTAATCTCATTGTTATCATTATAAATGTCATTGTTATCATTATTTTAAGTTATTTTGCTGTTATTAAATAATAGAAAATTAAAATCCACGTGTCATAAGATTGGCGCAAAAATAAGAAATATATAAATTGATAGCTCAAATTCATGACAACGAAACTACTAAGTTTGAATTACATTTCAAAATAAGCTAAGTGCGAGATACAAATTATAAATTTAGATCCGGTATAACTCTTCCTACCGAATTCCAAATCTCTCTAGTTATTTGAAGTTGCACGCTATCCATTTCTTTCTTGTGCAAGTCATAGTTTTTTTTTTTTTGGTAAACAACATTTCATTCATTACCTAATAATGTTAAACATATTACAATCCGAAAGTAGTTGTTCCGAACAATAACTAGGGGGGGAATCCTAGTTACAATACTATCACCATCCATGTATATCTTATTTTATATCTTATTTTATTTTATATGAAAAAAAAGAGTTGAGTCTGCCGACTTCACAAGTGTGAAATATTTTTTTTAATGAAAAGTGTGAAACATTTAAAAGTGCTCTTATAAAATAATGACTTGAATTATATAATTATTTTTAGTAATAATAATAATTATTATGATTATAATTATTGTTGTTGTAATTATAATAATGATAATAATAATAATATTAATTATTATTAATAAAAGTTGTGTAAAAGTTGTGATAGAAATAAAATGATAATGATATAGTAATACTATAAATAAGATCTTATAATATATTGTACTAGCCTTCATATGCACGCGATGCGTGCGTTAATTTCAAAATTTGTTATTCTATTAGAAACTCCATTCGTACTTTATTTATGATTAAACTTAAATGTGAAAAATTCAACAGTTAGATGAATTTAGATATATTAATTTGCTAATGTAAAAAAATAAAAAAGTTGTGAGTGATTGTTAACATTAATTTTTTTGTGAATGAATATTGAACCAAAAGAACAAAAATAATGAGTTGGTTTAACTGAATTAAAGAGTATCAAAGGTAGTGAATGTTCAGACTTTTCATGTGCACGTTATGTATGCCATCTTTTTTTATAAGGTATAAATATTTTGTCCATTTAATTTTTGATTGAAGTATTTGATGCATATACCATTTTAAAGTTGTTTTAAATGGCAAGTTGGAATGAGAATTTTTAAATGATTTGCTTTTGTAATTTTTTTCATTTCATTAATTAGATCATTAAGGGTATTTTAGTCACTTCAAAAGAGGACACCACACCTCCTCCCTTGGCTTATATAATAGAGATAATAATGAATTATACAAAGTAATAATATAATAGTAATAATATATTTTAGGGAAATTCTATATGGTAGCCTTCAAGTTTAAACTTTTTTATGTGGTAGCAAGGCAAAAATAATAATTTACAAAGTGACATTGTACTATGACTAATTATATTTAGTGACCTTAATTCACTTAATATTGACTAACCCATTAATAAAACCTAATTTACTAACCTACCCTCTTAGTAAATTGCCCTACTCTCTTTAACCCTTCCTGTCATACGTGATTTATGATCACATTAACTCTTCAACTTCCTCTGTAAAGCACATCTCCTTGCATTGATCATATTTGAAAAATAAAAATCGCTCCATTATCCATAATTTTTCGCTGCAATTTCTTCGAAATCTAGAGGGTTATTTGAAGGTTGTAATTTTTCTCCTGTCATTCGTGGCCAAAATTTGGGAATTTTACCCAAAACGCTGCTCACTATTTCGCGCTCGAAGTTGTGCATTCTGGTGCACAAAATCTGCAATTCAGGTATACATCTACTCTTTTTTGTTGATTATGTACTTTGTGGTGTTTTTTTAACAATAAATTTGTAATTTTTGCTGTTGCTGGACCCTTAATTTCACGCTGGATGTTATTATGCACTTAGTGTTCTCTGTTTTAGTGCGAAAAATTAGGGAAATAGTTAGAAGATTAGGATTACTTGATTTTTTCATGAATTATGCTTGATTGTGTTCTTATAATAGTGTTATTGTTCTATTTGCAGTATCAGTAACAATGTTGATGAAATAGTGTTGAACTTTAATTGTCTGGGTAATTGTGTTGATCTAATGATTGATGACATTGACAAAGTGATGTGGATTGACCTGATCAACGAATTTGAGGATGAATTTAGGAAGAACAACTATCAGATGCCTGAATTCCCTAGTTTCCATTATTGTTTTAAGCAAAAGGCAGTAAAAATTCATAGTGACAAGGATTTGATGACTATGTTGCAAAGGTTTAGTAATAGCAAAGTGGTGTATATACATGTTGGTTTCTTGGATAAGTTAACTGAATGTGTCAAACTAGCTAGGAACTTGAAGTTAGTTGGTTTGGGAAAGGATAAGAATGTGTTGTATGAAACAACTCAACCTAGGACTGGAAGTGGAGTTGAAACAGGCAGTGATGACCCAAAAACAGTTAGTTCCCCTATCCCCAAAGATGACCATTTTCCTACTGTAGACAATGATGTCATGGATCGACTAAATCATGCCAATGAAGAGACTGCAGCAGATGTAGAGAATTACTTGGATGAACACCCTGAATTTAGGAAAGCATTGAATAAGAAACCAAAAAAACCCCAAAAACTACCACTTAGAACCAATAGAAAGAGACAAGTTGCCACTCCTAAAGTCACTGCGTTATCTCAAATGGCCTCATTCTCAAATGCACCTCCTTCCCTTCATGCTCACATCCCTACACAACCTGCTATAGAGTCCACAACATCTGTGTTCCTTAAAAAAATACCTAGGACAACAGCTGCTAGGAAGGGACTTATGATCCAACATGTTTCCCAGCCCCTACAGCAACCTGAAGTTGAACTACATGGTCTGGAGGATTTAGGTAATTTGACATTGGAGAGGGATGTTGGTGGCAAAACTGTGAATGGTAGAGAAGACCCTCTAGATGGTCATGAATATGGTGATTATGATCCTTTGCATTCAAATGGGGAAGAGGAGGACTTAGGTGATGATGTTGCTGTTGATATTGTTGACAGTTATGACCCATATGCTGATGAGTACTGGCAACATGATGTTGATAATGATGAGTCCTATTTGAAGAGAATCTACAAGAATGGAGAGTACTACAAAGGTGAGGAAGAATGGGGAAGGATTGTGTTAAAACCTTGGATGTTGTTTAGTGACAAACAACATTTCAAAGGGGTGTTGAGGGACTATTGTATACAGTGTGGGTTTGGGATAGTGGTAGAGAGGTCAACACCAAGTGAGAAGGGCGAAAATAAAACTGCGGGAGAATTAAAATCAGAGAGGGTTTGTGGGAGGGGTTAAAGAGAGTAAGGCAATTTACTAAGAGGGTAGGTTAGTAAATTAGGTTTTATTAATGGGTTAGTCAATATTAAGTGAATTAAGGTCACTAAATATAATTAGTCATAGTACAATGTCACTTTGTAAATTATTATTTTTGCCTTGCCACCACATAAAAAAGTTTAAACTTGAAGGCTACCATATAGAATTTTCCTATATTTTATAAAAGATAAGATCTTGTAAATCAGATCAGATTAGATCAGTTTAGATTAGATTAGATCAGTTTAGATTAGATTAGATCAGACCAGATTAGATCAGAAAAAATAAGTTCAAATCAGATAAGATAAGATCAAATCAGAAAATTTCATGTGAACTAAACATAGCCTAAGTGTGATTTTGAGAATGATTACTTTTATTTTCCATTTAAAAAATTTGTTGATTTGTATTATTTTTAAGAGAAATCGCACTTACATAACATTTTTTGTAATATTCTAGGTGTCTTTTTCTCTTCGCATTGTGTACTTCTTTTTTAATATTGACGATTATTTTAGAACCAAAAGTGCGAATGTTTTTATTCTAATTTTGCATTACCTTTTAAAGAATCTTGTGTATTTACGGTTGTGAGTAATACTCATTCTCTTGAAATTTTTTACTACTTATGTATATCTAATACACTATTGTTTTTGTAAATTTAGTAGGGAAGCATGTGTTATATGCGAAGATAACAAATTGCATACTTGATTAAAAATATAAAACGCGCCCACAAATCATAAAAGTTGTGATGTTTTAGGAGTAGGACCATGCATAGATTTTTTTTTTTGTTATAAAAAGAGTTCATACAATATATACCAATTAACAGAAGAGAAAAATTTAAAGTCAAATAGCGCTAGTATCATGATCATATTTACCAAGGGACATAAAATATTATACGGTTTTTTCACTAGGTACCCCTGTGGTATTTCCAAATTCATGGGGTACCCCTATTGTTTATAAAATGCACTAGGTAACCTTACTATTTCAATAAAATGTATTTAATGTCCTTAATGACAAACAACATCAAGTTTCCGTTAGTCATTAATCCTAATCAATCCATCTTACCCCTATAACCCCTCTAGTCCTAACATCAAAACCTTAACACTAAACCCTCATCCCCTAACACCTAACCCTCATCCTAAACCATAATCCTAACCACACAACCATCACAACCCCGGCCCCACTTCCATCCCCCACGAGCACCCCCACCCCTTCCCTCCACCATGCTTCCCACGCCCACCCCCTCCTCCTTCCCCTCCCCCGTTTGTGTTGATTTATGGGGAAAGTTCGAAGAAATTTGTGTTGATTTATGGGGAAAATTCGAGAAATAAACAGTAGCTCTGTTTTGTTTAAAGAAGGAAGACGATGATATTCTTCTTCATCAGTTAAGATTGATGGACGAGGGTGGTTCTAGTGTTGTTCCTGTAAGGGGGGTGCAGGGGTGCGGGGTAAGGGGCTGCATAAGGGGGGTGAGCTGCTGAGGTAAGGGAATGGGTGGGGGTGCTTGTGGGGAGGGCATGGGGCTTGTGGTGGCTGAGTGGTTAGGGTTAGGATGGGGGTTCGGTATTAGGGGGTTATGTGTTAGGGGTTAGGGTTAGAGGGCGTAATTAGGGTTTGATGAGTTGATTAGGGTCAATAACTAACGGAAACTTGACACTGTTAGTCATTGTATTTCATGCATTTAGTAAGGTTACCTGGTGTATTTTTGAAACAATAGGGGTATCCCATGAATTTTGAAATAACAGAGAGATACCTGGTGAAAAAACCAATATTATAGAGTAAATACTTTGGTCTATATAATATAAATAAAGCTATAGTTTTAAAAAGTGACATATATAGAAAACGTAATAACTGATACTTAATTCTAGATTCTATTCAATATCAAATGTTCAAAATCATCAAGGACCTTTCTCGCTTCTCAGTTCAGATCAGTTGAGAATAGTCTATCGTTGCACGTTTAATTGATGCAAATCAAAGCTAGAAAAATCTACTAGACCTAATGAATGATCCTTGACGGCTATATATAAAGGCCAAATTATGGGAGAAGAGACCGGTTAGAATCACTAATAAATAACTATAACCAATCAATATGTTTAGTGAGGAGAGGTATTGGAAAAAGTTTGAACTCATATTAGACAATTTGACTAGTCAATCCTCTAATTTGAGTGTTTGGTAAATAGAGGTTTCAAATAGAAAATTCAGCCCAAAAAGCTCTTTTTGAAAAGTTGGAGGGAAAATCCTTTTGACATTTGAGGTTGAATATGAGTTAACCAAATTACGTACGTTTATGTCCTAAAATACTTTAAAATTACATTAATAAACAAGAGAAGTACAATAATGAACTATGCACGTGTCTTTGTTGATCATTTTATACAATTATGTAGCAACTCACTATAAGCTATTTACCAAATATTTTTATATGAACAACTAATAAAATAAATTAATATAATCATCTATCAATTGCTACAATCATGCCAAACAGGGTCAAAGTGTAATATCTTAATGAAAGACTAAACAATCGGAGGATTCCTAACCTTTAGAGGGGAGAGCGAGCTTACAACCCAGCTTGCAAATGCTATGGTGAAGGAAGCAAGGAACCATATGACTTTCAATGAATAGACTTGACTCTAATTATTTTACATGTATTTTTTATAAAGAAAAAGTTACTTATCACTTTATCAGTTATTAATGTCCATACTCCATGATAAAGAAATAAAGTCTAACAACCCTAACATCATGTATTCTTTTCATTGATTTGTCCATAAGGATACGGTGTAAATATCGATCCCTAGTCTTAGAGAGTCTTGAGACAAGATTTTCATGGGTCTTAGGGATAAACTAATGCAAGACTAGGGAGAGTCTTGAGTTGAGTTTTGTTTTCCAAAACTCAACTTAAGACTCACCCTTGCCAAATGTCAAATATTGATTGGGTGAGTTTTTTTTAAAACATCAAACCAATTATATATATATAAAAAAAAATCAGATTATGTTTTGATGAATAAGTGGGTCTTGATTAGAGTCTGGGGATAAAGTATAAAAGTATAAAGAGTCTGAAGTGAGTCTGAGTTAGTGGAAAACTGATGTGGCAGAGTCTGAAGTGTAGTGTTGAGTTTGAGGGATAAATTTACCCTCCCGTTTAATATCTATACTAATATATTAAAAGGTGTTGTACAATAAGGAACTGTACCACATGACACTATCCCTTAGAGTGTTTACTTCATGTACTCCACATACAATAAAAAAATTTAGAAAATGCATAATATAAAATTTGATCCCATGACCTCAATATACTAAAGTATTATTAGGGCATTACTATTTACCGCCCGTATTTACTAAAAATAGCCCGAATTTTTTTTAAACTTTTCCTAAACTACCCCTATATATACTCACTCAGTCTCTCTGATCTCTTTATTTCTCCTTCTCTCATTCTCACTTTCTCTCACCTCACCCCAACCACTATAGCAACGAACCACCACCGGAACCACCACCATAGCAACCACCTTACCCAACCACCACCACCGGAACCACCACCACAGCAGCGACCACCACCACCATCATCACATCAACCACTATGACAGAGGCAACATCACCACCACCGTGAGACCACTGAAGTTTTTTTCGTTTCCTCCACCGAGGAAACGAAACAGATCTTCGTTTTTCGTTTCCACCAAACAAAATTTTGGTACTGTGCCTTGGTGGCGGGAAAAAATGTTTAAAAGACTAACCACATTCCGTTGGTGGTTGTCCGCGAGTGTGAGTCCGACGGTGGTGTTGTCCGTCGGCGGAGGTGGTCTGCCGGTGGTGGTGGTCTGTCGGTGGTGGTACACTGGTGGTGGAGGTCTGAGGGATGGAGTGAGGTGGAGGTGAAGTTGGATGAGAGCTGAGAGAGTAAGAGTGGGGTGAAATTAAAGGGGTAGGGATGGGGGTATTTCAAGGAAAAAATATGAGCGATTTTTAGTAAATACGGATGGTAAATAGCGAAAGGGTATTAATAACCACTAAATCATGTAATGTTTAGGGTTAAAATTTCAATGTAAAATATAATTAAATAAAAATTATGATTACCCGGGACATAGCTCTGGCGTGAAACCTAGTTATCCTCTACAAAGCGGCAATGAATATCTATAAGGAAATAATTATATTGGTGTGAGAATTCTCTTACAAATCACATATATTAACCAATTACCATTACCTCAAACAAATTAATTACCATTAATTATCAGTAGGTCGTACTGAACGAGCCATATATATAAGTAAACTAATAATGGTGGTGGTAATAGTCATGGTTTGTTAGTACTTGTTACTAATGATGCTATGTCTTGAACTAATCTATCATTCTGCCGTACCAAAAAAAACAATAGAGGGGTTCAATCTGAGACTACTAGGCTCAATCTTTATGCAGTTTAATTTTATCCTTATCTCAACTCTCAAAAAGAAGCCAATTCTTTATAAAGTAAATCATGGATTTTGTTTCTCAAATTGGATAGGCAAGAACTACACGTACAGATCAGATCCCGTGATCCGTCTCTACTGTTTTATGATTATCATAAATAAATAAAAACTATTAATTAAATTTCCATAAAATCTGCAATTAGCAACAAAACATAGCTTTAACTTTATGTTTGAGAATTTAAAATTTTGACCATCAATATACTTAAATATTAAAAAGAAATTATATTCCCTCCATTTTTTTTTAATGTAACATTGGACTTTTCAAATTTATCGAAGCACAATTTTGACCAATAATATCTCTAATTATATAAAAGAAAAATTATAAAAAATCATATACTTGGAGAGTGTATACCGTGACGAAACAAATAAGATCCCACATGACTATATTTTTTCGTATGTATAAATAACACTTAATGATGAAAGTACATTAGATTGAATAATCCCTAAAGTCAATATGTTACTCTAAAAAAACGGAAGAAGTAAAAAGTTGACAGGTTATATATCGAGACAAATCTAATACGATTTCAATATGACTATGATTTTTTGTGAAGCATAGGTCACCAACAATAATCAAAGTAGGATACAGTGATTAGTGCAAAAGTAGATTAAAGAAATGGAGGGAGGGCTTTCTTCTCTTGCAGGTATCAATGTATCATAACCTACATTATAACCTCTATGTTAGTATGTTCTTGGATGGTATGATCCTTTTGAAAATCAAAAAGTTACTATATATTTTGGGTGCAATATTTTAATTGTATATTATGTGTTAAAAAAACATAGGAGCTAGCAGTAACAATGGACTGTGAACTTCATAATATCCTTTTTATTAATTATCTTGATACATAATTTAATATAGTATATCAAATGCTTGAAAAGAAATAGCTAGATGTAGACAGTGAGATCACTAGCTAGTAGTAACATATATAGATTTGCGTTATTTGGATTTAGCATAAAATAATACTCTTAATTATTTATCAATGTCGGAAATCTGCATTGATGATGTATGTGGACTTAAACAGATGTACTGTTCTACATGTCAATTGTCACATAATGATATGTTTACTAATGCTTCAGCAAATTAGTGTACGTACTCTCTCCTATACTATAAAGGGCTTAATATGAGAATCACGTGGGTGTCCAATGGTTGGAGCTCCTACCTCCTAACCTCATAGTCGGGAGTTCGACTTTCATTAACCTCTTGTGGGTATAAATTCCCACTTTCCAGTCTCTGGAAGTTTTCTTATGGTTTGGATCTCCTTATCACCCCCTAACTCATGAGGACTGAGCCTACTTGACCAGTTCATTATCGAATAAAATAAAAATAAAAATAAAGGGCTTAATATTATAGTATTATGTGGACTAATTTGAAAAGCAATCATATCAAATTAGATTAGATATATTACTATTAGATATTCTACTTGTTTTGTGAGTTTGTTCCCATGTCTTGTTCTTCCTTTTTTTTTTTTTTTTTTCCTTTGATTAAAGGGTAAATGTGCTAACACAGCTCATTATAATCTAAACCAATTTATTAGACATAAAGAAACCAATAATTGAATGATGATTAATCATAAGGATTTATTTAATATATAATTTGTGATTGAAAAAATATTCTTGTTGTTAATCTAGCTCCTAGTTATCTTACGTGGAAAGCAAGGCTCCTATTATCGGATACCATTTTATGCCACATGGCATACCTTACACCTCTAAGATTCACTAAGCTCATCAGTTTACTGTTTACCTATATGATATTATCTATCCAGTTTTCAATTATTTGGAGAAAAATAATGTGTATGTAGATCTCAAAAAAAAAAAAAAAAAATTTCCTTTTGGTCCTCCGAGTATCTAGCTTGTCTCCTAGGTCATCTAGTAAGACTTTAAATTCAAAAACATAGTTGATAAAATCTTCCCGTCAAAAAAGTAAAAACAATTTGCATTAGATTTTACTTTAACGAGCAAACTTGAGATAAGGGTTATATCTTCTATTGTTATTGAAGCTCTTTTAGTACTGCATAGTAAGAAAAGCTTTATCATACAATTAGGTGTATTAAGGATACGAATTAGCTTAAGTGGGTAGAGCATTATGCTGGGATATTCTCTTAGCATGCTATGCATGTCTTAACAGCCAATGTGTTGGTGTTTTCTACAGGTTATTAGTAGCCATGTAGGGGTTAGCCCTTGGGTTGACTTAATGTCCTAATAAAAAATTAAAAATATATATATGTATATAATTAGGTGTATCGTGATTATAGTGCACTCAATTTTATTTTATTTTCTTATTACTCATTTGAAATAATCCAAATGAGCAAAATGTACTAATAATGAGAGTTCTAAATAAGCAAATGAGCAAGAATTAGTCTTAGATATACCATGTATATGATACACCCGGGTGTATGATGGATGAACTCATAAGCTTTATGAAGTAAAGTTCGCTAAGATTAAGATATCATGGGGAAAATCGATCACAGAGATTCAATATTCACCCTGAATATAAACATAGTTTCGTCGTGAAATAAGTAATTATATATATACTCTTCACATAAGTTACTTGAGAAAAGAAACATACAATTGAAATTAATACATAATGACTAATTAAACAATAATTTGTTGTCTAAATTGCTCCGCAAAATAATTCGAAACTCTATATAATTAAGGTAAAAAAGTGCTACACAAAAATGTTGCAAAATTAAGTAGGATTGGATAGAGGGATGCACTGAATCCTTAGGAATTAGGATTGTACAATATGTATCTCATATTACTGATTACATGTGAAGGGTATCCCCACACAAAAATATTCCTTACCTTTTGTGTATCTACATTCCATAATGTACATGCTCCCATCATTCAATATGAATAATACAAGATGAGGAAATAAACATAAAAGCCCTCAAGAAATTTATTGAATCCAATTTATCATCATTTTTATAGTTGATTGCTTAAATATGTTAGGGTATATGTTGGTGGGGGTGGCACAGCTAGCGAATATTTTTTGCAGCCATGCAGATTGCAGAGTTATCATATTCAGGAAGAAGACAAGTTTGCTATTATGTTAGTAGTATATCTTTATTTCATTTAATATATATATATATATGTTTGAAATTGAGAATTTTTATGAGGTGAAATATTGTAATTAAATATTTAGAAGAGAATCTTCTACTTATATACCAAGTTCATCAATCTATATGAATGGAAAAATTAGAGGGGGGTGGGGAAAGTGCAGAAAAGACAAGAATGTCTTCTGGCATGTTTGTTGAAAGAGAGGCTAAATTTCATTAAAATCTCATCTTGTGTTATTTTTGGGACCGAAAGATAACATTTCCAGCCTAGCTACCAAGTTCCAACATCCCTCTTGGCATACCACAACCCCACACCCTTCTTTTCCCAACGACCCACCTCTCCTCTCCACATAAAAATAAAATACTTCCTTTTTTATTTATTTATATATTACACTTTTCAAATCACGGACTCCTAGATAATTTTTGAAGAGGAGAGAGATAGAGAGAACATGTGATAGGAGAGAGATAAAGAGAAGTTATTACTCAAAATAAAAGCGTAACATCTAATTTGAAACTTCCTAAAATAGAAAGTGTAACATGTAAAAAAAACGAAGAAAGTATAGAAAACGAAAATTGTCTCCCTCATAGATGATTAAAATATTATACACCTATGTACTAGGTGGAGAGCCACATATAAAAGTGATAAAAATTAAATTAAGACGATCTTATTAGAGTATCAATCATGTTGAAGATTTTACCGCTGAATTAGTTGACATCTATTGGTAGCATCGCAAGGAGTAGATGTTAGAATCTAATTGTAGGTCACGTCTCGAACATAGTTATTGGCTGGAATATAATAAAAAATATTTATCAAAGGTGAAACTATATAATTGTGACCATCTTGACATATACAAGTCAATTTCTTGTCTTAAGAGAAGGTATTAAGAAACATTAGAAGTTTGTTATAGAAGCTAAGTATTATTACAAATTGTAGTTTTCTAACATAAAACTTATATGTATTTAAATTTTCTGTCAAAAACAAAACAATAACTTAGAAATAGATAAGTTATATCAGAAAATTAATTAACATCTAGTCGTTTGTAAGAAAGTTTGATGTTAAGGCTTAATGTTAGATCAATTAGCTAAGTGATGTAACCAATTAGTCAAATCTTGAAACAAAATACTCTTCATCTATTAGTTGAATGCCATAAGCAATTAGTTATGCTAAAAATCATAATTAATGACTGATCATAACTATTAACCCCGACCCAAAATCATAACTATTCACCATAAAATTATAACTATCAACCCAAATCATAAAATCATCAAAGATTATATCATAACCATTAACCCACAATAATAACTTTTAACCATAATTATTAATCCAAATAAATAATTTTTAGTAGAAAACTATAACTATTAACCCAAAATAATAATTATAAACCTAAAAACCAGAACTATATAAAAACACAATGACTATACCAAAAAACCATAACTATTAACCAAACTATTAGCCAAACCATAACTACTAACCTAATATTATAACTTTTACCAAAAATCATAAGCTTTGGTGGTCAGATTGTTGCCAAAAATCTTATTGACAGCGGTGAATCAATCAAAGTTAAGTTAAGTTTGTATTAAAATCTTTAGAGCCAATTATGATTTTGGTATAATAGTTATGATATGTAGTGAGAATTAAGGTAGAGAGAAGAGAGCAAAAGCTCTAGAGTTTGTTATTGCGGAATATTGAAGCTAAACTTTCTGTTATTACAAACTACTATTTATAAGCTAGGTAGTTATCATTTAACTAACTAACTAACAGAAAATAATAGAGTGTAACTCAAGTTTCTTTTATTACAAGATATTTACAAAGTATTCTTCATATTCCCCCTTCAAGCTGGACATGTGGAGAAGACACAAGACCAAGCTTGGAACTAATTTGATGGTGTAGAGGACCAGCCAATGGCTTTGTAAGGATATTTGCTAACTGCATGGAACTAGGAACATGAGAGGTCTGAATAAAACCAGAAACCACCTGTTCTCGAACATAATGACAATCACGGTTGAGATGCTTTGTCCTCTCGTGAAAAACCGGATTCTGCGCAATGTGTTTAGCAGCAGAATTATCACAAAATAAAGTGATAGGTTTAGCAACATGTAAATCCAAATCTTGCAATAAACCTTCTAACCAAACAATCTCAGAAGCAGCACTAGACATGCTTCTGTATTCAGCTTCTGCACTAGACTTGCTTACAGTCTTTTGTTTCTTGGTTTTCCAAGACACCAAATGATTACCCATGAACATACAATAGGCACTTAAAGATTTACAACTGAATACACAAGAACTCCAATCAGCATCAGAATAGGCTGTAAGTTGTAAATCACAGTGTGCAGAGTAAAACAAACCCAAATCAAGAGTGCTCTTCAGATACTTGACTACATGTATAGCAGCTTGTAGGTGTGGCTTCCTAGGACAACTGAGAAATTGACTGAGGTGCTGTGTTGCATAAGAAAGATCAGGTCTGGTGATGTTTAAGTACAACAATCTACCTACAAGCTGTCTATATTCTTCAGGATGATCAAGAACTTCCCCTTCTTCAGTAGATAAATTAAGACCTTTTAGTAATGGAGCAGTAACAGACTTAGAAGAGTGTAAGTGAAAGTCTTGGATGATATCAGTCATGTATTTCTTTTGACTAAGAAGAATCCCAGAATTATTCCTTATAACCTCAATGCCCAAGAAGTATTTCATTTCCCCTAAATCCTTAATAGTATAAGCTGCATCAAGAGCCTTTTTCATGATGTCAATTTGACTTTGACTTGTACCAGTAAGCACCATGTCATCAACATATATCAATATAACAACAAATTCACCATCTAGATGCCTGGTGTAGAGAGAGTAGTCTTGCACAGATTGAATAAAGCCATGACTAAGAAGAAATCTGCTCAGTTCCTTATTCCATTGCCTTGATGCTTGTTTAAGACCATATAAAGATCTCTTGAGTTTACACACTTCACCAGATTGAGCTTTTGTGTAACCTAAAGGAGGTTTCATGAAGACTTCCTCATCCAAAAAACCATGTAAGAAGGCATTATTTATGTCTAATTGACATAAGGGTCAGCCTTTGGCAGTTGCAAGGGAGATGAGAATTCTAACAATTGCTATTTTAGCTACTGGAGAAAATGTATGAGTATAATCAGTCCCTTCAACTTGTTGATAACCCACAGCCACTAATCTGGCTTTATACCTTTCAACTTCACCATTAGGAAGATATTTAATCTTGTATACCCATTTAGAAGAAATAGCCTTCTTTCCAGGTGGCAAATCTGTTAAATACCAGGTGTCATTTTGTTCAAGAGCATGAAGCTCTTTATCCATAGCATCTTGCCACTCAAGAGATAAACAAGCTTGTTTATAGGAAAGAGGTTCTATAATGGGAGGAGAAGAATGGACTGAAAAAGAAAGAGATGAAGAAGAAGGTAAAGTGGGACATTCATAGTCTTTAAATTTGATAGGAGGTTTAACAACTCGTTTTGGAAGTTGACAAGGACTAGAAGGATTATTAGAGATAGAAACAGTGCCAGAAGATGCAGGAGAAATAGGGTGTTCAATCATAGTGTTATCTGGTGTCTGTAATGAAGAATCAGATGATGAAGAAGTAGAAGAAAAAGGGACAGGAATAGAGTTGATAGAATGATTATCAGAACATGAGGAAGATAGAGTAGGTTGATCAGAAGAAGAACTAGAAATGTGATTAAAAGCAGGAAGTAAAGGTTCATCAGAAAAATCAACAAGAGACTGATCAGTAGGTTTAGAAAAGGAAGTGGGAATAGAAGTCATGTTATATGGAAATATTTTCTCCTGAAACACAATATCTCTAGTTACAAAACATTTTTTAGATTGCAAATCATAAACTTTGTAGCCTTTTTGACCAAAAGGATATCCTATGAATAGACATTTTGTTGCTTTAGGGCTGAATTTATCTCTTTTTCTGTCTGTGTTATGTGCATAACACAAACAACCAAACACTCTAAGGTTAGAATAATCAGGTATGGTATTTGTAAGGATTTCAAAGGATTTCAAAGGGAGATTTAAAATTGAGAAGAGGTGTAGGTAGTTTATTTATAAGAAAAGTGGCAGTCAGTAGACATTCACCCCAAAAATATGAAGGAACATTGGATTGAAATTTTAAAGCTCTGGCAACCTCTAATAAGTGTTTGTGTTTTCTTTCTACTCTTCCATTTTGCTGAGGTACACCTGCTATACTTCTTTGGTGTATGATGCCTTTGCTATTAAACAAACTAAGGCATTGGTCTTGTATTATTTCTGTACCATTGTCTGATCTAACTCCTTTGATTTGTTTCCCATATTGTGTCTCAACTTGTATGAAAAAGTTGGCTATAGTTCTATAAACTTGCTGTTTATTTTGTAGAAGAAAAGTCCAGGTTGTTCTGCTAAAATCATCAAGTATGGTAAGGAAGTAAGATCCCCCATGAATGGTTTTGACTTTATATGGGCCCCAGAGATCAATATGTATAAGAGAAAATATTTCAGGTGCTCTAGATAAACTTCTAGGAAATGCAGATCTATGATGTTTAGCAAAAATACAAATCTCACAAAAGTAATCATTTCTATGAGAGCATAAGGCAGAGTCAATATATTTCATTCTTGAAAATGAAGGATGGCCTAGTCTGGCATGTAGGATGTCAAGAGAAGGCTGAGTTATATTTGCTTTATGAGCAGAAGATTGTTGTGTGTGAATAGGATCAAGAATAGAATGACAAGCTGTAATTTCCTGTGTAACAGAATGCATTTTCAGATAATAGAGACCTCCAAGTTTAATCCCTTGAACAATTTGAGTACCATAAGCATCAACAAATACACACTCAGAAAAAGAAAATTTCACTTCAATTTTGTTGTGTTTAGCCAATTGTCCAACAGACAATAGATTATGCTTGAAACTAGGAACTAATAGCACATCATGTAACACAACATTTGGACAGATAACCACATCACCAATTTCAGACACATATGAAATGCTACCATCAGGCAATCCTACTTCAATCATTTTATCAAGTTTTCTTCTAAAAGAAAATAAGCTTGCATCATAAGCCATATGGTCAGTAGCACCTGAGTCTACTATCCAAAATTGAGAGCATTTTGTACCTGCAGAATGAGCATGAGCAGCAGGTCCTTTCATGGATTTGAGAAATTCTTGAAACAATGAATGCATCATTGCTGTGTCAACATGATTTGCCATATGAGATGGACCAGCAGCAGCAAAATCAAGAGGAGTATCTTCTTCAAGACTATCAACAGCAACGTGAGCAGCAATTTTTCCACCAGATGTGTTACCAGATGTTGATGATGGCTTCTTATGATACCAATCAGGAAAGCCAATCAACTTAAAACACTGATCCTTTGTATGTCCTTTACCCTTACAATATTCACATTTTAAATTCATTTTCTCCATCTTTTCCTTCTTCCAATCCTCCTAACACCAGAATTTCTTTGCACTGCTAATGCACTGATTTCATGAGTAGAAAATTGAAGAGCAGAAAACTGTTTCTGCTTCTCAATTTGTTGAGCTAGAGAAAACGCTCTATTTAAAGATGGTAAAGGATCCATTGACAAAATTTTAGTGATAACATTGTCATAACCTTCATTGAGACCTAACAGAAACTCTATGAGTTTCTCTTCTGCCTGAAAATCTGCTATTTTCTTTAGAAAATTACAAGTACATTTAGATAGAACACCACAACTACAGTCAGGAAAATTTCTAAGGTTTTGTAATTCATCCCACAGTCGTTTCATCCTTCCAAAATATGTAACTATGGACATATTTTCTTGCTTCAACTTCTCTAAATCTTTCTTCAGCTGATAAATTTGTGGTCCATTAGACTGACCATAACGTTCACAAACCTCATTCCAAAGTTGAGTAGAACTTTCTACAAATGTAAACTTTTCACCAATTTCGGGTTCCATAGAATTGACTAACCAGCAGGTAACAAGATAATCGCATCTTATCCAACGATTAAAATCTTTACAATCAGGTTTCATGATTGAACCATCAAGAAAACCTAATTTGTTTTTCGCAATTAGTGCACGTTTAACGTTTCTTCTCCAGCTTACAAAATTTGTAGCATTCAAATTAGTTGCTACTAGCTTATTCATAGTTTGATCTGAATTAGAAATATAGTAAGGATCATTGTTACTCACATTGTTATCACCAGTATTCGAGGTTTCTCCAGTATTTTCCGCCATTAATGAAGCTCAAAGAACAGTTTTATGCTTCTGGAAATGAACAGATTCTCTCAGCAACAATCGTTTTTAACTTTGCAATTGTTGAATCACAATATCGCAAAGAATCAAGAAAGAACGATTAAATTTTGAGGTTTGAAAATCAAGGTTCAATTTGAACCTGCTCTGATACCATAAGAATTAAGGTAGAGAGAAGAGAGCAAAAGCTCTAGAGTTTGTTATTGCGGAATATTGAAGCTAAACTTTCTGTTATTACAAACTACTATTTATAAGCTAGGTAGTTATCATTTAACTAACTAACAGAAAATAATAGAGTGTAACTCAAGTTTCTTTTATTACAAGATATTTACAAAGTATTCTTCATATGTAGTTTAATAGTTATACTATTGGATTGAAGTTATAACTTTCTGGTTATAATTAAGTTATGATTTTCAAGCTAATAGTGATGGTTATAAGATAATAATTATGGTAATTGGATTGATATCGAGGTTAAAAAGTTACCTTTTTGGTTAACATATATTTTATGGATTTTTTGGTTATTAACTATGGTTTTGCTGTTAATAACCATGATTTTGGCTAAATAGTCTAAATTATAGGTTAATATTTATGTCTTGGTTAATAGTTTTGGGTTAATGATTATGCAATTCAGACAAATAGTTATAGTAAGGTTGATAGTTAAGGTTTTTGGATATAGTTATAGCTTTTTTGGTTAATAATTTTTGTGTTGGATTGATAGTAATGATTTTGAGTTAATAATTATAATTTTAGGGTTCACGAGTATACAATTAAGTTAATGTTATGGTTTTCGGATGATAATTATGTATATGTGGTTATTAGTTATGGTTTTTAGGTTAATAGTTTTTGTTTTACATTAGTAGTATGGTTTTGGGTTAAAAGTTAGTGTTTTGTATTAGCAGTTATGGTACTTTAGTTTATTTTATGATTTTGAGTTGATAGTTACGATAATCTAAATAACAGTTAAGAATTTTGGTGTATGGTCAGTCAATAATTATGATTTTTGACTTAACTAATTAGTTAAAACGCGTTACGACGCGAATAGATGCAATGAGAATTTTTACTAAGCTTAACTAATTGATCTGACATTGTATAAGCTAAACCTTAGACCATGAAGAATTTGTGGAATACTAATTGGATTACTAATTAATATGGTTCATCTTCTAAAAGAACATGTGGGATGATTCATCTCAATCTACAAAATAATACTATCCCTTATTACTTCAAAGCCTCTTATGCCTTTTTTTTTTTTTTTTGGATTAACTGGAACGATATATTAAAAGATCAAGTTAAACGTAAATATTTCGAAATAACTTAAACATGCCCTATCTCAAGGATAATCCTACTCGAGATGCATGATACTAGATAAAGGAAAGAAAAAGAAAAGACTACTACAAGAGCAATAATGGAAGATTAATATGAATTGAAGAACTGGAAACATCCGAAATATGCAAAACCTCACCTCAATCTTACAATCTACGTACCCTAAGTTGTCAAACAGTTAACACAAAGAAAACTACAATCACATAAACTAAGACAAAGAATCAAGAGGAATCCTGTATAATTCTCCGGTGACATTGAAAAAGCGAGAATAATACTATCAATTAAGCATGCAAAACAATCATTACAACTTCCAATTATGCGAATTAATAGGAGCATCATTGTAGGAAAATGTCGTATAACTATTTTATCTTAGTTTAATTTGGCTTTTAATTTCCTTTTTTGACTTTGTTACACGTTAATAGTTATTGAAGAAAAAGTTTAAAGAGAACTACTGCATACAATAAACAATTCTTGTGAGAAATAAAAATATGTTTTACCGAAGAAAGCTTTTAGGAAATGTTCCCTTTTTATTAAAGATAACTTTTGCTCTTTGACGAAATATGAGACTTTCAAATCAAAATAATGGCACACAAAACCTTGATTGGTTTGTGCTTGTGATATAACTATTTCTAGGACTCTGATCATCGGTTTAACTTTGATTGAGTTGGTCATTTGACATGGTACCAGAGCTAGGGTGACATAAAGGTCACAACATCCACCCCTCAAGCCCAAGGGGTTCTTACATATATAGTGGAGCGTGATAAAGTATATAAGTACTTCTGAAACTCCACCCATCAGCTTAAATTTTTAGTAGAATTAGTCTTTTGACAGCTATACTTATAATTTTACTCGTACTATTTCTCTTTAAATTCACAATGCCAGTTACACTAATACATAAATAGCGAGCCAGATATTCAAACTTATATACTTCCTCCGTTTTTTTTTAGATGTTACAATTTCCATTTTAGGAAGTTTTAAATTAGATGTTACACTTTCCGTTTTGGGTAATAACTTCTCTCTATTTCTCTGCTATCACATGTTCACATGAGACCCTTTTGCTTTTCATTCTCTCTATCTCTATCCTCTCCAAAAATTACCTAGGAGTCCGTGATTTGAAAAGTGTAACATCTAATAAAAAACGGAGGAAGTATATCTTTAGTGTATTCATTAACTTCAACCATGGAGTACAAAATTAGAATATCGTCAACATATAATACATTATTACATGGTATTAAAATGATTTACTATAACTTTTGTATCTTGTTTATATATGTCTATATCCTCATGAGTCATTATCATAGGAAAATGAGTTCCAAGAAAATAATATACTCCAAGAAGGTATCCCAATCTAGCTATTATAGTATGAGTGTGTTAGCTACTTAGCTCTCTTAAAGTCGTCATTTCAAGATAACTTTTGCATTTTTGATATATCTACTTTTTCATCATATTTTTTATTACTTATATATAAATGAATGTATGTTATTGGATTATTTCAATATAATATACATATAATTTCAAGATATCAAACTTTTATGACTTGGCTTTTACTAATAAAAGATACTATTATGAATTAAATAAAGCTATCTCTGTTAATCTGGGAGGAACATACTAACTGATGAGATATTAAATTTAAAAATAGAGAAAATCGAAATAAGAACATAAGGATTTATGTGGTTTGATCAATATGACAAGTGTTAGAAGATACTGGACCGTAGGTCTTTATCTCTAACACCAAACTATTTCATAGGTACAATAGAGGGATCAAGAGCATATCTTACTTACCTTCAACAGAGCAGTACAAGAGGAATATACAAGCAGTGCTTATTAAAAGGAATGAACTGGCCTCTTATACCATGTAAACCCTAAGAATCCAGAAGAAACTCTTAGATTATGACCCAAGAAAACAACCATTGGGCATTATGTAATTAGGGGTGTACAAAAATCGGTCCGGACCAAAATTTGGACCGGAGATTCCGGTCCGGTCCCGGTTCCCCCGAATAACAGGATTCCATTCCGGTCCGGGACGGTACAAACCCTGAAAATTCCGGTCCGGACTAGTTGGACCGAAATTTCTACTATTTTCGTAAAAAAAAATTTTATATGTTAAAAAAATAAATTAAAAGGTAGAAAGCTAGAAACTTAAAGACCTACTATTTATTCTTTTAGGATAATTTATAAATATACATTTAAATAAAATAAAAATAAAAAATTTTTTTTTAAAAAATTCCGGTCCAAGAGGTCCAAGACCGGACCGGACCAGAAAAATTATGGGTCGGTCCCAGTCCAAGAAAATCTCCGATTCCGATCCACCGGTCCAGGCAATTTCGGTTCGGTCTGATACTGGACCGATGCACACCCCTAAATGTAATAACGGAAGCACAAAAATACCAGCGCAAACACTCAATAATGCTCGTCAGCAAGTTGTATGTCAATGAAAGAAGCATGGCCGATAGTCCCTTGCCTGCCCCAGCCCGTCGTCCACAATTTTTACTACGTTTGAGGGGACACGAAAAAGATATTAAAGATTAAAATTGTATATTAGCTAATTAATTAGTGGAGATATTAAACTCAAACAACTATTAAATAACAAAGGGATCAATTATGCAACCCCCTATGCAAAGTAGGAAACAAAAACATTATTCAACCCTGCTCATTTCAAAATAGTGTTACTTCACAAGCCACTTATCTCTTTGATCTATTACTCTATCCGATTTTTATTAGTTTACCTGTTTTGATTTTTGACACTATTCTCATATACGACTTTGACTATCTCTTATGATTTGTAGTTAAGAAAATATATAATCATGGGAGATCTTGTTAATAAATTTAATTTGTCTCAATGTATATTATCCAATATCAACTTTTTTGTAATTTTTGCTTATTGATCATTAGAAATATTGAGGTTTAAATTAAACCCTCAGCAAATGTGCCCCAAAGAAATAGGTACACTGAAAAAAATCAAATGATGCAATATACTGTTGATAGCATATACTTAAAAATAAAGTTTGACTATCTCTTGTGATTTGTACTTAAGGAAAAATACAATCATGGGAGATCTTGTTAAATTTGTCTTAGTGTGTATTATCCAATATAAACTTTTTATAATTTTTGCTTATTGATTATTGTTAGGAATATGTATCGTAGGCGCTAACAAATCGAACAATAAAGTAGAATATACGGAGGAATTAAGAAACAAAGCAATAAAGAACGCACAAAGATATAACGTGGAAACCTTTTGAATAAGGAGAAAACCACGAACACTGCACTAGGATCTTATTTTAATATGAGATGATGATATACAAGGATAAATCTTTAATCTCTCTAGACTCTCTAACCTTTCTCTAGGTTCTCTAGTCTCTCTAGATTGAAGAATAATTCTCTCTTCTCACGTATGGCCTCACATAAACAATAACGGCCTCAAACATATTTATAATAGGGTAAAGAGAAAATTCACCCTAGCCGATAAAACCTGCGGGCACAGTTCACAACCTGCAGGCTGGCAGATTCTTCGTACTCTTTAACTCGCCCGGGTTTTGACGAATGACGAGGCCAAAGCCTGCGAGCTGCTGTGAGTAGAAAGCCTTCGTCCAAGCTTCGTTTCGCCACAAATATACACCACACCTTCTCTATGTATGCAATGAATCTCACGCCAATTCATTCCTTCTTCTTCGTCTTCCAATTACCATCTCCACACTCAATACCCAACAGATCATAAGAGATATCTATACAAATATATTAAAAGGCGTTCCAATCAAAGGAACGGTGCCACGTGGCACTCTTCTCAAGCTTCTTATACACATGCTTATAATCTCAATAAAAAAATTTAGCAATGTGTACTTACTAGGATTCGAACACATGACCTTTGAAATGTAATGTGAGAGTTCAACCACTAATTCATTACAATTTCAATGCTTAATGTTTCAAAGTAAAACATAAAAAGCCTTATAATGGTATGTAATCATAAAAAGATGCAGACAAACCTTTTGATCTTTAACCTCTTTTTATTAAGTAATAACATTCTCTTACCCAAATTTCACGAAAATTGTTATTTTTATCCTCAATTCCTTCGAAATTTTTTTATAAAGAACTTATCATGTCATAACGTCCATTTTTCAATTTCGTACTCGACAAAATATTATGAAAAGCTAACATAATCAATTATAAAATTTACGAAAAAATTTATATTTGATAATTGTAGCTGACCCGAGGCGTAGCCCGGACCAATATACTAGTTTAAGTTTAAATCAGTACTTCGACAAATGTACCTTGAAGAAATAGGTAAACTAATAAAATCAAAAGAAATAGTATAATATTATTGGTAGCATATACTTAAAATTCAGTACACCAAGGTAAGTCGGCCGATAAATTCAACATTTTGAGCTAAGATAATGTTATGATCTAAAGCAGATATTGTTGACCACGTGAACAGTTTGCGTTTCAAAATTGGATGTCGATCACAAATGAGTTAGTTGTCTTAGCAAAATAATATCATATTAATTGGGTGTCGTTGGCGATAAAAATAATACAACTATACCATATATAGACATACATAATATTAGTAGTATAGTTTTGGTCTATGAGTTTGTGACTTGGAAGTTGTTGGAACATCTTACCGAGAAAGAGAAAATTCGGACATATTTGTAGAATTTATTTTGGGATTCGCCGCCATGCTTGGAAATTCTTCACAAAACGAATTTGACTGGCAGACCATGCGTGACTAGTTCATGAATGATTAGTTTACTCGTAGACTTGTATTTATATATTTCCAAACTTTGGAAACTAATAAGAAGGCTAACACACACAATTGTACAAAAATTAACTCTTATAAAAAAAAAAACACATACAAAAATTAACATATTGGAGTATTTAATTTTAACTAAACTTTGTCATATGGACTCTTTATTGCCTTAACAATGATAAGGTGTAATGGATTATATAACTAGCTAGAAATGTATATAATCCATTAATTTCCTTTAGTTGTGATCACGGGAAGTCAGGAACGTATTGGAGTATTTAGAATATCAATGTGATAGGAGAGATGTTCTCAAAAAATGGAGTGAGAACAAAATGCGTTTGGAAGAATTTGATTTGGTTATTGGGGACGACAATTGTTAGCCTGGATGCGTATTGGTGACGATATACTCGATTCCGTATAGGTCGGGTGTTAACTTATCGTATACTAGATCCTACTTTACATCCGGAAAGCATTAGCCGACGTCAAAGATTTAGAGAATAGCCATCAGAATGGGACTAACTTATAGAAGTATTATTTGGTCAGTTTGTTGCAGGAGGATAATTCTGACACGTTGACTAGCAATATTAAAACTAATTCGACGATCCACAGAAAATAGAAAATATTGGCAAGACAAAGAAATGGTGTATCATCCACGAATTCAAATGACAATAAGTTTAATTTGAACATGGGCTTTCTTTCTTCTGGATTTTCATTTATTACAGCATCAGTTTTTTCTTTCTATTGATGTTTCAACTTTCAAGCTTCAACTCCTTCGTTTAGGCTCGTCTCGAACTATATAGAGACCCTGTGCGATCTCGTATTTGAAGAATTCAATAATGTAATAGCTCATCCATACTTCACATAATCATATTATGAAAAAAAAATAGTCCAAATAAGTAGATAAACTTTTTCTTTTTACTACTTGAACTTTCTCTATTTTGGGGCCCTCACAATAAATGGGCCCTGTTCCATGGAACATGTTGAACATGCTAAAAGCCGCCCCTGCTTTCGTTATCTTAGTAAAATTTAAAAAGAAAAGAAAATATATGTAGTAAAATGTTTTACATCATAACATCAATTACAGAAAGTACGTTTGCACTTATTATATTACGAATCAAGGACCATTAGGTCTAATGGTATGACAATCTGTCTTCTACATACATGGAAGATCAAGGTTTAAATTTTGCTAGAAGCAAAGATTTTAATGTAGTAGGGGGTAGGGGGTTGAGACTTCTTGAGCTTTTGGGTGAATGATCCTGTGTGAGAGCAGTCCAAATTTTTTTTTCTTACCACGAGATTCTCGAAGGACCCAAATAATTAAAAAAGTATTACATTGCGAAAAGGGTTCTTAATTTGTCTTTGCCTCAAACTAGTCAGCAAGACTAAAATACTAAAAACAATAACCTAATTATCTCTTTGGACTTGAGTCTATTCATTAAACTTTAATATGGCCTATGTAATCATTAAAGTCGGCATAAGAGAAATACTTGTCTTAGTCTAGCAGAATAGTAAGAGCTTGACTCATTAATCTTTTGGTTTTTGAACCAATTAAGCAACTACTTTATATTATTTGTCCCTTTGTCGTGACAATATAATATTACTCCTAAACTTAAGGAGTACTACATGATAGTCTACGTACATATGAACATTATCTTGCATGGTCATGTCTACTCCTCGTAAGCCCATCAATGTAGTAGATTCTCTTTACGTGCAAGAACTTCCTTGTTTGTTATGATTCGTTTGTAGGAATTCCTAGCAGTTGTTGTGGTAGTCATCTTTTTTATACTCCTAACTTAAACCTAAGTAGTAACCTGTAGTATGAAGTGGTAACACGTGACATTTTTGATGAATTTTCAATCATATTTGAGAAATAAAAATATTCAATAGGTTTAAATTTTTCTATACATAACTACAAGATACATTACTCCTACCCCTTTTCACCATTTTAAGTCAAGTAAAATTAGTTATGTTCGGAACTATCCATATATCTCAAGTCATGGCCGTCTAAGATGGTATGTAAAGTAAACCTTCATCTGTATTTTAACACTTGCAACGATTTGACTTTTGTATTATTTATATACTTACTTTGACTACGAACTTATTACTAATACATTATAAAAACTTGATGACTAAATTATTAGTGATTAACCCCCAATTAATGGTAAAATGGTAGTATATTGAATGAATTTTTTTTATATAAGATAGTTTTTTTAAGATAAAAGGGGAGTAATTTTTTGAAAAAAGTTGATTATAAAATGTAGTTTTATGAAAATTTTCCATATATATTTATAAGATTTCAACTTTAATTTTTTATAATTTAGATAATTGGAGATATATACCGTCATTGACACATATATATACATTGCAACTTTTTTAAAAAGGAGGAAGTATTACACAGCTGAGGGACCCCTTATATTAGAGCAAACGATGATTTGATGTCCATTATTATTTTTAAGTAGTCATAACAAATGCTCATATTTTAGGTGATTTATTCTATAAATATAGCTATATAATTATATCTGATTATTTTATTAAATATATTTATTGAAGTATGCATTATAAATCCATATCTTTATGCCTCAATTTTATAATCAGCTTAGGAGTTAGGAAGCCCCATATGTTTAAAACTCTTGTAGGAAGTATATACTAGCTATATTAAGTACCCAATAACCCAACTATTCATATCAAGGACCTTTGAGTCTAACGGTATGATTTTCTATCTCTCACATGGGAGACCAATGTTCAAATCTTGGTGGAATTAATTAAGCAAAACTTCAATATTGTTTGGGAGGGGGGCTTGCTGGACCTCTAGGTGAGTAACCCTGTGCGAGGACAGCCTAGAGAAAATTCATCTTAGCGGCCTTGTGCGAGGGCATCCTAGAGAAAATTCATCTTACCGGCCTTGTACGAGGGCAGCCTAAAAAAAATAATTCATCTTTACGGGATTCCGAAAGGGGAAAAAAAAATAACCCAACTGCTGATCCTCTTCATTCCTATAATTGTACACAATAACGAAAACTAACACAGTTGAGATAGATGCATCATGGATGATAATTCTTGTAAATTGTCAGCTGCTAGTGCCAATCACATCACATATTATTTCTACTCCATCTTACAATCAGTACGATAAGATAACGTTATCACAAAGTTATTTTAGCAGTAAAAAAAAGTTTAGCTATATATATATGAAGCCATATAACCTAATTATCCAATTTTCCACGTTTGTATACAATTATTACTACTATTATCAACGTCACATAATATGGTGACCCTAAAAAATGTTCATAAAATATGGTAAGGTGGTGGATAATTAGACCACATAACACGAGTCTAAAAGCGTAATGAAGAAGAAATTACATACATTGCATCATTGTATGGAGTGAAAGAGAACTTCAATTATTTAGTTGTGTAATTCATTTATACACATACAAGTACGTTAGAAATTCTCTTATAGTAAAGTTAGTGGCAAGGAAAAAGGGCCAACTTTTTCTCTCCTGATAAATTGAATCATATAAAAGTTGCTGCCATTGAGATTCATTATTATGCAAAAATATGCTTTCTTGTCCCATAAAACCAGGTGATGTGTAGGTGAATTATGATCATATTCAATACAAAAGCAAACACTTTTATGCAACTTTACAGAGAGAATCATTTGATCGATCGGTTTTAGCCCCATATGCTCTATCATTTGTATTATAATTTAGCAGTACTCATATATTGGTTAGGTCAAAACCTGGCTAGGAGGAAAATCCGAAAATATAATGTTTTATCTCTTTCACATTTTTTGTTTTTGTTTATTAGTGCTTATGTCAAATTCTTCTATATTCAAATTCAAAACATAAGTTATGATTATTTGAGCGAATTTTAGATAGGACCACCAAACAAACACAATAATATATATTTTTGCTGAAGTTAATCAGTAATCATCTTCGGTCATCTCATAAAGTGATAAGTTACCGTTATCATGAATTAATTGATTCTTATCTCACAATAAGCTATTGAATTACTATCTTGTATAGAATTTTGCCTTACTTTGTCTTTTTTTTACTTCTACAATCGATAAAATAAATGGTTTGTTGACATGTTTAAGCAACATGTAAAACAAAAGTATAATATAGTAATCCTCATATTTGATATTACTTTACGTGTGTAAATAGATATAATATTAGATAAAGGTGCATCAATTCTTGTTGTCATGGGAGATATATGTAATCTTATGCTTTCTCTATATCTTTTAGCCTACAAAGTATGGCTTTCATGTTTATCAACACCGATTTTTGACCAGTATGTATCATCTTCAATTATATATCAAAGAGTTCAAATCATCAAAAGTACATTGATATTTTGAAAATATGCATTATCTACTTGACTAGCTAGTTTTCCTTTATGAATAAATCCTAAACTATGTTCAAAGAGAACTATGTAAATAGTGTCAAAGTACAAAGTACGAAGTGTGCAGAGATCAAAAATAAAACAAAGGGAGTACAATAACAAGAGACCATGAAACCAGTTGCATATAACTAATTGGCTAACTAGCTAAGTACATTTACATGCTTAAAGATTGTAACACGCATCCTGATTTTTCTATATTAAACATATATATTATATGTCCATAATGATCCATTTTTACTAAGGATGTCTTGGCCTAGTGGTTAAGATTGAGGTGTTGTGAATGATAGGTCATAGGTTTGAATCCCCCTCCCCTTCTTTGTACTTTGTACCGCCTTTGTGGCTCATATGGATCAAAAAAAAAAAAAATGATCCATTTTTGCACTAAAGTGAGTTTATTATCTTTATAGAAAGACAACAAGATAGAAGAGAGAATATGGCTAATAATTAATTAAGGTGATTATGAATCTAATAAATTTTACTTAAAAACGTAGGGTAGACTACCATAGAGCAAAACAATCAAAATTAAGATAACCTCACGTAATAAGGTGATTATAATAATCTAATCAAATCTACTTTAAAATGTAGGGTAGACTACCAAAACAATCAAACTACTACACCAAATTGAGTTAAGATTAAAGGTCAATAATAATGCATATATATGAGATATGTAGTGACCAAATGTGAAGGTACGTAGGACAGAAATACAAACTAGAAAGTGACAATGAGATGTCAATTTTAGCCCTACTTCATCCAATATTTGGGTCAGATTAGTGACACACAGAAGGCTATGAGAATAACCCATGTATGAAAGCACTGAGAGTTCACGAGTGTGGAATTTTACATTTCGTATAAGTAAGGGTGTTTGTGAGTCCCACATTTACCTTAACTTAATTATTGAGGTACAGTTGACCCACAAACCTCACTCAATCTTTTGAAAATCATCTTCTCTACCTTGATATATATGTCGACGAATAGTAATAATGCTATATCTTAGGAGCTAGATTAATATATAGATTATGTTATGTTTATGATCTTAGTTATAAATACTCCATTAATTATAAGTATTGTTGTCGTTACAATGATAACATTCAGGAACACTGCCGATCCAAAACTGTTAAAATAGATTTAGTAGTATTTCCTAACAAAAACTAATATAATTAGAATCTACTTTCTAATTTGTTAGAGGACTCTAATTGATGGTCATTATGCCAAAGAAGCTAAGATTCGAGTGTGATTATAGACTAAAAATCGGATGAGATAAAACTATTCATTTACATTGCCTAATCTACTTAGATTTTCTTGGTAGAAGACATGAAGTATAATATAATTGATACACCACACAAATTATATCAAAACTATATAATAAACTTCTCTGTTTAGAAATAGTTGCACCATTTGTATAGTGTTTACTATTCACATCTTGCACTTTGGTTGTCTTTGGTGATTTATATTTTAGGAAAACATAGTCATATGAGATCTTGTTAGATTCGTCTCAATGTATATTATTTTAATATCAATTTTTTATAATTTTTACTTATTGTTGATAATTAGAGATATTAATGTTTGAAATAATGCATTGGCAAACGTGAAAACATGAAATAGTGCAACTATTTCTTAACGAAGGAAGCATTATGACTAAATTGGCATACTAATGCACATAAATCTAAATCATCCATATTAATTCGAAAATCAAGTTGATTAACACTTACTTAAAGTTTGTTGGGTGGTTTAACCACACTTGACACTAGCTCCTTCCAAATTGTGTGGGGGTCACAAAAAGAATATCACATGCATGAGTTATAATCCTTCACTGCAATTGTCTATGGTGGTCTTAGCTTGTCTGATCTCCTTGTGATGCTAAATAAATTGGCGGAGTATTCCCTTTGTTTCAAATGATATTTTCAACTAACTCATAATGGTTTCACAAACATGTCTAACCAAATGAAGAAGAAGACATGTGGTTACAATTTTGTCGCATTGCCTTTTTATATAACAGGTTAGATATAAACTGTGTTTAGAAGCTAAGCAATTCTATAAGAGTTAACATTAATTTACTAAGTGCTAACAAATTTCTGCAACGTCAACTTTTCTAATACACCTTTTACTGATCTTTAACTCTTTTGAACTTGATGATGAGAAAGAATAGATCTTCTAAGGCATGTGTTTGTTCTCTTAACCCGAGTTCCACTTATTTAAAATTTATTACACAAGTTTTAGGGTGTAACTGTTACACCATAATTTATGGTGTAACAACTCACAAAACGACCGTTTTTTAGTATAAAAAAAGTCAAATGACATGATATATGACAAAATGACGAGAGATCAATGTCATTATTTGTGTAGTCCCTTATTGAAGTTTATGTCATTATACATGTTATTGAATAAGTTACGATTTAACATATTACACAATAAGTTCTGGTGTAACAAGCTACACCAAAGACGCACATGATTTATTATAACTTTGTCGGATCTTATTCAAACTTATCGTACCATAATAAAAGAAAATCATACATAATAATACTTTTACCTCATGTTGTCAATTAATTTTAAGACGAAATCTCACTAGACTTGCTTATGATCAAACTCCTATCTCAACCATTAAAGATTTGTCGTGGTAAATGATCAAACAACATTGTGATAGAGCCACACTCATCAATGATATTTGCCACTGAATATAGACATCCGTATATTATCCTACCTTGACTAGGATTTCAACTAGCATTGAGAAAATTTCCATAAATCTCTTACTCTAAATTAGAGGCTAGATAGAGAGTCAAGTGTAACTAAGCTCAACTTTAGGTTCTTACTCAAAGGTAGGTCCTGGACCTTATCCTAACCCAAACTTTAAGGAGAGTTTTGTGAATAACCAATGAATGATCATCTCTAAAAGTATTCGAAATGGTTGTTGCTTGAGCTACTTAACCTGAAACTATAATTGGGCCAAGTTGTGCTCTCACGAGTCACCAGAGACCTAAAAAAAAGTAAATAGTAGAAGTAGTATCTTTGAATATAGTTACGTTTACACAAATTGACAAATTATTAAAAGAGATCAACGGTCTACTTTTAATATAAAAGTAAACCTAGTAATTAAATGAAGTAAACTAGTCACAGAAAGAAATTAACCTACTCATTATTAGACTAATTCTTTTTTTAATAATATCATTGCCTAATTTTAATTTAAAAGTAGGCGGTCTCTTACAAGACAAACTCCTAAATTTATAGTTGTATATTATTCAACTTTTCTTTGAATAGAGTTAAGTGTATATTTGAGGAGTTAGCTTTCACAAAAGTTGCAAATAAGGTACTTTAATTATAAAAGTTGCAAATAAGATATGCAATTAACTTCCGTTAGCTATAGTGTCATTAACTTGCATTTAATTTTTTATAAGAAAAAGACTTTATTGTTCTATCTCTTCTCCAAACGTCATTCTTTTTTTTTTTTCCGCACTTTCTCTCTCATCTCCCCTCAAAATACTTCAAATCCCTTGAATTCTATTGCTTATTTTGTGGGAAAAAACATCAGATTAATACTCTACAAGTTGTTGCGAACATTTTGATACTAATTTTGATATATTATTTTCTTTCCCATCAAAAATTAGGGTAAATCCATAAAACCTTTGTTAGGTTCACGATGAAATCGAATCAAATATTCAAATTAAAAGAGAAATTAAATCAAACATGAAATTTTTAAAAGCGAGGACATCGAGAATTTTGTGGCTGTCAGAGAATCTGAACTCATGAAGTTGATTTATGTATTTCAATTTTGAACTTAGTGGTTTAATTGTTGTCACATGTAATATTGGTGGCTTTTTTGTTGGCTGAATTTGATTTCTGAGATGAAAGTCTTCTGTTTAAGATGAGATATTTTAATTTGATGGTCGGATTCCAGTTGAAGAATGCAAAAAATCATATTTAATTTCCTCATGTTAGTGATTACAAGTGAGGTGTGATTGTATTTAAATCATGAAATTGATGAATAATATCAAATAATATGTTAAGTTTCTTTCTTACTTTTTCTCATTCTTTTCAAGTGATGAAGTAATTGTCATATTGCCATGCTATCTTTGTCATGCTCAATATGTATCATTTGTGGCTGAATAATTGTGTAAAGAGGATATTTATGGAGCTATTGATGTTACTGATGATTGTCGTATGTTTTGTTGATTTCACTCTGTTTTGGGTGATTGATTTCCAATTTTTTTTTATGGGTTCAATTCCTTTAAACAAAACAATGAGCTTAAGTTATTTCTCCAAATTTTAAGATTATTAAACAATAATTTTAGTGAGAGAAAACTCACAGTTTTTAGAAGGAGCGGAGAAATTAACGCAAAAAAAAAAAAAAAACCTGATGCAAGTCCATGAAAAAACTTATCGAAATTCAATAAATTGTTGTTATACACATCCTCATAGCCAGAAAGTCTAACAAGAGTGGCACATATGGTTTTGAGGAAGCGTGAAAGAGAAAGTGATTGATTTTTTTGGTTATTGATCCTCGTTCTTTGTGCAACTCAACAACCAAAACAACTCAATGTTCGGTACCTTAAATGATTTTGGTGACATAAGTTGAGTTGAGTACCTTATTTGCAACTTTTATGAAAGTTTTTTTGAGGGGAACTTTTGTGAAAGTTGAGTATCCAACTATACACTTAACACATCTTTGAATGATAGCAAAGTGTTGAGTGTATTTGGAAACATAAATTGTTTTTGCTATTTTTCCTTATTTGGGTTTTAGATGTAGAATATAATTAATATTTTTTGTTTTGAAAGGAGGTGTGCTACATGTTACTCAATTATCTCCATATGTCTTACTAGTATTGTTTGCACGCTATGCGTGCGCGATATCGCGACGATATTGTACATATTTCTTTTGTTTTTAAAAAAATTGGAAGTTACCCTTCATTAAAAAAAATCTAGCATTTTTTTAGGGAAAAAAATCTGCTAGTTACATAGAGTGTTTTAAAAAGATTTCTTTTACTTTTTTACCCTCATTAATTATCTTGGAATAAAAGGTACTTAAGGGAATTCAAGTAGACACCAAATTCCTTAAGAGTTTCCACATACATAGAGGTCTTTCCATTTCTCTTCTCTCCTTTTCAATTTCATTTATTCATTTTTCTATAATTTTAATGGTGGAAAAACTAATATTACAATTGCTTATAATGTCAAAAAGAAAATACATGGAAGTTATTTTCAATTAAAAATATTTTCCCTCTAATTAACAGAGTTTAAGTCCCATACCTTATTAACTAAAAATAAATGAAAAAACACACTTGCACAAGGTTCATGTTCTTTTTGTTCGATGATTCAAATTTTTCATAATTTTAGAACTAAATTATCTATTTGGTTAGATTTTAGCTAGCTAAAATTCAACAAAATACCTCAATCTTTTAGAAACAGTTAGGGACTATTATAGTAACATGCCTGAATATCAATACCCATTAGGCCATTAGTGTCTTTTAGAAGGTATGACTACATCATGATGTTTTTCTTTAAACTCAAGTTTTACATAAGAAGAGTAACAATGAAGCCTGAAGCTATACCTTTTTTTACCACACTTTTTTCTATTCATAGCTCCAGATGAGACATTGATAAAATTAGATCGTTCCATTTCTGATCAAACATGAGTTTTCATACTTTTGCAATTTATAGACCATACTTTTGCAATTTACTAGACCAAGAAAAGGATGAAAAGGAAATCTTCCAATATTGATGGTGCCAACAGCCAAAGCTAAGTGCCAAATGACAATAATCTCGTTTAATTAAGATCACATCAATGTAATGATCCCTCTATCACTTAATTGCCAAGTCTGGCATTGTAGTCTACAGAGATGGGATCATTGGAACCTGACAGAGAAAGGGTGGCTAGAGATTTACAGGCACACGAAGTCCGTCGTAGATAAATTGCACATCAAGTCCTCCTGGATCCTTGAAGCTCAACAAGTACGCGTTAATTTCTTCATGATCCACCAGACACATTATCATGCCTTCGAATCATACTAGTAAAGAATAAGGGTTAGTATTTGTTATAGTCCAGTTTCCCTGTAAGTAAAATGACAGACAATGAACGGACAGATGAAGGAAACATCAAAGAAATGGAACAAAACAATCTAAAAGACTCTAATGTCTTCACTTAACTTAGAACACTGTAAATAAGCTACATACTTCATGCATTTAACTTATATTACTTGAACTCTCATTTAACCTCAAGTACCCTTGTAGCATGCTGAGATGCACGACATGTCGACATGAATATGAACATTTTGACACTGCATTTTGGGCTAAAATCGTAGAACTTTTTGACATTATAGCCGAGTAAATACTTTGACACATACCTCTATCCGACACAAGGTGCCACAGTCCAAGTAACATAGCATATAAGAACAACGAATATCCAAAGAAGTATATACATAATAACATAAACATATCATTGTAGGCAAAACACTACAATCCAAAAAGAATCATTCGATAAAAATAGCAGCAATACCTTATGTAACTCAGAGACAACGGCACCTGCTAGAACTACACTAGTGTCGATCAAATAGTACTGTGTCTTCTTCATTACCTGAGATTACTGTATTAGTTATCATTATCTCAATACATACATATTATCACAGTTACAGAGCAAGAAAAAGGAGCCACATATATTCTAATCAGAGGAAGTCATAAATCATAATAGCCTGTCAGCTATCAGCATACATAATACAGTTATTATAGTATGTAGGCCCAATTTACAGTTCTAATTGGTAAAGAGCAAGAAAAAGGAGCCTTTTGTAACTTCACTTAGAGTGAGATTTATTAACCCCTATCTTATGCGGCATGTTCATAATCGGTTTTGTTTCCCGTATTAGTTTTTCTTTTTCAAAACTAAAGCAAAAAAGTGGAAACCAAGTTCCACTTTTTTGTTGTTAGTAAAAAAAGATATGATTAGAACAAGTTTTACTAACTTTGAGTTCATCATACAACTTAGATCATATGAATTTTAAAATGTTAAAACAAAAAACTCAAACAAAGAGTGACATCGAACAAGCCTAAGTATTTAGTTAACTAGAGCTTTGCATTGAGAAATGACACCACTTTAGCGTCCCATATAATCTTGTTACTCAAAGATCATAATATGGACTTAGGAGAGAACGCTAGGTGATTTTCTTGAGACGAATTAAGGCCTTGAAATAGTAATAATGGCATTGCTTCAGTGCATACGAAGAATTTGTTGAAACTTAAAAACCAGTTTTTTTCCTCTCCCTTTTTCTTCACATTCTCCCCTTGAGAGAGTGGTGTTAATGAAATTAAAGTTTTCCACAACCAAAAGTATGAATCATCACCATATTGATAGAATATGCATCATATAAACAACATTGAATATCTAGCTCATCATTCTACATTCACAACAAGGACTAATAAAAATCCATTCATATCCATTCAAAAATGACACTTGAGTGCATAATTTTTCAAGCAAGAGTATTCTTTAAAAAAGATTGCAAATTAAAGCCTAACGTAAGATATGCAAATGAGAAAGTAGACCTCAAAACAGGATTTGTGACATATAATGGCATGGAAGGGCTGAAGTGCTGAACATTGTTTGTCCAGTCCCGAAGATCATCAAGACTTAAATGAAATAAGGAGGAATAAGACCTAAATGAAATACGGACTATCAAGATCAAGATCCAACTGAGATAAGAAGTATCTGACGGGGGGCGGGTTCGAAGTGTAATGATTATCAGGGGAGAAAAGTGAATATGAAGTCTTAGGAGTGTTCATGTCAGAGTTCAGACAGGTCCAGCATGAGAATGAGTAATAATATCTAAATCAATTGTTCTTATCTTGGCAAAAAGAACTAGTCACAAAAAGAGAAAAAAGATACTGGAAATACAAGACTCAGAAAGCCCATGAGTTACGTCGATGCGACTAATAGGTTTATTCAAGGTTGACGAAGAAATCGTATCTGGACAAATAAAACATGCAACCAATTTGGGACCAAGTTTTTGAAGCAGAAGAACATACAAAATACCTGTTCTGTAACCATCATTCTACAGAAAATCTCATTAGCACAAAGAAGCGAAGCATTAAATTTTCCAATTTTGCAGTGACCATATTTATAGATTCAACCTTTTCTGTGTGGAACCTTAATGTCGAGAAAAGTAACAAAGCCAGACATTTTCCTCGATATAATATCAGCTTTTCTGAACAAATTGCAGCTTTCACAAATAATTAGGGATGGAGATTAAGCAGCATTAGTCAATAGAAAGTGAAGCTACTGCTTACCCATACGTAGGGACTCAGCTGAGAACACTATGCTCGAAAAATCTGCATAAAATATGAGAAGCTCTTCAATGAGTACATTTGAAAATAGAAGGTACATGGAAGAAGAGGTAAAATGAGACATTTCCAGGAAGAAAAAAAAAATCTTGTTATATGATAAAAAATAAAAAACCACAATACCCAAAAAGAAAAAGGAGACACACAACTCAGGTGCAAACATAAACACCTGGAAAAATTCCAATTTATCAACTGAATGATTCAAACAACTACTATATCTTCTCCATTACCAAGCAATGTGCATGAACATTCCAATCTGACCCAGATGTAAAGAAGAAAATACCCAAATGATTGTAGACTAATATTTTATTTTGAAAGCACTTGAATATCAACATAAGAAAAACACTTGAATGCACTGGATCATTATATCCCTATTGTTACTTACCAAATTATCTTTAGCATTTTACTCTAGGCATTTTGGAAACCACATGCATATCAGTCTCTTTATCTTACCCAACACCCCCACTGCATGTGTCATACAACTAATTCCTTCTAACCAAGTTTTCCTAATCCCTAGAATCTTAAAATTACTGCGAAGGCCTAACATTCTCCCTAAGATTGACATTCACTTCAACATTAAAGTGAAAAATTATATGAATTTAGCACCAAACTTACTTTCCAGCATCTAGAAGAACATTTAATCCCAGAAGATATATTGAAATGGATCATGGTGTTTGTGTTGAGTCTTTTATCTGGCTCCACTGCTTTCTCGCATACCTCAAAAAGTAATAAGGAGAAGACATGCTTCCATTCTTCTTAGAACAATATTGTAATGATCAATTAAATGTTATTATGATCTTAACTATATGTTGTTCATACAGAGCAGATCTTAACAGGATTAGTCAAGCAGCTTAAACGTGGATTGCCGTCACTTGTTCCTGTCCCTACACATATGATCTCAGACTGTCTCCTAAGTGCCACAGGCCCACAATACTGTTGCATGTAGATTTACTGATATACTGATATAAATAACTCACAGAAGCACTTGGAAGCTTTCAGTATATTTGAAGTAATCAGCAAGCAACATCTAACCAATTTCCTGTTCTAGAGTTTAAATTTCAAAAAAAACTTGATTGATTGATCCTAACAATCAAGTGTACACGAAATGAAATAATTTTCTTGGATTCAGAGCATGAGCCAAGTTTTTATCTCCAGTGTTCATTTAGATAGATCATAATTTGCCTTAATTATCTTCTTTCAAGTGTCATATACTCTTGCAAAACCTATTTCTATCAATCTTGATGCCCTGCATCCATCTCTGTTTGGTCTCCCTCGACTTATTTTACAATGTCCATAATCTCAACAGACCACTACTATACTGGTGCATCCTAATATCCTATATCCCTATTGTCAATGTCTCGCATGCCAAAATCGGTTTTCTTCGATCTTATTTTCAACATCCGCTACTCCAATTTCATTACAGACCTGCCCCTCAAGGTACTCCCACTCATCCAACTAAACAATGTTCTCAATCAAGTATACAATTTCCAAATGGAGTAAGATAGACAAGCCATTACTAAATAAACCTCGTATGTTTTTCATATCACAAACACAAACACATACTTTTCATAAAAGTATGTTTAGAAGTTATGCCTGCATAAATTAGACACCAAAAACTCAATTTCCCGTATCTTAAAACTGTTTTTCACAGCAAACTTGTGGAAATTCTAATTCATTCTGAACTCGTTTGCTTTTTGTTTGCTTCTGATTCCCTCATTTGATGAAAGTTACCAATAAGCATCCCTCTCGTAGTTCAAAGATTTATCCTTTCTCAACAAGAAAAAATCATCTTGTTACAAGTTTCTTAGTCCAGCCTTCTTTCAAACATACTCATTAATTTCCTTATTACTCATCATAAGAACCTTGAACATTGTGTCAAATCCAAATCTCACCAAAATAAACCTTCTCAAAATATATAATCCCCCCGTCCTAAATCTAATAATCCCATGTCCCAATATAGTCTAAACACTTTTCTTTTCTTTTTGTCCCAAGTCAATGGGAATACTTCCATTTTTAGTGTAGACCACCATTATTATACTAGTTTTTCAATTCTCTTTTTGGCCCACTAACACTTCATATCTACTACTTTCTAATATAAAAAAATTCCATCAACTCCTATCACATTTATTCTTCAATAAAAAATATATTTGATAACCACAATACAACTTATCTCTTTAAACTACGTGTCCTAACAAGTCCCAACGAGCGTCCAAATCATTCTGGGACGAATGGATCAATGGAGTAATATTCCTACTATGTACATCGTCTCCAAGGCGCACCTCTAGGCTCTAACCACCAATATATTATTAATAAATATTATAAATGGATACTCATACTATGAAAACACACTTTGAAACACATCTAACAAATCTGATTTGACATTATCTTCTTCTTGTATATCAATAAATATATACAATTAAAGATAATAAAATTTCTCTTATGCTAGTAGACTTCAATTGATTAGAAGCATCCACAATAGTATGTAGAACTACTGGGCTCATATCTTTCCTCTCCTCAAGAAAGTGATTAGGGCGGTTGAGACAATATTTAGGAAGTTTTTGTGGACGATCCTGCTACGGATTCAAAAAAAGCACCTATTGCCTGGACTACTTTCTACCATCCTAAAGTTGCTGGTGGCTGGAACCTGATTGATATGACATTGTGGAACAAAGCTGCTAGGGGAACTTGCCTTCAAATGTGATAAGTTGTGGATGAAATGGGTGAATGCCTATTATATTGAAAGGCAAACTATCTATACTGTCAACATTAGTACTAATATTCCTTGCGCCAGTTTTAATTCACCAGCTACCTGTTTCATGGCTTTAATTTGAGCCGCGGACCCTAACCGAGAAACTGAAATACCCACATTAATAGCTGGTCCGATTTGTTAGCATCAAGAAAACCTATTCTTTGTTGAAAGGTCAATTACAAAAGGTGGAGTGGAGAAGACTCGTCTGCAATAATAGGGCCACACCAAAAAGTAAGTTTATACTTTGGACGGCTATTCAAAACAGACTATCAACAAGCACAGCAGACAGGATTAGCAAATGGAACATTCCTGGCAATGTCACTTGTAGTCTCTGTGTGAGAGAGATGTATCGAAACAGCACCTATTCTTCTCATGTTCTTATGCAGCTGAAGTTTGGAGCATGTTGCTACAAAGACTGAAAATGAGACACCAGGTGAAAGATTTTACTGAAGAATGTAGGATTCACAGTCAAAGGCTCACAGCAAATCACAGCAAAGATTTATGTTATGGTTTTTACTGAAGCTGTGTATGCTATTTGGCTCTTACTGCTACAGCTTGTGTCCCTACTCCCTCCTCAGCAATTAGTGAGAGATCATATTTAGAGTAGCCTGTAATTGTACAACAGAAGCTGACAGACAGCTTCTTATAATGTAGCCCTGTGTTTTGGTTCTTTTTTTGCTTCTTGTAGTCTGTTGATGAGCCTGTTGCTTGTACTTCTGTTGTCTGTTGCTGGTAGCCTTTGTGTGGCCTTTGGTTTGTTTGGATGACAATTTAGTGTTTGTATCCTCCATTTTTTTTGTTATCAATAATAACTTTGTACTACCAAAGAACACGAGTTAATAAAATTCGACCTAACTCACATTCTTTGTGTCAATATCTTCATTAAAGACCTCCCTCCGACATTGTTACTTGATTTTTGATCCAATCTAACAATTCATTCTCCTCCCACTACGAGTCTACGACTATGGGCTGTGACAGTAAGTACTAACTAAATAAGTTGAAACTTTATCTTATGTATAGTTTATGCAGTTGTGTATCATTAGGATTCTCTTGCTTCACACTATACATATTGTCTATGTATTGTGCAGTGCAATACATCCTAATAGGGGACTCTCCCCTATTCAAGCAGACAATTCAAAATGATTCCGTTTGAACCTTAATTGGTGTTACAAAAATCAGCTATATAAATTATAAAAAAGAACACCATGAAATCATCACAAAATATGTATCTCGATGACTAAATGATACTCATATGGACATAAAACACTTATTATAAAAGAGCATGAAATCAACCACTGCCTCTATATACCTCTATATTTTTTAGTTGCACCATTTGATTTGGTGGCACTATTTATCAACTAATTTTGTTAAAATATTTCGCATTATTATATAAGAAAAAACATAGTCTTTGGGTCTGATTCCAAATATCAGATTTTTATAATTTTTACTTACTCACGTTCAAAAAATCATCTCGACAAGTGTGAAAAGGGTAGTATGCAAACAAAAATGAAAAAGGGGGTTAATGAAGATATACCAGAATGTAGAGACGCTTGAAAGACAACCCATTTCTAGGAACTGAAACCGATAATCTCGAGAGAGAAAGTTTGAGTCTTTGATCGGCAAAATTACTCAAATTGAGGGAATCGGACGAACTGTAACCAAAGAAGGCATCATTTTCTATTCCGATCAATTATGAGAAAAATGACAATTGGCCCAAGAGTAAAACGCAGAGGGAAGATGAGGGATTCTTCCTCTGCTTATGCTCCTTTATGTGTATGCCGCTCATCTGTCTGAGCTTTGTGTATTTGGCTATTTGCCCAATTCCTTTAATAAGTAAATGTATAATCGCCTGTAGCAATGACTAATTCCGTTAAAAAAAAATCCCTCGTTCTTGGGTGCTTTACTTAAGGGTAAAAGATTAGTCAACAATTTCTTTTCATTCCCAAAGGTTAAGGATCCAACTATCGACGAATTGATTAAGGGACAAATTGAGCAAGCACTGTACTAAAACCACTTAGTTACACAATTTTATACATTTTTCTATTCATATATATATTGTAATATATAGTGATTTAGTCACATCACGTTACCTAATATTATTAGGAATAATAACTTATATTATAAATATGATCAATGCCTCAATAGGAAAGATTTTAATCTAGCGAGTTTCACGAAATCTTACATTGCATCACAATTGAGGCTAAAAAGTTACTTTTCCACAAATTTTACTTTTTATCCTTGGAATTAGCACCCTATTCCATCACTTCCGCCACTTAGTTAGTGTCAACGCTATTGCTTTGCTCTTCCTCCAATTTGTGCATTTACAAGTTGCAATTTTTTTCTTGATGTTTATTTTGGCCCATCATGACTAAGTATAATGAGACTCGGGTCCCCTTGTCTTTTTCTACAGATCTTCGTCTCGCACTTATCGTGAACAACATTAAAAATGTTATTCCGTTGACTATGAGAAAGTTCAATATTCCAATTGTATGAAATTATTTGAGAATTTTTTCTTGGCTTACAACGTGCTCGATCACATACGTTTCTCTACGCCCCGTCCTTCAAATGTCTGATCAGATGCATTATGAAAACGTCTAGATGCAATTGTGAAATAGTGGATCTAGGGCACCATCTCTATCGATCTCCTTCAACCTAATATGTCAAAGGTAATTTATGGCTCAAGAAGCATGGAATTGCCTTCAAGTTAATCTATGGCTCAAGAAGCATGGAATTGCCTTCAAGAAATCTTCCAAGATAACAAACTACTTGGGTTATTTATCTTGAAAATCAATTTAAACATGTTCATTTGAATAGTTCTGACTACGTGACTGCTTACTATTATGAACTTATCATCTTGTCTTATCATCTTGCTAAAGTTGATCAACCCGCGTCCGAAAAAATAGGCTATTCTTCTTTTAATTTTGTCGGGCTCAATAACACAAACTTTGACATTTGTTGCTACCATACTCCAACAATTCAACCCAATGCCCTATTTTCATGTCATTTTTTCCTACATCTTGAAGAAACTAAGCGTAATAATGATCAACCCAAAACACCACACTGGTTCAATATTCCAACATGAATAATCCTTTAGCTATCAAACGCCACTACCACCAAACAACCCAACTTTTAAAACTGAGGCGACAATACAAGTGGTTGAGGTGGGCGACGTGACAATTACAAAAACAAGGGTGGTTGGAGTCGTGGAAGGAGGCGTGGATCCAACAATCACAACAGCAACAATTTAGGCAACAACAACAAGCATTCCCATATCATAACTTGGCCCAACATGCCAGCTTCAAGATGAGTTAAAATGCGACATTGGCCTTAAATCAACAACACCAGAACAATGTGTCGTTGCACCTTACCCTTACGGCCCTACCGCAACGATAGCAAGCCTGGCAATGCTGGCTGCTGTAGCACGTCCGTCAATGTTCAGCAATGACTAATCACATGCATTCATAATCATATTTTATGTTGTAACGATCATCACATGCCAATACACGATTTCAAATTTAATTAGCGGTGTTTGGTGAGAAGGGATAATACGACTTAACGGGGTAAATTAAAATAAAGAGAAGATATGAGGTGACAAAGTGTAAATAACCATGATAATAAGCTCATTATCAACAACCTAAAAATACAACATTAAATTAACTAAAAATACTATCCTTTCGCATTTAAAATGTGTATAATCTATCAAATATCATTTTTGGTTCTCTAAAAGTTTTCACAACTAAAAATTGGTAAAGATTAAGAGAGAGTAAAGTAAACAAATTAAAAAAAAAAGTGAATAGCCAATAATAAAATCTTGCTTTAAACTGTTTTTTTCCACTCTCTTCAACTTCTTCAACTTCTCCATCGACCAGATTACAAGTATGCAATCTCAGAGCAAAAATGGCGACCCAGCCAATTTTTCCCGCACTTTTAAGTATCTTCTAGGTTGTTTAATTCTCTCTCTTGCATCTTAATTACTTTGATTGTTGATAAATAATCTCCACTTACATTATTAACTGTAATTCCTGAAACTAATTACTCTACCTTTCTCTTTGTCCAGCAACTCAGGTCTTGTCAAGGGGCATACCTTTTATCTTTAATACCTGGATCATCAGACATCTATCTGTTGACGATTATGCTGTGAGAAAACCATATTTTATACTTTAGTTGTTGTTGATTTTTCTATTAATTGCTCTCAATGTTAATCTCAACTCCATTTTATTGGTTGTATATTTTTGATGGAGGAAAAGGAAAGTATAATCGAATTCTGAATAGAGTGCCTTCTTTCCCTAATTTGTTATTGGTTTTAGTTTCGCAGTTAATTCATCATATATCCTTAATTTCGAGAAAATTGGTACAAATTCAGTTTAACATAATTCGCTATATAATTCATTTGTTCAGTTCGCCCAAAATGGGCCAAAAATAGGCGAAAACCGACAAGAGATTAAGGAATTATGTTACAGACTACAATTACACATATGATGATCCTGATCCCTTTTTGTCAACATGACTGATGACTCAAATGAGAGGCACTTAGCTTAGAGAAATTATATATATGATTATATTTGTTTTCTTGTTCTAGGACTATGTTATTGATTATACTCGTCAACAGTGTACTCCGACACCTTCATTTACCTCAAAAATGGGGTGTTGTCTCGGGTTCGACACGACACTTTACTTGGATACTTCATGTTAAACTAAAAGCTTGACTTTTTTCTATAAAATAGTCGAGTTGGACACTTGGACACCTATATCCGAGTAGACACTCAATCTGTGTCTGAGTAACATAGCTTGTGAAATTATGACTTGCCTCTTTAATGCCAAATATTGCAGATTTATGCGGTGCAATTTCATCTGTTTGTTACTTGCATACTCTTTCTCAGTCGAGAAGGGTTCAGGCGAGCATGTATGCGAGCTGAAATTAAGAGGTTTTTCCTCCCACTCTCTTCCGTTTTTTATGCTTCTAATTGTTTTGTTGAATTTTAGAATTAAAATGATGATTTTCTTGATGATGGCCTTGCCTTGTGTGCTCTCTGGTACCACAAGTCCGAGGCTTTACATCGCTGATGCTTAGTGTTTTTCTCTAGTATTATCATGTAGATTATTTTTCGAAACTAGTATTGGAAGGGGACCTAATAAAACTCTTAATTTTGACGATCCAAAAGATTACCAAGATTTATCGTATTTTGCTCTTGGAGCTAGTAATGTACTCTTAAAGGAGATGCCAATATATTCTAGCTATGGTGTATAATCTAGTAATGTTAACTGTATTTTTGCAGTGATGACACTTCAATAGAGGAATATGCGGCAAAGATTTTGAAAGTAGCTTGGCTGTCTCTTCCACTTGGAATAATTATTACAGTGATAGCATGTGCAGTCATCTTCTGGTGGCAAGAATTGAGCTATTCTAGCCCTTATGGGCAGGCTATATTATTGAATGGTAATTTTCAGATTATATTTGATAGTTTCTATCTCTTATATGTGTTTTGGAATTATTTTTTTTAGGACAATAGTTTCCTTTAATGTTTCAAATATGGCTAAAATGCGTTAAGAAGATGTTACTGCTGTGGGCTTGTTGCATCTTTCTCCATTTGTGTATGTACCTATCCGTCTGGCTGTGTGTTAATTTTCTTTTTCCTACACCTTCTTTCTGGTCGCCTTTGATTTTGCATTCCTGCTGGAAACTCTCCTTTTGTGAATTTTGTAGCAAGTGAATGTATTTTGTGCTTGGTGATCTTCTCGTGAATATTTGATTTTAGGCTTGTTACAACACCTGGCTACACTATACTACATAAGAATATGGAACTTGTTGAACCAAACAAAGCCTAAATTCTTAACTTTTGTGGCATTGCAGGATTTGCGTGCTTGTTGGAGCTTCTGGCAGAGCCGTTTTATATTCTTGCTCAGTATTTATTCTGTCTCAAACTGCGCATGTTTGTCGAAAGTGCAGCAACACTATCTCGTTGTGTAACAACATACGCCCTTATTGTTGGGAAAAGTGACATGGTAAAGCTGTGCTATTGCATTAAGATACTCTTGAACACCTTTCTCTGTCATCATGATTGCACTTGCAAAACATTGAGACACTATGTTTATATGGTTATCTTGTTATACTAATTGTGCTAATAGTCATGAGTACCAGATAAGTTTATCTTTGTATATATGACCTCCTAATGCCTGGATATGCTTGGTTACTTAAGGGTGAATAGTGACATTGCATGAAACGTTTGGAATGAACCACTTTTCTTACTTTGACTACTGAATGCTAGGTTAGTCCTGCGAGTTCTTAATGTGTTGGCTGCTTGATTTCATGTCTCCAATCTACCTTGGTGCATCTATTGCAGTTAAAGGAAAAACTATTGTTTTAGGCATGTGTATATCTGGCTATCGGCAACTACTATACTTAATAACTCCAACCCTAATATATATATACACAAGTGAGTTCATATGAGAATGCATACTTACATGAGAAATGAGAATGAATTTTATGCGTTATAACTCTTTTGAATAAGTGATGTAACTCCAAAAAAAAAATATTAGAAAAGAAACTTTTTTTTGGGCTCAAATTTTTTTAGGAGTGTATAACTCTCATGAACAATTGTTGTAACTCTAATCCAATCGTGTGGTTGAGATTCATTCTCATTTCTCATGTAAGAAGCATTCTGATGTGATCTTGCTCCTATATATATATATAATATATATATATATATATATATATTATATATATATATATATATAAATATAATATATATATATATATATATATATTTTGAACCCAAATTTTTTTGAATTTTTTTTCTTTCTAATATTCATTTTCTGGAGTTACATCACTTTTTCATGAGAGTTACATCACTTATTCATAAGAGTTATATCGCGTAAAATTCATTCTCATTTCTCATATAAGTATGCATTCTCATATGAACTCACTATATATATATATATATATATATATATATATATAGTAAAGGTCAAAGTTGCGTTATATACGCATGACTTGTACTTCATGAGGAAGCTTCCATTTGTATCTTCTGTGAGTCTATATAACTTTGCGAGTGCTTCTACTATTGGTGATTATTTTGTGTAGGTTAAAGTAAAAAAAATTGCTATTCTATTTTCTATCGGTTAAGGTAAAAAAGATGCCATATGTAGAAAGAATGAGCATTGTAACTTCTTTGCAATTGTTGGTCTAAATTGAAGTTTTCGCGTGTCAATGGTGTGATGTTTCATGTAACTTTGCGAGTGCTTCTGCAATCGCTGATTATTTTGTGTAAATTAAAGTAAAGAAGTTGCTATTCTATCTTCTGTAGATTAAGGTTGAAAAGTTGAATATAGAGGAAGTGTGAGCACTGTAATTTCCTTGCAATTGTTGGTCTAATTAGAAATTTTCATGTGTCAATGGTGCGATGTTTGTGTTGCATAACTTTTTTGCTGTCAACGCGCTGGTTATGTAATCTCTTTTCTTCTTATCTATCTGAGTGAATTATTTTCATAACAGTTGGGATCGAATTAGAGAGATATGGCTTCAGGTATTTTGGCTATTCTTTAATTGCTAGAAATCCTTGTTAAAATAATATAGTTTGAGGATACGTAGCGTAAGATAATGAGTTTTGGGCGTGGTTTCCTTTGAAAGAACTATTCTGTACCAAACCTAGATCCTTCCGCTTGTTACTATGGAAAGTGTAAAGAAGGTTTCCATTTCTGGGATTGCAATATATGAACCAGTGTTTCCATATACCTGAAACTATCTTCCCTTTCTGGTCTTTATGCACTTTCCTTTTCCTCCTGACCTAAATTGAGGAAATCTGTTTTGTTGAGTTGCAAGCTCAAGTAGTGGCTTTTACATTTGAGGAAAGCTCTTGGCAATTTTTTTACATTCGTCTTCTTATGTAATAGTGACCAGGACACAGCATCAGTTATGAATTGAGCTTTTCTGTGTGGAGAATTCATAATCATGCTCATTTTATAGAACATTCCCATACCTACTTGTACATATCAAAAAGAAAAAAAGAAAGGGTAGCAAGGAGAGACGAATGTGAGTTTGACCCTAAATCTAATGTTTGAGCACTAGCTTTGGAAAGCAATTTATAATAATAGAGTAAATCGCGAGCTTAGTCTCATCGCTTTCTAAAGCGAACCATGCCAACTCATCACTGTTATGCTTTTTGCAGTTGCAAGTCTCTCACAGTTTTCCTTTAAGCATGGAACGTCTTAGGAGTTTCTGGCTCCTGTCTAATTGTAATTGTCATAGATAAGTCAGGAATTCACAGCATAGTGAAAATTGAATCCTATACCTGTCATGACTCATGAGCTGTCTTATGATCCCTGTGTTTTTTGTTAGTTTACCCCTTTGCTTTTACACGGTTTCCAAGACGTCCCTTTGACCGTTAATATATTTAATTTTGTGTTAATAAAAATTATAAAAAGTTGATAACTTAGATCTAAATATTGGAACGTATCTAATAAGATCCCACATGATAATGTTTAGTGTTATATAGTGTTAAAATAGGGTCATAGTTAATGAACTTTGACGTTGAAAAAGTAAAAGGTCAAACTAATATGATACAGAGGGAGTATACTTCTAGTAGTCTCTCATAAATTTCAATTGTTCTTCTTACTTGCAGGAAAAGGCAATTATGTTTGCTTTATCACAAGTTTCATATGGAGGTTGCGTGTTCCTAGGTTACTGGGGATACTTTGTCTTATATCAAAAATTGCGAGGTTCAAAGATTTTTCCTTATAGGTATAGTATATATTCCATTTGTGTGAGCTATATTATTCTATTCATGCAAACTTTATATCTACATTGTAGGTAAGAACTACAAGGTTAAGTTTAACATCCTGTACTGGAGAGTAGAGTCTATAGATTTATACTAATTGTGTTAGCAAATGTATGGTTGCTTGTTTTGAATTGAGGCATGACTTGCAATTTGGTGATTATCATGGGACGTTTTGGGTTCAAACCACAATTTGACAATGTTATGTAAGTAGAATTCTACATCAAGGATTTACTGCACTGGAGAATCTTAAATGCAGAATCATTGTGCATATGATCACAAGCTATTCTAGCTAATTCCATATTCTGGTGTAGTTTGGAGTATCTTTGTGTACAAAAAGCTCTTTCTTCAAGATCCCCTTTGTTTTTGATTTAATTTCAAGAATTTTTAGTCCGTTGGGAAGTATTTTTGCTTGCTATGAAGCTTTCACTTGATGCTGAAGTTCTTCTCTAGTTAGTTAATCCGTAAAATATGTTAGTGTTCCTTTTTCTTTTTTTGATTAGTTATATCAATAGGTATACTATTTTAAAGTGTTTCAAAAGATAGGTTCTGCTTTTATTATTGCCAGGAAGCTAGGGTTCTTTGTTGTGGTTAGCTAAAAGACTGCCTTTTTCCGTCACATATTGATTATCGTTCATTGACATTTTGTATTACCTTCTCTCAGAGTGGGTGACATGATGAGCTATGATAAGCCACTGTTCAAGATGTGTACATTGTTTACTCTACAGTCATTCCGTAAATTGATTCTTCAAGAAGGAGAAAAAATGGTACTTGTGTGGTTCGACACGCCATATAACCAAGCTGTATATGGACTAATAGATAAATTAGGTGATTTGTCAGTCAACTTCTTGATCTTGGATAGAATTCTTTTGCTTGCATTTAAGCTAAATAAACTTAACTTGCTGTATATAAACCTTAGTTGCTTACTTTGTCTACAAATTTCACTTGTCAGGTAGCTTAGTGGTGAGAATGGTATTTCTTCCTTTCGAAGAGAGTTCATATGCCACATTTGCAAGGTCTGCTTCAGGTCAAGCTCTTATTATCTTCAACTATTTACTTCACTCTCGTACGACTTAGAGCTCTATAATTTTGCTTCATTGTTCTTCAACTAGATCAAATAGTGATCAGGCTAGAATAAATAATTTTAGAAGTCATTGTTCACATATGTTAACATCTTTGTTCTAGATGTGACACTATAGTACTATACAACAGAAATGCTGAGGCCCTAATCCTATTAGGATGGGCCGGCTGCATGAGTTAAGGTCTCATGTCTCATCTCTGGTGGTCGTCCACAGATTTTCTGCCTCCATTTGGTTTTGCAAGTGCTAGATGCTCTTTATTTCCATCTGAAACTATGATACATTTTAATTACTGTCTTCTGTAACTTTAGGTGGACTACTTAGTCATCACCAATTTTCTTTTTTTTACACCTTTTTGAGTAAGATGTTTGTTACATACACCTTTTCGGAGCAAGATGTAATAGCATTTAAATAAGCTTTGACTTCTCCTGAGAATCACTCATTCTTCTTACATTTAACCTCTCTTACAATTTATTGTTAATTTAACAACAAACAACAGTGCCAATTGCTTTGCTCCATCCAGAACTATTTGTCAAAGGCCTTCTTCTTCTTCTTCTTCTCTCTCTCCATTTCCTCCCATCTTCCTTGTCTTTCCTTTGACAAATACAAAGGTCCTTTTTTTTTTTTTGGGGGGGGGGGGGGGGGGGGGGGGGGTGGGTGGTGCTGGGGTGAGTATGGGGCACAGACAGGCAAATTGAGATTTAAAAAAGCTGACAGTAGCAGGTGTGTAATTGGACAGTTTGATGGGGTAGTCTGATCACTGATGTTGAACTAGATTTTTGGAACTTGTTGAATTATATGCGTTGTTTGTGGTCGACCAGTTACTAGAACTTCTGATACATATTGAGATCACATTTTGTTTCAAATTGATGTTATGATTGATTGATTGATTGCTAGAGTTGGCATTGCCTCCTTGGTTTCCCCGTCTTTGTCCTTTTATACCTTGTTTCATTGGGATCAGGGAGGAGTTGGGCCTGAGCTCTGAGAGATACTTTTACCTTAATCGTTAAATTGTGTTTGTCTTTTGAACTTTTTCCTTCTCATTCATAGCAACAGATGAAGTTTACCTGGCATGCGGCACAAAGTATTCACCTCAAAGATTTTAATAAATCCTGCATCTTATTCTGCAGAAGAGTCTAGAGATAGAAGGAAAAATCTTGGCCGCCGCCTCACAGAAGCCCTAAAACTTGTATTGTTGATTGGTATGCTCTTCTATCTTGTTGTTTTATTTGATTTACTGTCTTATGGTTTCTACTTCCTGATGAATTCTTTTGTTGATCGACTTAGCATAATATCAATAACTTGTTTCATAGTTGAAGTAAAACTTGTTAAACTAAAATAACAAGGTCTACCTGAATATAGATATTGCAACTTCTACAGGGTTATCTGTGTGAAGTTTGTGAAGTGTGTAATGCAAAATCTTTGGCTCTTTGCTGGGTTTGCGTATTAATGTTTGAGTATATGATAAGATATGCTATAGTAGTGTTTCGAGCTGGTCAAAATGTCTCGTATCATGGAGCCATAAGCTACTTTAGCATATGTATTCTGCAAACATGTGCAGAAGTCTTTCTCACATGAACCTAGCTTGGTCTTCCTGTTTTCTGGATATTGTTTTTTATGTAGACCTGTATATAGGTATTTTCTTGAGCTAAAACAAGAAGTGCCCATTCTTGAAAGTTAAAATCCTAAGATCCTTGTGCACCTTTGGCCTCTCTCTCTCTCTCTCTTCCCTGCACGATCTTAGGAAAATTTGTAGAATGTCTATTATCATGTGTAGTCTGGTTCTTGTAACTTGATCATAACATCAGCTTGCTCTTCATTACACTGCAATTTAGTTATGCAGGTCATGCCTGTCACAGCTATTTTGGCTTTTATAATATGAAACTACTGTTTTTATGGTTTGAATCACACTTACATGTGCTCCAAATTTTCTTCTCCTCATCCTTTCATGGGTCGTCATTCAATTCATTAATTGAGGATCCGAAGTATTATATTAGGTTATGGATGTCTTCTCAGGTCATTTGAAACTATATTTGTTTTAATTATCATTACAGGTTTTATTTTTATGGCTTTTGGACCAAGCTTTTCTTATTCTCTCGTTAGATTGCTGTATGGCCAAAAATGGAGTGATGGAGAAGCTTCAACTGCTCTCAGATACTACTGCTTGTACATTATGGTTCTGGCAATGAATGGTTAGTGATATCTATTCTGGCCTCGTGAATTTACTATACCTAGTGGCATTTGGGATATTCTGAGCTAGATGTACTCTTCTGATTGCATAGTCTGTTCTCTGTAGTCATGCATTTCAGTCAGTCCTCACCATTGGCTGTGGAGGCATTCGTCTTAAGAGGCAGTTGCTTATATTACCATTTGTTATTCAGCTTTGTTGGATCTGTATATTAGTATTGTTTTTGTGCTGAAGTTTGCTCTTTAAAATGAGTGTAACTTGGTCTTAAAGAGTTAAATAAAGTCTTCTATTCCTATTGTTACCCATACTCATGTGTATGTGAATAGTACGTGGAATTGCAATATGAATGTTCAGTGTTCTCTTTGTATCAGGAACATCAGAAGCTTTTCTGCATGCTGTTGCTGATGAGAGCCAACTAAAGCGCTCTAATGATTCTTTGCTTGTGTTCTCGCTGATCTATGTTTTGCTGAATGTCTTGTTAGTAAGATCAGCTGGTGCTATTGGTTTGATCTTTGCAAACTCTACAAGTATCCTTATATGTGGTCACATATTCTGCCATTTACCTTGTTATTGTATTTTTATTGGTACTACCCAATTTGAATCTCAGTGAGTCAAGATCTAGGGTTATCTAGATGTATGAAGCCTTATCTCTACACATTCATGAACTATTAGACAGTCTGTTCCCAAAAGTGTATCTTTCTTGGTGTCTGGTCAATTCCGTGGTTTGACTTCAATCATTGTTTCCAGTTGGATTTAAGAACCTGGAACGTGTAACATGAAAAGTGCTACAACTTTCAGTTGGTTTTATCTAGTAAAAAGTATCATATGGTATGATGAAGTCTCATTGACTACTAAATATTTGTGCATATTTTGGGTCTTGGACCTTAGCTTTGCCTAACAAAACGTTCACTCTGGTTATTTGCTTTTTTTTTTCTTTAAAGAACTTAAATAATTTGATTGGTTTTCTTTGTACTGGTTTTAATATGCATAATTTGAACTGAAGGGTTGAAGGGTTAATTCCTAAAATTATTACTTTGTTGAAGGGTCTGACATGATTTTCAAATGAGTTGAATAATAGCTTCCCCTCCCCCTCCCCGCCGTACTAAAAAAACAGAACAGGTGTGTTGACTATTCACACCCCCATATTGAACAAAGAGTTAACCTTAGTTATCAAATTCGTGGAGTACGTACGTCTGGAATTCACTCCTATGTCATATAGTAGTGCAATTATGAATGAGACATGATCAACCCAATTGTTGTAGATTGAGGCTTTCTTTTGTCGGTAGGGTCAAATGTATTATCTACATGCTCCGTACTCGTTGTTGCCTTGATTGTGCTGAAGATATGGCACTCAGGATAGCATATTCTGCCGTATTTATCAAGCAATACTTCCAGGTTTGTCCTGCTCCTTGGAACTTGATTCCAATCCTTACCAAGTATCTCTGTACAGTATATGTTCCTCGTGCTGGAGATACGTTACGTTTTTATATCACTGAATTCTGTCCTGCATACAGGGATCCTCATCGTTTTCATTTCGTAGCTGTTTGCCGTCTGGTTGGCTAGTGCTGCTATCTTGTGGAGCAGTTACCCTTTTATCTGAGAAAATTTTTCTGAACAGAGATAATTTCCTGACTACATTTTTGCTCCACTTTTCTGTTGGGTTCACTTGTTTCTGTGCTTCAGCTTTTGTCATGTAAGTCATATCTAACCTCCTCACCCAAAATACCCCCTATGTGCATGCTTGGAATGAGAAGAATGAATTAGTAGGTAAATAGGGAGTAAATTAAGGGCTAAAACAAGGGGGCATGGGGGGGGGGGGACAGATGATTGTGGTTTCCAGGACCTGGTGGGGGGGGTCTTATACTATCATGTAGGAGTAAATTATTACTCTTGTTGGGGGGGGGGGGAGGAGAAACCTATTATGACCGCCACCCGAGACTGATGTTTTACCTTTGGCCTTATTACTACATAATAGCTTAATACCCTTAGTGGAATAGTGGTGTCTTCAATTAGGTATTGCCTTTTAATTGATTCCTCTCACCCCAAGTATGGTTTACTGCTCCAAAGCGTTTGCATTGAATCCATACTCCTTGCTTACCTGCCTAAGCTAGGAATCAGCTGCTACGAAGTTTGTCTTTGGAACCTGTTTAATGATGGAAAGTTGGCGTTTTTTTTAATCTAAAAAGTTGATGCTGTACAAGTGAGGCATGAGATAGGCTTGAGAAACTTGAGTGGCGGGGCTATTGAAGGTTGAGAAATGCTGACTGGTTTAGCATATCGGGTTCAAATACGTGCAAGAGCTTCTTATATGATGATGTCCTAGTGAACACAAATTTTACAATAAATATTATGACTTTTTTTTGCATAAACAGTTATTGTCGCGAGCGAGACTTTATCAACAAATTGATCCACATTCGCCGTCATGCTGACTAATCATACCAACCATTTTTCCAGTCCTGATTAGAGGCAAGTTACTCCATTCACCCCTTTCTCTCCCTCTTGCATTCCCCTCAATCACTGACTTGTGCTTTTGCTTTCCCTTTCCTCTTGTTACTAATGTAGGGTTTTTGGATGGGTTTCAAGAGCAATAGAATGCACCTTTTGAGTGTTTCCAACAATAGCAATTGCTGACTGGTATTTGCGCTATTGCAGTTGAGGCTTTACTGATCTATTAAGCGGGTATAGTTCTCTCCCGGGTAAATATGTTTGTTCTTTGGTAAATTGATTACAGAATAAACAAAATTAGTTTCTCAATAATTTTTAATCCTCCAAATCTGTTGTGTACCTTCATGTTAGTATGTCCGGTTATGTATGTCATAGTCTTTTTTTCTACTGAAAGAAAATGGGGCTGTTTCATCCTTTCTACATTTTTTTTATTATATAATTTTGACGGGACCTTTTACATAGTTAATCTAACTAGTCGCTAACGTTTCTTCTGAACTTGTTCTGGTTGTGAAGTTGAGATCAGAAAATAAAGCTCAAATCTCCATTCTCTGTTTTAATATGGTTCTCATCACAAGTAATGATAATGTCTTTTTCTTCCCTTTCCCCATTTTTGGTTGCATGAAAAGCTCACTTATCAGTTGAATTTGTTAAGATTGAGTTCGATTGTACTCGCATCGTTTGAATGATTGATTGTTAATCAACTTGAAACTGTGTTGTTTGAACGCATGATACTATTTCCAGAACATACATACTTATGATTACACTCTTTACTCTCTTCTCTGTGCAGCTTTCTATATCTCTCCCTATGATCGATCTTCCGAAATTTGGAGTGGCATTAGGTAGCTGTCAACTAAGTGTAACAATCTGTTTAGTCTTTTTGTTTCCCCATTAAGCACCGTTGGTGGAATTTTCGTGTCGCTGTTCAGCTTTGATTATTTGTTCGAAGAGAAGCTCATGAGGTAAGGAAAATGGGTCTTGTTTGCTAAATATCCAAATTCTGACATGAAAATGAGGGTGGAAAGATTGGAAGCAATGTTTGTTGTGGAATCCACTTGGTTAATCTGTCACCCTTTTTGGTGCAAAGTGCAAGCTGCAACTGTGCAATTATCTTCTGTGATTACCCTGCTACTCACATTTGAGAAGCAATTGGATTTTCTTGGAATGAACATATGTGTGTACACGGGTAACACACAACTGCCTTCTTTTTTGGTAACTTTGCATATATCTAAAACTTATCCAAATCCTTGTATGATTTATCTAGAAGGGTATGTTGTTGGTTTCCTATTAAACCATACAAATCTACCAACTTTTTTTATGTCACATGATGTTGGTTTTTACAACTTTGCTTTTGTTTATTATCTTTTATTTCTTGCATGTTCATTACCACATTTATGGATATAGGGCACGGGTAGTATGTAACATCATACCCTCTTTTCTAGTCCTTTTCAGAATTTTCTGATATTGTCTTATCTACTTTTGAAATTCAAGATCTCTCACATTGCTGAGAAGTTTGGTTGATTTTGTGGTGTAAATTTATCAGTCTGAGTTTGCTCTTTTCCCACTTGAGGATTTTGCTTGTTCTTTTTATTTTTTTAGTTTCCCTGATCTTTTTTCGGATAATGTTATATTCATTAAGCATTTATGACTTTATCCATCCTAAATAAGTTACACCTAGGCTTAGATGCCTTCATCCGATAACAACTACTATGTAAGTGTCTATTTAGGGTATAAAGCATTATAAGATTTGCAAATCTCACCTTGTAACATAGTGATGAGAAAATCGGCATCATAAATTTCAATTTTGAAGCAACTTTTCATATGAATCTTAAATTTGATATAGTGACGACTGCTGAGTAATTCAAAAGTTGATCAGTTCACAATGTGAGAAAATGGTTACTAATTGTGCTCTAATTGATCATGACAAAATCACAAGTGAAAAACAATATTTAACTTGTGAAACTGGAATGGATGTCCAGAGATCAATATGGGAATGATACTTGTAAACTTGGGAATATAGAATCAATATGGAAAAGCAATATTTAACTTTTGAATCAAGAATGGATGTCGAGAGATTAATTTGGGAATGGTACTTATGAAGTTCATCTTTTTTTTTTCTTATTAGTATTAATTTAATTTTATGACTTAAAAGTATACGAGGGTCTAGTACTTTTTTTTTGTTCCCTATTGGGAACCCCTTGGTAAGAAGAAGGACAATACTGGGCCATCACCTCTCCATGTAAGCCAGCCTAACTACAAAGGTCAACGCTTATGAGTTGCACACCACTTTCACTAAGCAAGCTTGGTTTAAGAGAGTCTCACACTTGAAACAAGGTATTTCCCTACAAAAAATGGAAACTCTATAGTATAAAGACGCCACTGGTTTCGAGAAAACCCTCATCCTTAAAGGAAAAGGATACATAGATAACACTACTACAATTCAAACAACAATTTAATCTTGTTTCAGATATGAATTGCCTGCTCGTTACAGAAAATTTTCCAAACACCTCTCATACAAACAACCATGAAAAAGTAAGTTGTATTTTAGTCCTACCTTGTTTTGGGATAAAAAGAGAGTAATTTTTGGCACCTGATCTCTATACTACTTGGCAATATAAGAGATTATTAAGTTAATCTTTTAAACCAGCTATTGTTTATGAACCTCATTCTTTGTCTTCTTTCTCGGATTCACGTTTTTTTAGATTAACAAATGCATTTTGTAACTTCAGGTTTGTGCAAAAGTGCAAGTAGCTTTCCAAAGTTGTACTTCCAATTTTATAGAATAGTTTTAGCCTAATCATATCGAATTAGTTTTGAGCAGCAGGTGATAGTCTAGTGATATTGATATTACCTTCGATCCCTAAAATCCTGGGATTGAGTATTCGAGTCTCACCCCTTACAAGGAGGGATCCCCAATTCCCCCTCTCCTTGCAAGGGACTTCATCTTACTTTTAAAAAAATATCGCATTAGTTTTCGTAACTTTTATGATGACCAAAGTAAAACTGAACCCAAAGACCTTACAGAGGGTAATATGCTTGCTTCAAAATAAATCTTGATTATCTTTAGAATTCAGTGAAACCATATATTCGACAGGGGAAGTATTTTACTTTCTAACATAATTTGGGTAAAAATCATAAAATAGTGTTAGAGTATTGTATGGCAATATTAGTGGCACATATTTAGGAATATATTGTTTCCTTGTTATTTAGGTTTCCTTATCTTGTACATATATATTCTTGATTGATTAATGAAAGATACAAGCCTTAACCTAATCTTAGCATGGTATCAAGAGCCACCCATCTTTGCAAACCCTATCTCTAAACACCGTCCTTACCACCGCCGCCTGCCATGGCCGGTGATACTCCACCGAAACAGCCAACTTCTTCATCGAAAATTGAACCTAATTCACCATTTTTTTTAGGTCCTCAAGATCGTCCCGGTGATTTCATCACCCCGGCCCGTCTGAAAGCCGATAATTTCGACACTTGGGCTCGTGCTATCCGCGTTGCTCTATGCTCTCGCCGGAAATATGGTTTCCTTGATGGATCCATTTGTTCTCCCACGCCACCATGTACGGAGGACGACTGGAACACCATTCATTATATGCTAGTCTCTTGGATTACTAATACTATTGATCCTGAGGTTAGTTCTACTCTTTCTTACTATGACAATGCTAAAACTTTGTGGGATGACCTTCATGAACGGTACTCGGTTGTTAATGGCACCCGAATTCATCAACTAAAATCTGACATTATAAGATGTGAGCAAACCAAAACTATGCCGGTTGCCACGTACTTTGGTAAACTAAAGGTCCTTTGGGATGAATTAACCCTCCATGAACCTCCTCTTGTGTGTAAGTGTGGTGATCTTGGTCCTCTTCTACAACAACGCAGGGATAATGACCATTTACACCAATTTTTGTTCGGCCTTTATTCCGACTATTACGGCACTCTTCGGTCCTCTCTTCTTGCTCAGGATCCTCTGCCATCTCTCAATAAAGCCTTCCAGCAGGTTTCTCAAGAGGAACGGGTGCGTGGTTTCACTCGCACGAAAGATGAAAAACCTGAAGTGGTCGGGTTTACGGTTCGCGCCGAAGGTCGGGGTCGCTCTTCGACTCGTCCTCCGCGTGGAAATCTTGTTTGTTCTCACTGTAATAAATCAGGGCATGACGATACTACGTGTTTTACCCTTCATGGTACCCCAGATTGGTGGTACGAAAAGTTTGGGCATAAAACGGATGCCAGCCGCACCTCTTCGCGCGCTCGTTCCGGCCCTTCTTCTGCTGGGCGAGGCTCCCCTTCAACTGCTGCTCGCGCTCACGCCACCATCACACCTGCGGAGGGCAGCAGTAGCGCCACCTCGGTCGCGGCAGCAGCTCCTCCTATTACACCCGAGCAGTGGCAGGCCTTCTTCGCCGCGTTTGGTAATGCTTCTTCCACCCCCACTAATCGGTTGACTGGTAAGTTTGAACTTACTCCCTGGATTATTGATACTGGTTGTTCTCATCATGTGACGGGAGACCTTTCTTTATTGTGTGATCTTATATCTATTGTTGAATGCCCTGTTGGTCTTCCTAATGGAACCACGGTTCGAGCCACTCAATCTGGCACTGTTCACTTCAGTGATCATCTTATTTTACGGGATGTGTTATATGTTCCGTCTTTGCAGTGCAACTTAATTTCTGTCACCCAATTGAGTGATGCTTTGGATTGTTTTGTCACTTTTTCTACTAATATTTGTGCTATTCAGGACCTACGTTCAAGGGCGCTGATTGGAACGGGTGAGAGACGGGATGGACTTTACTATCTTCGGCAGCAACATGCGGCTCTTTCAGTTTCTGTCACTAGTTCCGCCTCTTCGAACTTGGCTCTCTGGCACATGCGATTGGGTCACCCCTCTGGCGCTGTGGTGAAGTTACTTCCCTTTGTTACTACTACAACTCAGTTAGATGATGGTTGTGTTGTGTGTCATAAAGCTAAACATCCTAGGTGTAGTTTTTCTTTGAGTGAAAATAAAGCATCTCGCATTTTTGAGATGGTACATTGTGATTTATGGGGTCCTTATTCGACACCCTCTTCTTGTGGCTCCCGTTATTTTTTGACATTGGTTGATGATTATTCCCGCGCTGTCTGGATTTATTTAATGGTTGATAAAACTGAAGTGTTTCGTTTATTCATGTCCTTTATTGCTATGATTAAACGACAGTTCTCTCATGATATAAAAATTGTTCGTAGTGACAATGGCACCGAATTTGCTTGTCTTGAGTCTTACTTTAATGCTGTGGGGATTATATTTCAAAAATCATGTGTTGGTACTCCGCAACAGAATGGAAGGGTAGAACGCAAGCATCAGCATATTCTTAATGTTGCTCGTGCTCTACGTTTCCAAGCTCACCTTCCTCTTGGTTTTTGGGGCGAGTGTACCTTAGCTGCAGCTCATCTTATTAATCGGACACCATCCATGTTGCTTCACAAGAAAACCCCTTATGAATTATTGTTTGGTGTCCCTCCCCACTTTGATGAATTGAAAGTGTTTGGTTGTCTTTGCTTTGCTCACAATCAACGTGCCAAGGGTGATAAGTTTGCAAGTCGAAGTCGTACTTGTGTGTTTGTGGGCTACCCATTTGCTAAGAAAGGATGGTTGCTTTATGATCTTGAACTTCATCAATATTTTGTGTCCCGGGATGTTCGCTTTATTGAAAATGTTTTTCCCTATTTGGATCATGCCTCTCGTCCGCCGCTTACTACTCCTCCTCTCACGGACTCGGCTCCATGTCTTGATTGGGCCGCTTATGAGGAGCCCGAACCCTTGGTCCCTGCTACTCCTCCACCTACCGCTGGGCCTCCAGCCCATGATCCACCTTTACTTGAGGACCGTGCCCCTACTGAGCCTGTCCTTGCACAGCAGGCCCCGGTTTCTTCTTCTTTGGATTTGAGTGCCCCGGTTAAGGCCTCCAGCCCTCCATCGGCCCACGATCCGGTCCCAACCGAGCCGCCCGCCTCTATTGATTCTGCTCCTGCTGATCTGGGCCGGGGCATGCGGGCCAAGTTGCCCTCTACTCGCCTAAAGGATTTTATTACTTGTACTACTATGGGTTCGCATTCTTCATCTGGTTGCTCTAAAAGTCCATCTCTCTCCTCTCCTGCTCCGTCAGCTTCCTCAGGTACGCCATTTCCTATTGCACATTATATTAGCTGTGACAATTTTTCTATGAAACATCGGCACTACTTGGCCGCTATTACTGCAGGCACGGAACCTCGATCTTTTAAAGAGGCTATGAAACATCCGGAATGGAAACAGGCCATGAAAAATGAAATTGTTGCTCTTGAAAATAATGGTACCTGGACGATGGAGCCTCTTCCTACAGGTAAGAAGGCTCTTGGGAGCAAATGGGTGTATAAGATCAAATATCATTCTGATGGTAGCATTGAGCGTTTCAAAGCTCGTTTGGTGGTCTTTGGTAATCATCAAACTGAAGGTCTGGATTATTCAGAGACTTTTGCTCCTGTTGCAAAAATGGTTACTGTTCGGGCTTTCTTGGCTATTGCTGCATCTAAACATTGGGAGTTGCATCAGATGGACGTCCATAATGCTTTTCTTCATGGGGATCTCAGTGAAGAGGTCTATATGAAACTTCCCCCTGGTTTTGAGACTGGTCATTCAAACATGATTTGCCGCTTGCGTAAATCGCTTTATGGGCTCAAACAGGCCCCTCGTTGTTGGTTTGCAAAGTTGGTTTTCGCACTTAAGGCTTATGGATTTTGTCAATCCTACTCTGATTATTCTTTGTTTACCTATACCAAAGCAACTGTGCAGATTAATGTTTTAGTCTATGTTGACGATCTCATTCTCTCTGGTAATGATTCCGCTGCTATTCATGCTTTCAAGCTCTATTTGGGCAACTGTTTTCATATGAAGGATCTTGGTGTTCTTAAGTATTTTTTGGGGATTGAAGTTGCTCGTAGTTCCACAGGCATCTTCCTCTGTCAACGGAAATATGCTCTTGACATTGTTTCTGAAACCGGTTTACTGGGTTCCAAGCCCGCGGCTACTCCCATTGAGCAGAACCATCATTTCGGCCGTGATGATGGGCCTCCCTTGGCTGATCCGGAGCCTTTTCGTCGTCTCATGGGTCGTCTGATCTACTTGGCAGTCACTCGTCCGGACCTTACTTATGCGGTTCATGTTTCGTCCCAATTTCTGCATTCCCCTACGCAGCTTCATTTGGAGGGGGCACATCGCATTGTGCGCTACCTCAAGGGTTGTCCGGGCCAGGGTATTCTTCTTCGCTCGGATTGTGACTTGTCTCTTCAAGGGTGGTGTGACTCAGACTGGGCCGCTTGTCCTGTTACTCGTCGGTCTCTTACCGGCTGGTTAGTGTTCCTTGGTTCTTCTCCTATCTCATGGAAGACTAAGAAACAACATACTGTTTCTCGTTCCTCTGCTGAAGCTGAGTATCGTTCTATGGCCTCTATTACCTGTGAGCTTAAGTGGCTTAAAGGTCTCTTACTCAGCTTAGGTGTGCATCATCCTAAGGCTATTCCTCTCTTTTGTGATAGTCAGTCTGCCTTACATATTGCTAAGAATCCCGTTTTTCATGAGCGCACCAAGCATATTGAGGTTGATTGCCATTTTCTACGTGATGCCATTCAGGAAGGCCTGATCGCCCCTTCCTATGTTCCTACTACCGAGCAGCTTGCTGATGTTTTCACCAAGGCTCTTGGGCGAAAGCAATTTGAGTTACTTATTTCCAAGTTGGGCATTTGTGATCTCCATGCTCCAACTTGAGGGGGGCTGTTAGAGTATTGTATGGCAATATTAGTGGCACATATTTAGGAATATATTGTTTCCTTGTTATTTAGGTTTCCTTATCTTGTACATATATATTCTTGATTGATTAATGAAAGATACAAGCCTTAACCTAATCTTAGCAAATAGAGGTAGAGGATCTATGTAAACAGTCATTAGAGTCTGGAGACAATTAAAATCTTGACATATACAACCAATCCTATTTTTGAAGCATTTTGCTGACCTAGTTGGTCTTGTAGTAATATTACCTTGTTCTTGATGTAAGCGTATTGTAATTGTAATGTTTGGGACTTAAAAAGTGATTCCAACAACTCTAGTAACTTGTAAATAATCCCCTTGAAAAATACCAGTAGATAATCCTTTTTTGCAATTTTACAACAAACATCTCTCAATAATTTATACTTCCTCCGTCCCATAATATAGTGCCTATTTCATTTTTGGTGGGTCAAATTTTAAAATCTTTGACCGAATATTCTCATTTGTATAAATAAAAAAACATATTCATATGGGATCTTGTTAGACTCCTCTCAATGTGTAGTTTCATAATATCAACTTTTTATATTTTTTATTAATACAGAATTGAAGATATTAAAGGTCAAAGTCTCGTCTTGGAGACCGTGAAAAAAAGAAACAAGCACTATATTATGGGACGGAGGGAGTAATCAATTGACAAAAAAAAAAAAAAAACCATTCTTATTGTAGGGCCTATTATTGTGAAAAAAAACTTTAGTCCACGCACCCACTAGGCCACTACTGATATAAATGCATAATATTCAGAAAATGTAGTAAGGATATGCATTTATTACATGGGTTTCGCATATATAGCCATTACATGCGCTTAATAATCTTAATAGGGATATTAATAACTAGGAAATTATCAATAACTAGGAATCTATCAAGATTATTATTTAGGAGCAATCTATCAATACTAGGAATCTATCAATAATTAGCAATCTATCAATAACAGCACATGCAATAACTAGGAATCCTCCACAGCACATGCAATAACTAGAACATGTGCTGTGGAGGATTCTTAAATAGGTTCTCAGAAACCAAAATAGCATAATCTATGGATCGAATCTTGTTAGTTAAGGAAAGTCATCAACTATTTGCAATTTTGCATCTGGCTTTCTTTTGTTAATGAGCACTCAAGTCTCAAACTAAGTACCACTTCCCTCTTTTTCTAATGAGTTTCGCAATTAGAGTTTTGGAGTAAAAATAGAATAATGGACCACTTTTAGAGTTTTGATTAGTCAAAAATTCTGAAAGGGGTATTTTGTAAAAAAAGATTTTTAAAGAGAGTTTTAGAATAAAAACTCTCAAAATAAAAAAGCTCCTAATAGGAGCTTTTTCTTTAGAGGATTAGGTAAAAGAATGTTTAATGACTTTTTTTACCTCTAATAATAATACTAAACATATGTATTAAAATGTCTACAAATGTCATTCAAACGAACAAATAAAATATTAGCAATCAGTTAATTGTTATCAAACACATTTATATAAAAAAGTTGTCGAATCAGCAGTCAAATCTGCTGAAAACAAGTTAAAACTCTTACATCAAACTCTAAACTCTAAACTCTAACAACTAAATTCTATTTGTCAAACAGGGCCACAATATTTTAGTAGTGGTAAATTTACTTCCCTTTTTTTAATATGCGCATGCAAATGAGGAAGGAGTGGTAGTTCAGTGGAGTACGACCCCGAATTTCAGGATATTGCCCATGGTTCGAATCTTCATCCCAATAATATGTTGGGCATTTACTTCTGGACTGTTTAGCCTTATACCCAACCTCCGAGTTGGTGTGCCATGCAGGCTAATAGCCTAGCAGAGTTGGTCTTCGAACCAATTATCTTTCCTAATCACAAAAAAAAGGCGCATAAATATTTTGTTTGTATTTAAAAATAAGCCACATAAAATATTTGCAGATTAATTTGGGTATTAAACAATTTGAGTATCTTGTTCTTTTCAACTTAAATTCAATTATAAAAATATTCTATATAATTAGTTTTTATCAGTGAAATCTATGTCAGTTTGAATATGTGAAGAAGGAATAGTTATTCAAGATAATTTCGTTTCAAGTGTTAAAAGTTTATTTCACCAGTGTTAAGTTTTATGCCTTGAAATTCGTCAAAATTGGTTTCGCAGGCTCGCCGACCATCGGGCCCGAGACGTCAGCAGGTTTGAAGAATTGACCGCCCGATCGTGCGGCTGGGTTTTACGTAGTTTTGACCTATTCCGTCTTGGTTTATTTTTAGGGTTTTGTACGAGGTTGCTTATGTTATAAAAGCGCTTTTTGGTGTTCATTATTTAAACACAACTTTTGAAACACTTTTAGCCTCTAGTACGTAGGTTTAATTTGACTGCACAAAAATCCTTGTGTTTTTTGTTTGTTCTTCTTTATCGTTTTTCTCATATTTATTATTTCGTTGATTTTGTTCCGCACTAATCAAACCACAACACCCTATTTCCTAACAAACTGGTATCAAGAACTTGGTTGTTTAAGATCTTAGGTGTTTATAGAACGAGTTTGATTTTTGATTATGTCAATGAAATTCGATATTGAGAAATTTGATAGGCAAGTAAATTTTGGCCTATGGCAATTAAAGATGAAAGCCATCCTGGTTCAAAGTGGCTGTCACAAGGCTCTTGAAGGTGCATCCAAAAAGCCTTCGGGTATGACAAGTGGGAGGAGATACATTTTGAAGGCACTCTAAGCAATTCATTTAAGTCTGCCTAATGAAGTTTTGAGAGAGGTTTCCAAAGAGACGACTGCTACGACTTTGTGGTTGAAGTTGGAGTCACTTTATATGACAAAGTCTGCAACCAACCGTCTACTACAAAATCTAAACTTCATGATCTCGGTCTAGATGAAGGTAAACCGCTTGAATCTCATTTAGATGAATTATTCTCTATAATTATGGATTTGCAAAACATCGATGTTGAGATCGATGATGAGGATATGGCTATTTGATTGTTGTGTTCTTTACCCCCTTCGTATAAATCTTTTCGAGATACCTTATTATATGGTAAAGATGATTTGAGTCTACAGGATGTTAAAGATGCTTTAACTCGGATAATTTATTAATTGACAATAAATTGGTTAATAAATCTAATAATTCTGCTCACACAAATGCTTTAGTCACTCATGGTGGAAAGAATTTTGGCAAGAATAAAATCTTTAACTATTGTCATGTGAAGGGTCATATTAAATATGAGTATTGGAAATTAAAGAAGAAAAATGGAGAAAGGTCCAATGAGGACCAATCTGCAAATATCGCTAACAACGTTCTTGTTGATGATCTTACACTTTAGGGTTAAAGATTTGGGGTCGCGGTTTCTACGATCTCTTCATGTTTGGTGCCCTTTTGAGATCTCTTGGTAAAACGAGAAACCGTGTGGATTTTCTTTAATTTTGGAGTCTATGATATATTGCTTTTGAGTTTGTAATAAAGTAGCAATCTTGGTTATGCATTAGATGTTTTGTTCTAGTTATGCTATTTCTTATCTCAAATTTGGTACTTTTGCGTTTTGATTAAGTACAATTGCAATTTAGAAATTATTGTTGTCATTTAATTTTCTAGAATTGCCTTTAAGTTTGTTGTTGGGATGAAGAAGTGTTTTAAAGAGAGTTTGTCAGTTTGAATAAGCATGCTTAGCGTTAGTGAATTTATACTCTCAATCTAGGCTATGTGATTGTTTTGTATACGGTGTTTTGTATTCGAAGACGCATCGGCTCACAATTATAGAAGATGTCGTTTTGTTTGGATTGCCTAAAATGGGCAGGTTTATGGAATTTTGTTTAAGGTGGAGGTTCTATGGTTTTTTTGGGTGAGCATCACTTCTTGGTTTAAGGTGGAGTTATCTTGTTTGATCGATTTTCAAGTCAAGGTGGAAATTTGTTAAGTTTTATGCCTTGAAATTCGTCAAAATTGGTTTTCGCAAGCCCGACCGACCGGGCATTCGTTGCGAATTATGACCAGGCGAATGTCGCCCGATCGGGCTCGAGACATCAACAGGTTTGAAGAATTGACCGCCAGATCATGCGGTTGGTTTTACGCAATTTTGACTTATTCCATTTTGGTTTATCTTTTAGGGTTTGTACGAGGTTCCTTATGTTATAAAAGGCTTTCTGGTATTCATTATTTAACACATAACTTTTTTTTTTTTGAGGGGATTTAACACATAACTTTTGAAACACTTTTAGCCTCTAGTATTTATAGGACTTCTTGTATTATTCTCTCTGATTTTTCTCCATTATAGTGAAGAAGCTCTAATCCCCCACCTGTGGACGTAGGTCTAATTTAATTGAACCATGTAAATCATTGTGTTCTTTGTTTGTTCTTCTTTATTTTTTTTCTCATCTTTATTATTTTGTTGATTTTGCTCCGCACTAATCAAACGACAACACCCTGTTCCCTAATAACCAGTGCACTTATTTTAACTCAGGCTAAACGATGTAAATATACATAGCCTTAACACATAATTGTTATAAGTTATAAGAAAATCAAATTAAATTATAAGAACATGTTTATTTAACATAATGTAAAAGATATTAACAACAAAAATAATTGAAAATGGTACTGATATCTCTTAGAAACAGAAAGGGAGGGATAAACCAATTAACACTTACCAGTTACCCCTCTCTGAGCTTACAAGTAACAATTAATAAGTGGAACTATTGGATAACTATCACCAAAAGCAAAAACTGTAGTCGTTCTAGCTCCAACACTATAATGACGTGCCTAAATTACCAATAAGGCAAGATTAGTAAAAACAAGAATATTTATTGAGATAATCCTCTTCTGTTCAAAAAGAAAAAGATCAATACAACTCTCTACTGTTTTGACTTTGTGTATGCATGATCTATTTTCATCGTTACATCTTATACTAAATCGTAACATCATTGTAGTCTTCCACAGTTTATAATAGTCAAAATTTTATCAACATTGACAAATCTTAGAAAGCTTTCACATTTTTTATCAGATTATTTAAGTAATTAGGGTTTTCTTTTTGGCGCTAAGATTAAGTGATCAGCCAATAGCCTAGAGTCCAAATTTAATGGAATGGTTTTCCTTTGATATTTTTTAATCTACATTTTACAGCATTCCTTGTCATTTTGATTTCTACTACTCTCAAGTTTTCTCTCATTTTTTTTTTTAACAAAATTTAAATTTATCATCTTTATTAGAAAAAAAATTAAAATTGCTAGATTTTTTCCCCCTATTCTAGTTCCTCTGCTAAACCTTTTTTTTTTTTTTTTCAAACTTACACTTTCCTTTCTTGTTATTTTCTAGGGAAATTTTCACTATTAGACTCTTATTCTTGAGAATTTCCAATGGTAGATTCGACTTTTTTTTCTTCCCATTGTTAGGCCTCAATTTTTCTAGTTACCCAAATAGAGCATTAATAAGGCTTAAGCGTTAATTTCATGTTTAATTTTAATATTTTTGTTAAGTTTTGCCTAAGTCCTATTAACCGTGATTTATTTACGTCAAAAAGTAGGTCGATAATAATCTTTATGATGAACCCTGTCATATCTTGATATATTGTATACTGTTAATAATATGCATACTCCTCATGTGTTTTTCTAATAAAGTGATCAAAGATTCACTATTCTGCTTTGACTTCTGAAATATATAATGCATACACAACTAACACAAGGGGGGAAAAATTACAAAGTGATAGAATAATTAAGAACATAAATATTTCATGATTTTTTTTATTAAAAAGAAAGAACAAGGAAGACAAGAGTGACAATCACAAGGAACCACATTCATAATGGGAAGGGGAGGTTACACTTGAGGGAAAGTGAAATTAGAATTGAAGAGAATTTATTTTGTTAGTCAGTTAATAGTAGTCTAGACCTAAATAAATCATGATTAATATGCAAAATTTAGGCAAAACTTAACAGAAGTATTAAAAGTAAACATGAAATTAACATTTAATCCTTAAAAATGCTACATTTGAATAAATTACGAAAATTGAGGCCAAATAATGAAAAGAAAAAAAGTTGAATCTATTATTAAGAATTCTCAAAAATAGGAGCCTATCATTAGGAAGCCCTATTTTCTATCCATACGACCATACCTACTTCTTTTTCTTTCTCTACCAATTCCTTTTTTATGGTTTTATACCTAAAACTTGTTCTTATTATTTTAGAAAATTTGCATCAAAATTGTGTCTTTTTTATCATAAGAATTGTTGAAAGAAAACACAAGCAAACAGTGTGAAAAATATGAAGATAGGAAAGAAGATAAATTTTGATTATCTGGACCTCATCATAAAATTAATTCATCTTAGTTTTGATTTTAAACTTTTAACTCACTCATTAATTTCTAATGAAACACTACTTTTAACCATTATAAAAGCTCCTTTAGTTTTTATACTAATTCGAACGATGCAAAATAATTATGAGACGAAGAGAATACTAAACCATTTAAACATGGAGATAATTAGTCATAAAGTTATTATAAATCAATGAAGATAATCCATGGTTCACCAAGAAAATTTTGTGCACACCATGCGATTCATGCGTACATGAAAGAAGAAGAAACATAAAAGCTAGACACAATCCTTATATACTATAAGCATATAACATGTGATCATTTTATAATTTATGAAATTGTGATAAAGCCTCCATCTATAAGTAATTAAACCAAAACTTTGATTAAAGAAGTGGGGATTGGGGAGGGGGGAACACTCCTGACCACCTTCTAATTACGTGGAAAATGGTAGGGTGGTTGGCCGATATCGATCAAAATCTTTTTGTGTCTAAAACACAAATCATGTGACGTGTAAAATATCAACATAATATAAAATAAAATCAGATCTTTTTCCCAAATAGAGAGCAGTTCTACTTTGACTTGCCAAAATCCAACAACAAATTACTACTTTTGTTCCTTTGTTCACACAATAATGGGAATTAGGGATTATGGAACGTGGAGCTTTGTAACATCAGAATAAATCCACGTCAAACGACCCCTTTATGACACATATGTAGTAATAGTGATATCATATCTTATTTTTCTGCTACTAGCTATAGTGTTATAACTTATGTTGTGTACATATGAGTCGTCCTACATTGAAGAAACAGGAAAGAAAGTACCATAATATAAGATAGAAGAGCTACTCTTACTATTGTCAATTCATTTTGATTTAGAACATCCTTTGAATTCATATGTGGATTGAACTTTCCTATTTCCTTATTGGATTGCCTAGACCATTTTCACTTCTATCATGTACCAACAAGTTCCTGTATTTTTATATTTTACATTTGGTAACCTTGTGTTTGCTACAATCATAGAGTGTATAGTTCGTGGTTTTTCTTTCTGTTATAGAGTTTTCACATAAGAATCTTTTGTCTCTTTTATTGCTTTATTTCATTTGTTGTTCTATTATTGTTGAGATTGCTTTTTGTATTGATAGATAGACTTTTTTCAGATGTATATAATTAAGTATAATGACATAATCCAATTGTATAGAATAAATGGTTACCAAAGTGAGTGAGTGCGTCTAGCTTTCCGTGTAAAAGTGGGTGGAATTTAACTCGATATTCCTTTTTTCTTTTTTTTAAGGATATTCCTATTTACTATAGCAACGAAAATCAAGGCAAACAAAAGAGAGAATGTAAAAGTGGTTCATTGTTGTTTACACGGAAAAGAAAATGTAGTCGAGAGATAGTATAAAATTACGTAGGTCCAACAAGTGGGATAAAGTAGTATGGAAAGTGGAATATAAGGAATACAAATAAAAGGAGAAAGATCCTTAAGAAAAGCAGCTAAACAAAAAGTAGAAAAATCCTTAATAAATGTATGAAGTACATAACTCGATTTAATACTAATAAATTATCCTGCTCGAAAAAAAAAGACCATAAATTTCTCAAAACATATATTATGTTAAGTGTACTCTCACAAAGTTATTATTTGCTATTATTGGTCATTATCTGATTATCATCATTCTTTTTGGTTGTAGAAAAATGATTATAAAATTGACATAATTGGACCACAGAAATTACGTTTGATATGGACATATGGTGATCTTTCAATGTAACCCCTTTGTTTTTTTATATTCCCATAACCTCACATAGCCAAAACTTTAGGCATGAATTCTCACTAGTACAAGTAAAAATTAATGATGCTTGTTAGATTATTTATAAAGTGCAACTTTTAGACATAAACTAGTTATTAGACCCGGGCTATGCCCCGGGTAAGAAAATTTTCATTTATTAATATTGTACTTTGATATGATAGCACTAAATACAACTTGGTCTAGTGGTTAAAACTTTAGTTCATGAACTTGAGGTCACGGGATCAAAACCTATACTATGCAATTTCTAATTTTCTTTTATTGTACATGGATTACATGAACTAAAACTCCCTAGGGAGAGCGCCACGTGGCACCGTTTCTGGTTTACGCACGCCTTTTAATATATTAGTATAGATTTTTATAATTTTAACAAATATATTATTAATAAAGAATATTTATGGGAAAAATATGCATTGCCAAAAAGCACTTTGAAACAACAATAAAAGAAACGGAAGGAATTTAAAAGTTCAATTGCCATCTATCTAGATATAATACCAAATTTACAAACAATAAAATTGTAATAATTTAAGTCATAAAAAATAAAATTGTTGATGCACATTGATTCATAAAGGAACAAATGCCGCAAATTCTCTTCGAGTTCAACACTCTGAATATTGGACCTTATATTCTTTTTCTTTCATGTCGAGTATTTTTTCAACCATAAGTACAAGAAAAGTAATTGAGGTGCTTATATATACTGTAAGCATATCACATTATACTCAAGGCCGGCACAAATCTTTTTCAAGAGAGCTAATCATAAGTTTATTCATTAAAAGGATATTAGGATAACCAAATTTTAGAGTATTCATATTATATTTATATGACTCATATCACATGGTGGTCAAGTTTATATATATAAATATATTTTGCTTCATTATTTCTGCCGGCAAATGTTCAACGGTGGACTACTTATGCGTGTGGCTTTTTTCTTGCTATATAGAAGTTATTATATACTACCTCCGTTCTTTTTTAGTTGCAACGTTTGACAAATTGCACTATTCATGTTCTCTTATTTGACCACATTTATTGATTTATATGTTAAACAAAATATAGTCATGTGGGGTCTTGTTTGATTCGTTTCGATGTAAGCTTTCATAATATCAAATTTTTATAATTTTTACTTACATACAATTAGAGATAAAACGATTTGAAATTGTACATTGGCAAGCGTGAAAGTCAAAACGTTGCAACTAAATAAAAACAGAGGTAGTATACAATAATGTACCTACTTTCTTTTTTTAATTCAGAGGCGTTTTTGCCAACAATTGTTGTTTATGTTTGGGTTTGCTAGCAAAAATGATACACAAAGGTCACATCTCTTAAGTAGGATCTAAGTAGAGAATTAATGCTCCACTCTCGTCGGACCTCTCTTATCATATTTGGAAGAAACATGTTAGTTTAGTTTGCTCTTGTTTTAATGCCTGTCTCTATAGGTGTCGTGGTCAAGTTAATGATTCTTCAAACCTAGCAAGTAGTATTTAAGTAGAGAAAAAGCCATAAAAAAGATCATCTGAATTACAAGAGAAAATACATAAAAAAAAGGCAATCATTATTCTTGTTTCAATACATTGTGTGTAATTAGATCTAAAAACTAAGGTTGTAACGATTGTTGTTCATCTTGGACGACAATCACTGATAGTGGATTGGTGGTATCATCTCCACCTGCGGTTTTTACCCACCTTCATTGGGGTTTTCCGCGTCACCATCGGCCTTGTGTCATTCCCTGAAATTCCCCTTTGCATTCATTTCTTATTTTGATCATATAAACATCTGGTTGTTGTGTCCCTAACTTTAATCTTGTCGCTAAGGCAAAATTTAGCATAAACAATACATAATTTGGGATAGAATTGCATAGTTAGTGATGCAATAAATCTTAATTGCTATATCAAAAAGTTAAGAAGGTTGATTTCACAACCAACCAAAGTTGAGGGATAATTTACCATATTTCCCTCTTGGATGTAGCACACCGAAAGACATAGTTTTAATGTAGTAAGTGGTTTTAAAAGTTTAATCAAAGATTAGCAGCTAGCCAGCAAGTGCAATCTAGCACTAAAAGGAAGTAACATCCCGTTTTGAGCGCATTGTCAATTGTCATCGTTGGGGTTCACATGTAATTTGGGAAATCAAGAAGCGTTTTTTTACTAATTTTTGATGATTGGGGAAAGAGGCTCAATTATTGAATTCCCGCAAAAAATAATTTAGTACAAATAAATTTTAAAGTTTATTAAAAATATATAATTTTTTTTTATTAAATGCTTAAAAAAAGTTCAAATGGATTAGGATCATGACGAGCAGGATTTGGGTACATCTGCACAAAAGAAGTGTTAAAAAGAAACTAAAAATGAGCTTTGGTTGCTTATATGTGAAAGATGGAGGCTTAAAAGTGAGAAATACCTTAAATTGAATTGTCATAATAAAACGTGAGACATAAAAACATAGAAGTGAACTAAAATTCCTATAAATAAGGACTAAAAAAAGAAAGAACCAGAGTATAAAGTAAAAAGACTAGCAAAAAATGACAATAATAAGAGTCTCTCCCTGCTGGCGATTTAGGGTTTGAGTGAGGGAGTCTTGGAAAGCGAGCCTTTGTCTCTTTGGTGAGATTTGGTCCCTTCTAAGGGGCTAATTTTTTTTTTTATTATTTATCAAATTTCACAATTATGGACGACGAATTCGTTGCGCCGCTTTGCTCATCATTGAAAATCACGGAGGATGAGGAGACCATAGTCGAGTTGGACACTGTAACTAAGAACCCTAATGACAATAACCTTGACAAGGCGATTGTGGGGAAAGTGATGACAAGGAGACCATATAACTTTGAGGCTTTCAAAAGGACGATGAATCAAATCTGGGCAATTTCAAAACATGTCCTTTTTCGATCTATTGAGAACAACCTTTTTGTAGTACAATTTGTAACTGTCTGCGACAAATCAAGGGTGATGGAGGGGAGACCATGGACTTTCGATCAGCACCTTGTTATGATGAATGAAATTGACGAAGGCATCCAACCATATGAGATCGCACTTGATTGGTGCCCCTTTTGGGTAAGACTCTATAATTTACCTTTGAACTCTCGAACTAAACATCACATTCGAATGATTGGGAATAGTATTGGGGAGGTATTGGATGTTTAATCTGATGGAATACTATGGGATCGCTCGGCTCGGGTAAAAATAGTGTTGAATATAACTAAACCTTTGCGACGAATTTTGAAGATCAGAAATAAAAAAGGTAATGTAGTGGTAATCGAAGCAAAATACGAAAGGGTGCTCGTTTTTTGTTATGTTTGTGGAGTGTTAGGGCATATGGAGAGGGATTGTACGGAGTCAAGAGAGGATGGTGGGAGTGAGTATAAGCAGTGGGGGTCGTGGTTAAAGGCATCATCGAGGCGGAGAGAGTTGAAGAAGCAGGCCAGGAGGAAGCAAAACGCTTCTTGTCTTGCTCGCGAAAGTTGCGGTACGAAGAGTCGGGATCTATGGGTTATGCTGTAAAATTGAAGACGACTGAAAACAAAGGAAAGGATGGAGTGGAGGTGGAAGCTCAGGAAAACGGGGTTAATAATGGAGGGGTGGTGCAGCAGGGGCAACCGAATAAGGGATATGATGGTGATGTCGAGGGGGGGGGGGGGGGGTATATCACAACCACAGGTGAGACCCAACTTTCCCAAAGCCATGATGAACTGGAGAGCCTGGAGTTGAATACTTTGGTGGCTGATGGGAGTGCAAGGGGGGTGTATTATGTCGAAAGAAGTATGGAAGCCAGAAGGGAGACGAGAGGTGTGGGTAGAGATGGCAATGGATCCTGGATCCGTCCCAGATCCGTGGATCCAGATCCGTTTTGAAGGATCTGGATCTTATCATTTTGGACCATGCGGATCTGGGTCGAATCCGAATCCCACACAAAAAATACGGATCTGGATCTGGATCTTATAGAGAGGATCCAGATCCGACCCGTAGATCCATTTTTTTAGTTTGAATATTTTAATTAGTAACTTAACGCTACTGTTTATCTCATTCTCATACAAGATTGAATATTTTAAAATGCTGGAATGTTGCTATATTATAGTTTGGTGAATGTTATAATAATTATATTATTTAGTGATAAAATATTGGCAATTATTTGTACAACTTTTTTGGAAAAACAGTCAGATCCGGATCCAAATTCGTAGAACCGTGGATCTAGTGGATCCGGATCCGGGTATTGTCTTTTGAGATCCGTAGAATCTGGTCCGGATCTGGATCTAGGCTCAAGAAATGGATATGGATCTGGTACCACCAAGAACCGGTCCAAATCCGACCTGTTGCCGTCCCTAGGTGTGGGGCCAGTGGAGGAGATGAGTGTTACTAATAAGGGAGAACAGTGGCATGGCCCTATGGAAAACCTCTCCTTTTCCATAGGGCATGGGATTTCACTAAGTGTTAAACAAAAAAAAAGCGTGAGGAGAGTGCAGGTGGGGAATGGTAAAAAATGTAAGAGTGGGGTGAGTAAAATATTGGGTGAGGAGAGGAAAGATGATGGAGGTTTGGATCCCGGAATGGATGGGGATGATGTCGATATGGAAGCTATAGATGATTCAGAGAAGCACTTGAAAGTGATTGATGTTGTTGATAAGGAGGATGCTCTCTTGACAGTAGCGGAGGTTGGTATTGACCAACCCCGCAAAGGCCAATGAAAATATTCAGTTGGAACTATCAGGGTCTGGGTAACCCTAGGACAATTCATACTATCTAAACACGGTATTGTAGATAAAGGACTAGCTTGATTTTCTTAATGGAAACTATGGTTGATTCTAAAAAACTTCAGTTAGTGAAAGAAAAATGTGGTTTTTACTGAAGGGTTATGTTTGAGTAGTGTAGGTTTATCATGTGGTATAGGTTTTTGGTGGCGAGATATTAATGCACATGCGGTGTCCTACTAGACTCATCATGTGACGCTGGAGATAAAAAATGATGAGGGTCATGTGGACTGGACGGCGGTGGGTATTTATGGTTGATCGGAGACTACCAATAAACATCTTACTCGGGCTTTGATGAGGGAGGTACGAGGGTCAATTGTGGGGACGATCATTTTCTTTGGAGATTTTAATGAGCTTATTCATGCTTCAGAGAAGGAGGGAGGGTCGGCTAGACGAGAGTGTTTGATTGATGATTTTAGGGATGATGTTGATCTTTGTGGGGTGTAGGACTTGGGGTACATGGGGCAAGTTTACTTGGAAAAGGGGGAATGATGAGAATACGATGGTTCGAGAGAGGGTTGGATTGATTTTTAGCAAGTGATGATTGGGGAACCCTTTTTCCGTATAGCATGGTGCGCAATTTCCCAATTTATAAATCGGATCACGCACACATTTTACTCGAGATGAAATTAGTTTAGCGTGGGAGAGGGAGTAAGAAGCGGTTTCACTTCGAATCACTTTGGCTCTCAAATCCGGCTTGCCATGATGTGGTTAAGCAGGCGTGGAGTGGCACATGCTAACATTGCAGCGAAGGTCGAGGGTTGTGGCTCGGCTTTGAGTGGGTGGGCTGCCACCACTTTTGGCGATGTCAAAAAATGCATCAAGAAGAAAGAAGCTAAGAGGAGTTGGATTTGTGGGAAAATAAGATCCCTGATGGTGTGGTGATGGAAAAATGCAAGGAGCTTATCCGTGAGCTTGATGATTTGAATAGGTTGCACGAGTCCTATTGGTTCCCTAGAGCACGCGCAAATGAAATGAAAGATGGTGATAAAAATACTGCTTATTTTCACCATAAAGCAAGCCAACGAAAACAACGCAGCGATATCACAGAAATTCAAGATAGAGTGGGTGAGTAAAAATCAGATGAGAAGGAGGTGGGTGAGTGATTAGCGACTATTTTTCTAATATTTTCTCCTCCTCCATGCCTTCGGATTTCGAAGCTGCTTTGGTAGGGATTGTGGCTCGTGTGAGTGCGGCGGCAAATGCAGTATTGGTGGCCGAGCCAACGGGGGAAGAGATACGCGCTGCTCTGTTTCAAATGCAGCCGAACCAGGCTCCCGGTATTGATGGTATGCATGCTTTATTTTACCAGAAATTTTGCAAAATTATTGGGGATGATATAATTGCTTATATAAAATCTTGGTGGAAAGTAGAGGCAGATATTGAAAATTTGAATAAGACTTGTATTGTGTTGATTCCTAAATGCTCTCACCCTAAACAAATGGGAGATTTTAGGCCTATTAGTCTTTGTAATGTACTCTACAAGATCATATCCAAAATGATGGCAAATCGATTGAAAATATTCTTGCTTGATATTATTTCGATGCATCAGAGTGTTTTTGTCCCCGGTAGACTTATTACAGATAATGCTAGGGTTGCTTTTGAGATATTTCATGGAATGAAAAGAAGAGGTGAATGGAAGGTGGGAACTATGACTTTTAATCCAGACATGAGTAAGGCTTATGATCGTGTGGAATGGTCTTTTATTGAGAAAATCCTGGGAAAAATGGGTTTCTGTGCAGATTGGATTAGCAACGTTATGACTTGCTTCTCCAGTGTCTCATATTGATATAAGCTGAATGGTCGCGTTGAGGGGAAAATTATACCATACAGGGGGGGTTGCGGTAGGGAGATCTGTTGTCCCCGGATTTATTTCTCCTTTGTGCTAAAGGTTTCTCCTCGTTGTTGACTAAAGCGGCAAATGATGGATTGATTCATGATGCTCAGGTGTGTCGAACTAAACCTCATATCTCTCATTTTTTTTTTTTGCTGATGATAGTATTATTTTTACTAGAGCTACATTTCAGGAATGTTCGGTAGTGGCTGATATTCTCGGTACGTATGAGGTGTCTTTTAGTTAAAATGTGGAAAATAGCCGAAAGAGCGAGATTATGTCTTTATTTGGAGTGAAATAAGTGGAGAGACATGAGAAGTATTTAGGCCTCCCTACTGTGATTGGTCGATCAAAAAAGCTGGTGTTTTCGGTTCTTATAGTGAGAGTTTGGAAGAAGTTACATGGGTGGAAGGATAAGTTGTTGTCTCGTATCGACGAATAAGTTTTTTTGAAGTCGGTGATTCAATTCATACCCACTTATATGATGAGTTTATTTGCGATCCTGGAGTGCATTTTGAATGAAATAAATTGTATGTGTGCTAGATTTTGGTGGGGAGTTCGGAGAACAGAACGAAAGACGCATTGGATTAGTTGGGAAAAGTTATGTTTTCCTAAGTCACATGGTGGTATGAGATTTAGGGATCTTAGAGTTTTCAACCAAGCTCTTCTTGCCAAGCAAGGTTAGAGGTTGTTGTGTGACACGGGCTCTTTGGTGCATAAGGTATTAAGTGCCCGCTACTATCCTAATGATGTGTTCTTGAACTCGAGGCGGGTTTTGATCCAAGCTATGTATAGCGTAGTATATGGGGTGAACATGCTTTGTTACTTGAGGGGTTGAAATGGAGAGTGGGTAATGAGGAAAAATTGGTGTGTGGGAAGAAGCTTGGCTACTAGGAGATTCTTCTACCATTATTCCTACCCCAAACCTTAGAGTCCCGTGGACCTACAAGTCTCACACCTGTTGGATACAAATGGCGAGTGGGATGTAGGGGCTCTGGACACTCAAGCTAAGGAGTTGAGTTTGATTCATGAGATCTCGCTTAGCAAACGCAAACCTGAGGATGTGCAATATTGGTGGCCAACACCGAATGGAGGCTAGTCGACCAAATCCGGATATTGGCTCGGTCAGGTTGGTCATTTTCAAGGATGGGCTCAGCAGTTTGTGGGTGAAAATGGATATTCTTGGAGGTCATTTGGAACATAGCCCCCCCCCCCCAAACCTTAGTCACTTTATATGACGCTCTTGTACAGGTGCTCTTGCTATAAGAGTTTGGATATACATTATTGAGGATGGTTCATGCTCTCATTGGAATGGAGGTAAGGAGACTATTGTTCATGCTGGTTTTCACCGTTTCCTTGTGTTCCCTATATGGGATAAATCCCCTTTCTTACAATATATCATGGAGGGACCCAGTTCTTCTTTCATGGATATGTTTACTTGGTTGAAGTCCAAGCTCGATGTTAGCAGGCTGCTTGCTGCTATGGCTTAAGCGTGGGGATCATGGTCGTACCGCAACTCAGTGGTACATGAGGAGCCATGGTGTAACGACATTGATGTGGGTGCTGCCCGTTTTTTGAAATTGGTTATGGATTACAAAGGCTATGCGAGCTCGGTGTTTCAAACTATTTCAAATCATCATGTTCTCTCTCGAGCTAGTTGGACTCCTCCATGCAATGGTCGAGTTAAACTCAACACAGATGTTGCAATCATGACGGATAACACGGTTGGTGTAGGGGTTGTTGTTCGCGACAGCTAAGGGAGGATTTTGGTGATGGCAGTGCGATGGTTCAGGGCTCACTGGAAAGCTCCGCTTGCGGAGGTTATAGCAGGCCCATTTGGGTTGCAGTTGGTTACGAATTATGGCTTCGGTGTCATCGACATGGAGGGGGACACATACAATCTCTCGAAGGTAGTATGCTTGAGGAGTGTTGGACGGTCTCCTATGGACCTCATTATGGAAGACATTTGGCTTTTAGGTGATAATTTTATCTGAGTTTTCTATTTCTCATGTAAAACGGGGAGGTAATATTGTTGTTCATTTGATAGCTAGGTTGCATCCTTCTAATGGGGTGATGCAAGTTTTTGTAGACAATTTCCCGCAAGGTGTCTTAACCTTGGCGGAGTTCGACGTTGCTTAATAATATTTTCTCAACATTTTCCCTTCAAAAAAAAGTAAAAAGACTAGAATTCTTATCAATAAAGAGAATAAGGTAAAAAAATGGAAAATTGTGTAAAATATGAAAAGACTTGCAAAAACATTAAGTCCTAAAAAGTAAAAATAAAATAAGGGAGGAATTCTTATGAGTAAGAGTTCTTATGAATAAAGAGAAAAGAGTGAAAAATAAAAAGACTTACAAAAACATTAAGTCCAAAAAAGAAATGAAAAAGAAGAGACCCATTTAGCTCACTTTTTTCTAGAAAAAAAATTTTATTTTCTTTTTCCAAATAGTTGGGCGGATAATTTGGTGCACCTGGTGTACTCAATATGTTGTACGTGGTGATTGCTATAACTTATAAGCAACAATGACCATCTTAATTATTTTCGATTACACTTTTCAAATACTTGAACAAACCCCTATATATGTCGATTCAAAGAAAAATTCCTCCCTTCTAATTTAATTGCAATATTTTGACTTTTATACTCTTCACAATTTACATTTTGACAGTGTATAATGATTTATATACAAGGATAGTCATGGTCACGTAAGATCTTATTTGAGCAGTAGGTGATAGCCTAGTGATATTAGCATCACCTCCGATCCCAGAGGTCAAGGGATCGAATCTCACCCCTTGCAAGGAGGGATCCCCAATTTCCCCCCTTCCTTGCAAGGAATTTCATCTTACCTTTAAAAAAATGTAAGATCTTATTTGAATGGTCTCAATGTATGGTTTTTTAATATCTCATTTGCATATTTTTTTAGTAATACATAATTAAAATTATTAATCTTCAAAATTACGCATCAACAAGTGTAAATGCAAATATTACATTTAAAAAAGAACGAAAAACTATATACTCCATACAACACTTGACAAACCCATATATATGTCAAACGTGTCTATTTAAACTTTGAAAAATAAATTGGCATTAATATTATTTGTATTAGTAAATTAATTGTTACAACGGATGTGAGGAAGAACAAATAATGAATGCAAAAACAATAAAATCAGACACCAGAATTACGTGGTTCACCAAATTGGCTACGTCCACGGCAGAGAGAGAGAATATTTTATTATGAGAAGAAACCAGATTACAGAGAGAACAGAGTGTTTTTCGTAGTGTAAAAGATAGGTTAAAATAACCTATTTATACAACCCGCTCAAAAACGCGTTTTCCGCGTCTTTTCCCGATCCGCCCGGGCGAAATCCGCCCGACCGGGCGGTCCCCAGTTCTCCCAGATACGTTTACGCGCCCGACCGGGCGAGATCCGCCCGGGGCGAAACAAACGTTTCCCCAGATTGCTCCCGCCCCGACGGGCGAGATTCGCCCGACCGCCCGGGCGAGACGCAGTTTTGCGTCTCTCGTGAATTTGTCGAACACTTCTTGAGCACCACAATTCAAGACATATTCTTACAAATCTCCACCTTGACTTGAATTCTCTCATAATCACCAGAAAAAAGATGCATTGATCACAACGCCCAGAATCTCCCAAACACCAGATTTGTCCCAAAAGACAACCAGACCAGATTAGTCCCTAAGGACTCCAGAATTGCCCCAAGAGGGCAACTAACAATCACGAATATTAAGTAAGTCCAAGCAATGTTGGAACTTACTCTGCGGAACCGGCTTGGTGAACATATCAGCAAGATTATCAGCAGTTCCTACCTTCTTCACCTTAATCCTTGTCTCACTCCTCAGAAAATGATATCTGACATCAATATGTTTAGTCCTCTCATGATGGACTTGATCCTTTGCTAAACATATTGCACTTAAGCTGTCACAGAACACAGTTGCTTGATCATGATGTAGACCCAAATCACTGATTAACCCCTTTAACCAGATCCCCTCCTTAGCTGCTTCTGTCAAGGCCATGTACTCTGCCTCAGTAGTAGACAAAGTTACAGTAGGTTGTAAAGTTGCTTTCCAACTCACCACAGAACCACCAGAGTAAACACATATCCAGTCATAGACCTTCTACCATCTACATCTCCAGCATAATCAGAATCAGAATATCCTGCAACTAAGCAAGCCATATCACCTCCATAAATGAGACCAATATCTGACGTACCTCTAAGGTACCGAAAGATCCTCTTGACTGCCCTGCCAATGCTCCTTACCAGGATCACCCATGAACCTACTAACCACACTGACTGCATGTGCAAGATCCGGCCTAGTGCAAACCATAGCATACATCAGACTCCCTACTGCACTAGCATACGGAACCCGACTCATGTACTCCTTCTCCTCAGCCGACTTAGGTGCAAAAGCCACAGACAAATGACTATTCGAAGCACTTGGAGTATCTATAGGTTTTGCTGTTGACATGCCAAACCTTGACAATATCTTCTCAATATAACCCTTCTGTGACAAGAAAAGTTTCTTCTGAGTCCTATCCCTATAAATTTCCATCCCCAAAATCTTCCTTGCTGCACCCAAATCCTTCATTTCAAATTCAGCACTGAGAAGTTCCTTCAATTTCTGAACATCTGACTTGTTCCTGGCAGCTATCAACATATCATCCACATATAGCACTAAGTAGATGAAAGACCCATCTGTCAGCTTGCTATGATACACACAACAATCATATGAGCTCCTGTTGTAGCCTAGCTTCATCATATAGCTATCAAACTTCTTGTACCATTGCCTTGGAGACTGCTTTAGCCCATATAAGGACTTCTTCAACTTGCAAACACTGTTTTCTTTTCCTGGAACCTGAAACCCATCTGGTTGAGCCATATATATCTCCTCCTCCAACTCTCCATGTAAGAAAGCTGTTTTTACATCTAGCTGCTCAAGCTCAAAATCCTGATGTGCAACTATCGCTAGTAGCACCCTGATGGAAGTATGTCTGACTACAGGCGAAAAAATCTCGTTATAGTCTACACCCTCCCTTTGTGTGAACCCTCTTGCAACCAGTCGAGCCTTATACTTGACCCCTTCTTCAGATGTCATCCCCTCCTTTTTCTTGAAAACCCATTTACAAGTAACAATTTTTCTCCCTGAAGGCTTAGACACAAGCTCCCAAGTCTCGTTCTTATGAAGTGACTCCATCTCTTCCCCCATTGCAGCAAGCCAATGGGTAGACTCCGTACATGTAACTGCCTCCCTATAGGTTGATGGCTCATAGACATCCACCTCTTCAGCGACCTGCAGTGCATAAGCTACCATATCTTCAAACCCATATCTACTTGGAGGTTTACCAAAATTTGTCCTTATAGGACGTTCCCGTGCCAGGCTAGGCGCCTCCTCACTAGACGTCGAAGATGATGGTTCTTCAGAACCAATGTGTTGATGTCATCACTCTCATCATGAGTGACTTGCTGCTCCACCTGTTTATCAACACTACTACTATTTGACACTCCAGTGGACATCACAGTAGGATTAAACATAGAATTTTCATCAAAGACTACATTTCTACTAAGTATAACCCTTCTCTCAGATGGTGACCAGATTCTATAACCCTTAACCCCATCTCCATATCCCACAAACACTCCCTTTTTAGCCCTTGGTTCTAATTTTCCTTCACTCACATGGTAGTAAACATTACAACCAAAAACTCGCAAATTTGAGTAGTCTGCAGACTTACCTGACCACATCTCATATGGTGTTTTGAGATTGATCCCAGAATGAGGTCCACGATTTATCAAATAACATGCTGTATTGACAGCTTCTCCCCAGAACCTTCTTGTCATACCAGCATTAGAGAGCATGCACCGAGCTCTCTCCAGAAGTGTCTGATTCATCCTTTCTGCTACACCATTCTGCTGTGGTGTATTTCTGACAGTGTGATGCCTAGCAATCCCTTCAACTTTACAGAACTCGTTGAACTCAGACAAACAAAATTCCAGACCATTATCAGTTCGTAGCCTTTTGATCTTCTTCCCAGTTTGATTTTCCACTAATGCCTTCCACTGCTTAAAATTATTGAAAGCTTCACCTTTTGACTTCATGATAATCAACCAAGTCATTCTTGAATAATCATCTATAAAAGATACAAAATACCTGTGACCTCTCAAAGACTCCACGCGTGAAGGACCCCAACAATCAGAATGGATATAATCCAGAGTACCTTTTGTTCTATGAATGCCCTTAGGAAACTTGCTACGATGTAATTTCCCAAAAACACAATGCTCACAAAACTCCAGGTTTGTGACCTTATGGCCACATAGAAGATCTGCCTTGGAGAGGATTTGCATTCCTCTCTCACTCATATGACCAAGTCTCATGTGCCATAGCTTGGTCATATCCTCCTTCTGAACCTCAGACGATGCAACAGAAGCTGAACCTGAGATAGTAGAACCCTGCAGAACATACAAAGTACTACACTTGACCCCCTTTAAAACCTCCTTTGAACCCTTGCAAACATACACAACTCCACCACTCCCTCTGAAACTGAAACCCTTACTGTCTAGTAGACTAAGTGAAATCAGATTGTTGGTCATCTGTGGAACATGCTTAACATTTTTCAAAGTATAGATAATATCATCATGAGTCCGGATCTTGATAGAGCCTATTCCAACTATCTTACAGACTGCACTGTTAGCCATCGAAATATTTCCCCCATCTACCTGCTCATAAGTAGTAAACCACTCCCTATGAGGACTCATATGATATGACGCTCCAGAATCAAGAACCCACACATCACTATATGTTTTCTCATTTGCCACTAGAGCAAGGTCATCCTCAGAATTCGAATTTTCTGCTGCAACAGCAGCAGAACCAGAACCAGACCCAGATTTGTTCTCCTGATGCTTCTTTTTAGGACATTCCTTCTTCCAATGCCCCTTTTCCTTACAGTAGTTACAGATATCATTAGGTTTAGGACCCCCTTTAGAATTTCCAGATTTCTTAAAATTCTTTTTACCCTGTCCTTTACCACCACTACTACTGGCCACTAACCCAGAAGACTGATTTCTGTACTACTACCAGATGCCTTATGGCGCAATTCCCTAGTATGCAAAGATGATCTAACTTCTTCTAGGGACACAGAATCTTTACCAACAATGAAAGATTGCACAAAATTTTCATACGATATAGGTAAAGAAACAAGCAGAATTAAAGCGGCATCCTCATCCTCCACCTTCACATCAATATTACGCAATTCTAATAAAATTGTATTTAATTGATCAAGATGATCTCTAAGAGGCATACCTTCCTGCATACGCAGGCTGAACAGACGTTGCTTCAAAAGCAACTTGTTGGTTAGAGATTTTGTCATGTACAAACTCTCCAATTTCAACCACAGACCAGATGCGGTTTCCTCCTCCGCGACTTCAGTGATTATGTCATCTGCCAGGCACAACATAATCGTTGAATGAGCTTTCTCCTCCAGAACGGCCATCTCAGCGGTGACTAAATCCGTTGCTTTCTTTGCCAACGGTGCCCACAACCCCTGTTGCTTCAGTAACGCCCGCATCTTGATCTGCCACAGACTAAAACTATTCCTCCCAGTAAATTTATCGATTTTGACATTCACTCCAGACATCTTTCTCACACAGATCGAAAACCTAAGCTCTTGATACCAATTTGTTACAACGGATGTGAGGAAGAACAAATAATGAATGCAAAAACAATAAAATCAGACACCAGAATTACGTGGTTCACCAAATTGGCTACGTCCACGGCAGAGAGAGAGAATATTTTATTATGAGAAGAAACCAGATTACAGAGAGAACAGAGTGTTTTTCGTAGTGTAAAAGATAGGTTAAAATAACCTATTTATACAACCCGCTCAAAAACGCGTTTTCCGCGTCTTTTCCCGATCCGCCCGGGCGCCCGGGCGAAATCCGCCCGACCGGGCGGTCCCCAGTTCTCCCAGATACGTTTACGCGCCCGACCGGGCGAGATCCGCCCGACCGGGCGAAACAAACGTTTCCCCAGATTGCTCCCGCGCCCGACCGGGCGAGATTCGCCCGACCGCCCGGGCGAGACGCAGTTTTGCGTCTCTCGTGAATTTGTCGAACACTTCTTGAGCACCACAATTCAAGACATATTCTTACATTAATGATATACTTATATTGATCACTATGGGGCCAATCACCAATGTATAGGAGCTAGAACTAAATTTTTCTTATTTGCAGTGACTCAATTCTACTCCTATTACTGAAGTCCACTCTATTACTCATATTGTGCTATTTTTCTAAACCCACTTCTATATAAACCACTAGAAATCACAAAAGTCAAAATTCCTCATCAAAGCTAAGTAAGGAAGAAAAAAATTATTAGATGACTTTGATTCTTCAAAGGCTTGAATTTTTATGCGAAGGTTTGATTTATTTTTTTCTTTTCTTGAGGTGAAGATTCATTTATTGAATGCTAGTTAATTGGTTGAATCCCTCAGAAATCACTGTTGAGAGTCGGTCAGAAATTGAGGAAAGAACATGATCAAGTATGTAGTGAATACTGAATAGTGTGATTACATAACAAAATGGATTACAGTGGAAAAATATGACCAACAAAGTTGAGTATATCCTGACTGCACATTTGGTAGTCGTTAATAAATTGTGATAATGAGAATGAATTTTAAGTGTAATTTTATTAAGTAAGTAACCTTAAAATCTCTGTGGGGAGGTTTTTTTTTCTTCCATGAGCAAACAATCTCACTCCTAAACTTGTGTTTTTGTCTTCAAGGGGAATCAATTTCCATTACCACTCATTACCACCTACAAGGTAGTATTGGATGGGAATGAAAATTCAAGAAGGAAAGTTGACACTTTAGGATAAATTAGCATTACCATGGGAATGAACAATGATATTCTTTATAAATTTACACACGAATTCATTCCCATTACCACTATTTATAATCAACTTACTACAAACGGACCGTGAGAGTCCTATTTATTATACGATTATCATTTCTTCCATACTTTGTAATTTAGTTTTTAATTAATGCAAATTTTGTTAATATCAAAACAAAAAGAGAATCCTATTTACATATAGAAACTTCGCATAAATTCGCCTTATATGATCCCATATACAAGTTCGGTCTATTATATGATTTTTTTTTTACAAGGTTTTAAGTATAATTAAAGTAATTACACCAAATTTTTTATCCATTAGTACTTTATAACAAAGTTTAAAGACATGTACATGCTAACTACCTGGAGCTGGCAAAGTGTTTCAGTAGGGAAAAAACTTGGTTAACCCACCGGGTAGACTACCCACCCCATAATATAAGGTTGTGGTAATTATGATAGTGGAATCCAACTAGACTTAAATACTTATATTTTAATTATCTATTAGTAGCGGGTAGTCTACCCGGTGGGTAGATGTAGCAATGTCCTTTATTAATGTTTTAATCAAAGTGTTTCAATAGTTAAAACTAGCATTTTTTGCACGCGATGCGTGCTTGAATTCTTTTCAAGACAGAAACTCGATTTTTTCCGACTTATATAAAAGTCAAAATTTGAACATTAGATATACAAAGTATAATTATTTTTAGTTGCAAAATTTAATTGGTTTAGTCTCTGTCACTTAAGTCTCTCACCAGTCTCTTTTTTTTTCTTTTCAAGGTCAAAATTCTATGATCAAAATAGAAATTTTATTGAATTTATCTATGATTTCTAATATTATAATTTTTTAGTTGATTTTTAAATTAAGTACACTACTTCATATATTGTGAAGAAAGTGGACACTTGGATTTCAAGTCAAATTTTTGTGAGTATGTATTGACGTTGTAGTGTATTGGTTGTAGTTTGTAAGTTAATTTTTTGGTTTTTGTAAAGTTTCATCATTTGAGTGTTTTGTATAATGTAAATTATGCAATTCTATGATTTAAGTTGACTTGTGAATGATTGTTATAATTTTATTTCCAGTATTTTTATTTGAATCTCCCTTTGGTTTGTAATTGGATTTGTAATTTAGAAAGGACAAAGGGTAAAATAGTCTCTTCATTCGAGGATACTATAGCCCCCCTTCCCTTATATAATAGAGATATGTTGTACTTTAATTCTTGAATGATATTTCATAAACCTTTTTACCTTGATAATTAATCGCTATTATATAATAGAAAGAGATAGGTCCAAATATATGTAAAAGTTTCATTATATATAGGAAACACTATGAAAAGTAAATAATTTTTTCCTTGTCTAACTTCTAAATTATGATTTCACTACAAATACACCTCAGTTTTTTTTCCTTGTCTAACTTCTAAATTATGTTTGCACATTTATATTTAAAAATTTTCATCATTTCAATTTTTGTCCTTTTCTAAATTTTAACACTTTGAGCTTGAATTATATTTGAATTGAAGTTTTGATTTTTTTTCATAAATTTGATATTGGATTTTTTTTTAGAAAAACAAAAATCGTTACTTTTCGCAAATTAATTTAGTTTTTTTTTCTGAAAATGGATTTTTGCAAAAATTGTTCGCAAAAAGTTTGATATTATTTTGCTTTTCAAAATTTATTTCTGAACATGGACTTTTTGCAAAAGTTATGGGAAAAAATTTATATATTGGCATTTTTTTTAGAAAAAACTAAATTTGTTTTATACGAAAATGAATTAAATTTAAGTCTGATTGTATAAAATCCCTTTTGAACTCATTGTTGTCATCTCCATTTTTTTAACTACATAACAGTCAACTAATTTGCTATTGTTTATTTCAATTAATGTGAAATAATTTTGAAGGTTAAAAGAATTATGTACCTTTTTCGAAGTTCACAAATTGCCGATGGATGAATGTGTGATATCGCCGTCAAAATCTTATGTTTTTCTCAAATTTGTGTTTATAGGTAACTTTTGTGAGTATGTAATTGTGAATGGTTCTTGAGAACAGTGATTTGTAAGTAAATTTTTGAAGTAAATGTTTTTGTATGTATTGACGTTCTAGGTTATTAGTTTTACTTTGTATGTTAATTTTAAGTTTTAATATAATAAAGTTTCCTGATTAAATTTGAGTGACTTGCGTGATTTTTATAACATGATTTTCTTAATTGCATGAGTGATTTGTAAAGTTTCTTCTTTTAAGTGATTTGTGAGTGAGTGTTGTAAATTGATTTTCGGTAGTTTTTTTTGAGTCCTGATTTTAGTTTTGAGATTCCTTTTGTAATTTAGAAAGGGAAGGGGGGCAAAATAGTCAGTTCAAAAGAGGACACCATAGCTCCCCCCTTCCCTTATATAATAGAGATCATCGCATAGAGCATGTCATATAAGATTAAGATTACCATATTGCTAGTTTTTATTTTGATTTTATATAAAAAAGAGTTATACATAAATTTGAATACAAATAAAGAGTTTCGGACAAGGAGGAAAATAAGAGTTTGATTTTGAATAAACAACCTAACTTATTATGAAGTATATATAAATTAATCATTGATCAAATATTTGAGTTAGGGATGTCGATGGTGTTGAGATTTAGAAACAAGTGTTAACTAGATTGTGCAATAATCAACAATAACCAAGAAGAAACATGAAATTGAAACAAAAACCAAGTAATGCAAAGAGGAAAGAAAATAAGAATGAACACACCAAAGTTAATGTGGGAACCCGAGCTTCGGGAGAAAAACCCACAAACTTGCACTATGGAATCAATGGAGAATCAATGGTGAGCATACAATTTCTCACAAACTCACTCTCTCTCCTAAAACCCTAGAAAAGATGGGGCTCCAGGTTTGAACTTTGAAATATATGTTACACCCTTCTAAAACCAGAAAATGGGTATTTATAACACTAGGACTAAAAGCAATCCAAGGGCCACTATTAAAACATAATCGCAAAAAAGAAATGTGCAGAGTGGGTTGCCTGGACGGGCTCGAAGAATCGCACACCCGACCAACCGCCCTCCCGGGCCGAGCGGCAGCTCTCCCGGTGCAGGGTTGCCCAAACATTCTGCCTTAAGGCAGAAACTCAGCTTGCCTAAGAGCCCGCCCGGGCTGCCTGGCCATCCTGGGCCCATGTTCGCCCGCCCGAGCTGCTGGGAGCTGGGCCTTCCTTGCTCGCGGGTTTGGGCTTGGCCTTGTTGGCCCATCTCCAACAACCCAACAGATGGGGCGAGGCAGATGTTGGCCTTCTCATCCCCATTCCCGCCTCATTTTTTCATCGCCATCCCCATAGTGGGTCTAAAATTCATCCCCATCCCCGCCCCATCAAATATAAATACAAATCCATCCCACTGACATCCCTAGTTTGAGCACCTATAGGCTATATCTAAACTGATGTCATATCCCTCATAAATTTGTCAAATGAATCACCAAAGCCACATTAAAGACTAGAAAATGGCACTCCATAGTCCATAGTCCAGACATGGGGCACCCGACTTATAATCTTCAAAGAAAGGAAGTTTACTCTTCCACATTTTAAAATTCCAAGTTTCTTTTTTGACATACTTCATAGTTGATGTACTCATGTTAACTCTAGTACCCGTATAATACTTGCCTGAATTATCTAAACTATGGATTATTAATACTTTTCAAAGCCGCAATAATAGTCCAATAATCCTCTACTAGTAATTTTTTCCCTTTTTGGCAAATTAAAGTGTAGTAAGACATTTTACTTCACCCGTTTCATTTCCTACAAACCAACCACCATGAAGATCCAAAACAAAAACTTTGACCATTGACGATTATTTATTTCCCCACTTGACATATCACATTAATTATTCACAACAATATACTAGCTTATTAGTATTATTGTATAAACTCACCAATCCATCCCATCCCTATCCACTTGCCTTGATGTTTCTTCTCCAATACTTTTGCTTTTATTACCTCAAATCCTGCGTTTGGTCCCACCTTCTTTACGTTTGACCTTTTTATTTTATCTCATAATCTACTAATTGTAACATATATAATCTCTTCATCCACACTTCCTCTATAAATACCCAACCTATATGCATGCAACTTAACCCATTATCCCATTATCATATATATATGGTCTAAACCATATATTATAACTCATTTTTCCTCTCATTCATATTCATATTCATATTCATATTCATATTCATATTCATATCGCATACGATTTTATTATGGCTTCTTGCCTTAAGTCACGAAAACAAGTGATTTTGTTACTTGTTTCTGTCCTCCTTGCTTATGGCGTCTCCGAGCTTCAAGCCGCTCGATCTCCTCCTACTAATCAACCGTATCGGACCGCCTACCATTTTCAACCACGCAAAAATTGGATTAATGGTACGTTTCATATATGTTATATACAATTAATTACAAGTATATACATGCATGATAATTATATATGTTTGTTTTTAAAAGAATAATTATTGTCCTTGATCAAAGGTTGACCTTGTTGTTTTCCTTGTTTTGCTATGTGATGGTGGAATGCGTAACTCGATGGAATTTGTATATTTGCAGATCCTAATGGTTAGTTTTTTCTTTAACTTTGAGCTTCTATTTTGTTTGTGCACGGTTTAAGTCAACATATCTTAGGTGTATGATATATGATTAATAGATATGGAGTTTTGTTAGAGATATATAGGATATTAAAGATATGATAAATATTTTAGGATATATTAGTAGTTAGGATATTAATTATCTTAGGAAAATATTATCTTATGATTTATTTCAGATAAGTATTAAGAATAGCTAATTGTTTATATCCAAAGGCTATACATCTTACATACATTATTGGGGATAAAATAAAAGAAAGAATAGAGACTTGTTAACTCACCTAAAAAAAATTGTTTTGAAAAATTAGCAAACTATGAGAGTAATGCTACCGATTATGACTAAAAATGAATTAAAATGTTCATTAATATATCAAACTTTTTCTGTATAAATAAAGAACGCAATAGAGTACTATTATATTGAAGTGAGCCCCATCATTCTCTCTTAGGTCATGTTTGGTAAATGGCTTTTTTATTGACTTTTGGCTTTTCAATTTGATCAAACAGTCAAAAAAGTGTTTGGTTATTGGCTTTTTGGTTGGCTGAAAAGCTGATTTTTAAGCCAAAATGAAAAAGCTGCTTTTTTGGATTGGCTTTTGGCTTATTGTCTCACAAACTCTTTAATAACAACCAACCGCCACAATTAATTAAGCCAAACACTTTTGCAAATAGCTGGCTTAAACAGTCAACTTAAAAAAGCCAATACATACAACCAATGCTTCCAGCCAGTCAAAAGCCAACAGCCAACAACCGATTGCCTTACTCCAAATGTCATAGCTTGAGGATGAAAGATCTACCATTTAGAAACCGATTGTACCCCTCTCTCTTGTTTTTCTTTTCTTTACAAAATTAAAGAAGTCATCAATATAAAATATAGAAGTCACAAAGCCACCGCATAAGGTAGCTAGCTATCTTTACAAGGACAAGCTGTCTTTAAGTGGCGCCCTTTTTGGATCTTGTGACTTCGTTTTTGGTGTTCATATAATTTTATAAAGTAAGTTTCTGGCTGTTTTCCTAATGTTTACAAACCTTGACTTTCCACCACATTTCTTATTTAATTCAGTTTCAAAGTTATCTTCATTATTTATGTCTGACATAGTTACTGACTCAAAATCTGTCTTTTTGCTTAAAATGTAGAATTTCGTTTTTGATTGTCTTCCTTAATTTATGAAGTATAGAGAGGAAATTTCTTCTGAAGACAAATTTGGTGGCGAATTAACTTCTATGTTAATCCATCTGTTATTTACTTTTCCACACGTAATATTGATTAATATGCGTTATCTTTTGATAATACTAAAATGCGTTATCTTTTTACCCATCTAAAAACCTTCTATTTGTTATCTTTATTCATACTTTCTCCGTTTTATAATACTCGTTACACTTTTCATTGTGGGAAGTTTTACATTACTTGCAACAATTTTTTTTTAGGCAATAAACTCTCTCTATACTCACATGGGTCCCTTTTATTTTTACTTTCTACATCTCTCTTTTCCAAAAATTGCCTAAGAGTCCGTGAATTGAGAAGTTATCAAATGAAAAACTGAATGTAGTCCTAGAAGCTTCATATAAGAAGCTAAAAATGAAAAAAAAAAAGCATTAATTGATCATTTATTACATAGACTAATGCAAACTTTTGTCATAAATTAACTACTAATTTTCGCTTTAAATAATGTATTTATGTCTTATATGCAGTCTTAAGGATTGCATATAGTGTAACCCTTATCAAATATCAAACAATATATAGTAAACAAAAACTTTAGATGTGTCATTCTCATTCACTTTTCTTTGATATCTATAGTAACACTCAAGCAATAAAGACATGTTAATTAATTAAGCTTATTGTAGTTACTAGCTTATATTGATGTATATTACCTCTACTTTTTGTCAAAATACAACATTTAATTATCTCAATAGACTCACCAAAAAGATAAATGTTGCATCTAAGAAAATAAAAAAAGTATTAATTTAATTAGTAAATTTCAAAAGGATCACAACGAAAATATGCGAACTTAATTTCGTATTATTGTCTATCTTGCCTCTATATAATAATACTAATATATCACTTTACAAAAATTAAATTATGGGATGATAAAATTCATAAGAAACATATTACTAATGTGGTGTCTTGTTTGTATTACTGAGTCGACCCATAAGATGACTTGTTCACTCGTCAGAATTCATGAATTAATTTGTTTTTTTTTTCTTCCTTGTTCTTATTGCCAAAAAAACTCATGGATTTAATTTTTTATAGGTCCAATGCTATACAAAGGAGTATATCACCTATTTTACCAGTACAATCCCAATGGTGTAATATGGGGTCCACCAGTATGGGGCCACTCAACATCAAAGGATCTAGTTAATTGGGTCCCACAACCCTTAACAATGGAACCAGAAATGGCAGCCAATATAAATGGAAGTTGGTCAGGTTCAGCCACAATACTCCCTGGAAATAAACCAGCAATTCTTTTCACTGGACTTGACCCAAAATATGAACAAGTACAAGTTTTAGCCTACCCTAAAGATACATCTGACCCAAATCTTAAGGAATGGTTTTTAGCACCACAAAATCCAGTTATGTTCCCTACCCCACAAAATCAAATCAATGCCACGTCGTTTCGGGACCCGACGACCGCTTGGAGGTTGCCAGATGGCGTATGGAGACTGCTTATTGGAAGCAAAAGAGGTCAACGTGGATTATCTTTATTATTTAGAAGTAGAGATTTTGTGCATTGGGTTCAAGCTAAACATCCTTTATATTCTGATAAACTTAGTGGCATGTGGGAATGTCCTGACTTTTTCCCTGTTTATGCTAATGGTGATCAAATGGGTGTTGATACTTCTATTATTGGTTCTCATGTGAAACATGTTCTCAAAAATAGCTTGGATATAACTAAGCATGATATTTACACTATTGGAGATTATAATATCAAGAAAGATGCATATACACCTGATATAGGTTATATGAATGATTCGAGTTTGAGGTATGATTATGGGAAATATTACGCTTCCAAGACTTTCTTTGACGATGCTAAGAAGGAGAGGATTTTGCTTGGTTGGGCTAACGAGTCTTCAAGTGTGGAAGATGACATTAAAAAGGGATGGTCCGGAATTCATGTAAGATTATTCTATCTCGCGCTTTTTTTTTAAGATATTTTTTTTTGATTCATATGAGCCATGAAGGCAGTACTTTTTTTAAGATATTTTAGATGTACATAACCTTGTACAAATTGTTGATACAGTTAATTGTTAGTTACTAACTAGATTTTGAAACTAAAATGCAGACAATTCCAAGAAAGATTTGGCTTGACAAATTAGGGAAGCAGTTAATTCAATGGCCAATTGCAAATATTGAAAAGTTGAGACAAAAACCAGTTAATATCTATAGGAAAGTTCTCAAAGGAGGATCACAAATTGAAGTTTCTGGCATTACTGCAGCACAGGTAATAATAACAGCACTGTGCATTTATCAAATATTACCAGTATAGTACTAGTAAAGAAAATCCTACTGATATAACTGTACAAGTATGGAGAATAATTGTGTTAATCTGATTAGGTGAACTCTGATATTTAATATATATAGTTCAAGGTTAGAAATATAGAGTAAATATGTTGTGTTCATAATTACAGGCAGATGTAGAAATATCATTCAAAATCAAGGACTTGAAGAATGTGGAGAAATTTGATGCAAGTTGGACCAGCCCACAGTTGCTTTGCAGCAAAAAAGGGGCCTCAGTCAAAGGTGGGCTTGGGCCATTTGGGTTGTTGACTTTGGCTTCCAAAGGATTAGAAGAATATACAGCTGTCTTCTTCAGAATTTTCAAAGCATATGACAATAAATTTGTGGTTCTTATGTGCAGTGACCAAAGCAGGTGACTTTGAATTTTAATTAATAGTTCAATTTTACATTAGTCCAGTCAAATTTGATAGTGTGGCATTAGATGTTTGAATAAGTGAGAAAAGAGGAAATTTTATGCATTTTTTCTCACTAATTGATGGTATACTACTATGTTTGTAGGTCTTCTCTAAATCCGACAAATGACAAAACAACTTATGGAACTTTTGTTGATGTAAATCCTATTCGAGAAGGATTATCCCTGAGAGTTTTGGTAAGTCAAATCGATATATCTGTTCGGTGTTACCTAATACGCTAAATCCTTGTAAACTTCTGTCGATAAAAAAGATGAATGTGTGCAAATGACATAATTCTAGGCTAATTTAACACAATCAGGTAGCAAATTGCATTTTCATACCGATTTTTGTGCAATGAATCAAGTAACATTGTTACAGTTCAATTGTAAAGTCCATGTGTGAGTATGTGTTTTTAAAATATTATGGTAAATCGGTACAACTCAAGAATTAGATTCAAAAGAAACTTATTATTATAACTCACTTTTTTGCTTTCTAATGAAAAACTCGAAAAAAAAAACCAATACTAATAAGATTTTTGTTTTATTTTCAATTCATTTATGGCGGCAGATTGATCACTCAGTGGTGGAGAGCTTTGGAGCAAAAGGAAAGAATGTGATAACAGCAAGAGTGTATCCCACATTAGCAATTAATGAAAAGGCTCATTTGTATGTCTTCAACAGAGGAACATCAAATGTTGAGATCACTGGATTAACTGCTTGGAGCATGAAGAAAGCCAACATTGCATGATTATTCAATTGATTACTCAAAAACTACCGCTTTTGGTTTTTTTTTTTTTTTTAAACAGAGGAATATATGTTGATATTCTTTGTTCATGCATTGATACGTACACATAAATACTACAATAGTTTTTGGGTTGATTGAAGATTAAAAACAAACAGTATGCTTTTCGCTTGGTGAATTATTAATAGACCAGCTTGAAGTGAATGTCAATGTATCTTCTTTTAAACTAATTAATAAACAACACGATTTCTTGTTTCAACTTTTTCTTCTCTTAAGAACTACTCCTGTGTCCTGTCTCTGAAAAATTGTTGTATATTTAAGGCCAATCAGGCATCAGCCACATGAATGTAACAAAGATTATAGTCTATGTCATTTTGGTAAAAAAAAAAAAAAAAAACTTTTCGGCAACATCTTGGTTAAAACATGTAAGATTAATTCCTTGAATGTGTTCGTCAAAATCCGTCAAAAGGATGTTTTGTAGTACCGCCCGATCGGGCCTGTGACGAACTTTGGGAATGCAGTTTTTTGGGAGTCGCCCGATCGGGCGGACTCACCGAATTACGACAGGGCGAGTTTCGCCTGATCGGGCTCACAACTGATTTTGGGATCCGTAATTACCGCCCGGTCGGGCGGATGTCGCCCGACCCGATCGGGCTGGTGCCCTCTTAATGCGGAAATGCGTTTTTTTGACGGGAGTATAAATAGGTTATTTTACCTAATTGTTTTAGACGACGAAAAAGTCTAATTCTCTCTGTAATCTGGTTTTCCTCACATAATAAAATATTCTCTCTTTGCCCGTGGACGTAACCAAATTGGTGAACCTCGTAAATCTGCTGTCTGATTTTCATTGTTTTGCATTCATTATTTGTTTCTTTCTCACGTCTGTCATAACAAAACAATATATAGCCGGACACATATTAATATTCTTTTCCTCGAAATTTTATATATAAAACAAAACATACATGATGGGTTGATTTTTTTTTTTTTTTTACAAATACAATTGTACAAACAACAAATACCAAAAGACACGAAAAAAACAGATATTCTACACAGGATGTCCATGACTATAACTATGGCTAAGACACTGATAATTAATTTTCTGATTTGTGGGATCCGTTAAGAAGAGGCTTTGAGTCGTTGCTCGTCTTACGCCTCCAGGCTCCATCTATGACCCCTCTGCTTCTTATGAAGAGGGAGTACAATAGTTTTTCATAACAAGATTACCAATGTTTACAGTCTGATGTGCTGCTACAAAGTACAAGCTAGTATAGGACTTATGCTTCCATGTAATACATGCATACTCATTAATATTATTAGGCCCCATTAATTATTTTTAATAATCAAGTCTCCTGGTGGTAAAGATTTGGCTCATGATTTCAAGGTCATGAGTTCAAATTCCATTAACGGCCCGTTTGGCAGTTGGTCATAAATGGTGGTAATGCGAATGAATTTGTGTATAAATTTGTGAAATATATCATTGTCTATTCCCATGGTAATGCTAATTTATCCTAAAGTGTTCACTTTCCTTCTTGAATTTTCATTCCCATCCAATACCACCTTGTAGGTGGTAATGAGTGGTAATGAAAATTGCTTCCCATTGGAGACAAAAACACATGTTTATGGGTGAGATTGTTTACCCATGGAGAAAAAAATATCTCCCCGTGGAGATTTTAAGGGTGCTTCCCTAATAAAATTACACTTAAAATTTATTTCGATTACCATAATTTATTAATGAATACCAAACGGGCCGTAAGAGATCTTTGAGGGTGAAGTTTCCCTTACTATCCCTCCTCCCTTCAAAGAGACTGACTTGAAACTTGGCTGGATGAACCTCTGCGAGGTGCCTTAGTCTAAGCTCTTAATTACACTTCTACTAATTACTGAACTCCCTACCTCATATATTTGATTTTTTAGTAATAGAAAAAGACTCATTTTTGTAAGAGGTACCATAGTCTTAGCTCTTAACTACACTTCTACTGAACTCCCTACCTCATATAGTCATATATTTGACTTTTTAGTAATAGAAAAAGACTCATTTTTATGGTATACATTAATATATTGGAGAAAGTCGAAATGTACAACTCAGTCATATACTCATATGTGTTGAATTTAAACTTCAAACCATTATTCCATTGGCAAAAGGATCGGGTAAATATAAAAAATGGTCATTTGTGTATAACGTGTTATTCGCATGTAGTTTATGCAATCAAATAAATTCATGGGTAAATGAATAACTGTATCATCGAAACTGCAAATTTATAGGCGTAAATGTATTTTTATTGGAGTTTATATCATTATATAGGTTACACGATAAATTATGGGAAAAGCTATATGTAGTCCTAAGAGCTGTATATAAGAAGCTAAAAATAGAAATAAATTGCATTAATAGATCATTTATTACATCGATTGATGCAAAATTTTTCCATAAATTCACAACTTATTTCCATTTTAAGTAGCATAACCCTTAAATTATATATACACCCAAAACACAATTTATTGAAATTCGGCCCCCGCAAAATACAATTATGAACTTATGATATGTTTAGGGGCCATAATTTTATTTGGAATCAAGGAATTGATGCAATTTACTCGTTTCATTAAGTAAAAAATTTGCTATGTGAAACTAAGAATTCAGATCCCAACAAAAAGCCTGTCATTTGAAAAATACTCAGCGCATCATCTCTTCTCCTGCTAGATCTCTTCCATCTTTCTCTTTCTAGCTCTCTCTTCTCTTTTAATTAAAACTTTAACGACTTTCGTGAATGGTTGCTTGGAATGAGAAGATAATTTCTTCAATAATCATATACCGTCAATCAAAGAACACTAGATCTAAAGAGTCTTTCATTCCTTGCAAGTCTGCAATTTATTTTTGGTAAACAAAGGTGTTGGAGTACAAGGTGACACTCAAGAAAGGGGGGTTGAATTGAATAACAAAATCTAATCGATTTCCGCAAAAACACTCCTATGGCACAGTGCCTTACACCGTGTTATTGACTCGTAAATTTTCCGACTGATGTTTTGGAATGAGAAGATAATTTCTTCAATAATCATATACCGTCAATCAAAGAACACTAGATCTAAAGAGTCTGTCATTCCTTGCAAGTCTACAATTTATTTTTGGTAAACAAAGGTGTTGGAGTACAAGGTGATACTCAAGAAAGGGGAGTTGAATTGAATAATAAAATGTAATCGATTTCTGCAAAAACACTCCTATGGCACAGTGCCTTACACCGTGTTATTGACTCGTAAATTTTCCGATTGATGTTTTTGCTCGAACTAAAATGTATCAAAATACGAAAACAATGAAATCAAATAATAAGACACGGGAATTTAACGTGGTTCTGTCTCACCTCTGAGATCTACGTCCACACAAACTAATCTTTTATTAATTGAATCTTAAAATAATACCAAACTCTTGATACAATATGATTCCCCCACTATGTACTAACTCTAGTAGTGCTCCCAAACACTTAACCCTAAGTGTTGATTCCTCAAAAGCGTGCTTCTTATTCAAGCAAATAGAGGATCGTTACAATCATTGTTTGGGAACCTTAAATTACTAGAACTCTGTGCCATACACTCTGCTATGTGAATATGTTTTCAGCTCTCAAAATTCATCAAAAACCAAATTTGAAAACGTGAGTTGTTCTTCTGATTTCTATCTCTTATATAACTTATCAACTGAATAAAAATTATTCTCCAAGATATAATTATCTTCTTGAATAACTTTTATTCCTAAAATTAAGGGATAAAATATTTTCCTTTCCAAAATCAAATTTTATCTTTTATAAAAACTGATTTTTTTCCTTTCCTTATAAGATAAGGATTCCTCCATATCTTATGCCAACTATTAATCAGATTCAAATCAATTTTTATTCAAAAAACTTTTTCTTTCAAAATCAGTTTTTCTTAAAACTCTTCTTTTTCTTTTTTCGAAAATCTTTATCATAATCTTTTTTCTTAAAAATCAGATTTTTTAAAACTCTTTTTTTTTTCAAAAATATTTTAAAATAAACGTTTTTCTTTAAAAATAAGTTTTTACAAAACTCTTTATCTGAAAATCTTTATAAAAATAATATTTTCCTTCCAAAACTAATTTTCGAAATTAGAAACTCTCTTTTTATATAGAAACATGAAATTAATATAATTACCTATTTTTTTAACTCAACCAATAGCCAATCATCCTAATTTCATATTTCTAGTTTAGCACAAAATTTCAATGAGTTAATTACATTGCATAAATTAAACATGATTAAAAATATAACTACAACTAAGAGGTTAAGCTTCCATATCTTCAAGTTCTTGAGCTTTCATTGACATCCAATCTTGGTAGCTTTCTTAGATCACTGTTACATACATACATGTTACAACCCAAAGTGTTTATCATCATCAAAATAACATTGATTTAGAGTCACAAAGAAAGACAACATAACACAACTAGAGAGTTATGGCAAAAAGCCGATTACAATACATAGAGAGTAACTTATGACAGTAATTGGAGGGGGTGGGAAAATGCCTAGTTACATCAAGGTATCCAAACTATGCCGACACTACTCTTGAGCCATGCCACTTGGTTATGATCTTCCCGTCTAGTGAAGGTAAGGTTGGTTCCCTGGAAGTAATGCCGCAGCTCCCTTCAATCTGTAATCAGATCACTATAAAATCAATCTGCCCGAACCATTGATAGCGTCAACTGCTTTTTTTACAATCGAAAATAATAGCAATATGTGTGAATTGTTTATCCCTTGCCATCGCAAAACTCTTCAATTTCAAAAAATGTTGTCTTTTTGCGTGAGATGCCATGATGAGATGTCTATAACACTTTTAGCTATACTAATAATTTCTCAATTTACCTAATGATTAAAAATTGATCGACCTATGCATGAGATCTGCTAATTTGTCATATTCCGACCTAATTTGCATACTTGTACTAGCTTGTCATTCTCAAATAAATCATTCCCCATGGCTCATGTATGTTCTAGCTTGTCATCATAATTCACCATGATGTTCGAGCTTGTCATAATAATTCATATATGATAGAGTACAAATCTATTCTTCGTACTTTAACCATATCAACTTAAACTTTTGATTGAGTTAATTTTTTGGCATGTTATCAGAGCCAGCGTCACATAAAGATCACGGGTTCAAATCTCATCCACCCCTCTTTTCTAAGTGAAATATTTAGCTCCAAGTATTAGTGAGGCATGTGATGCATCCACACTTCAATCCCAATGGGCTCTCACATAAGGGGGCGTGATAGAGTATAAATCTATTCTTGGAACTCTAACCATCAACTTAAACTTTTGGTTGAATTAGTCATTTGACGATATACATATATGCGTGTAATCACAAGTCTTATATTTATTATTGCAAATCAAGTTGATTTCAAAAGTCCAGCTACAATAATGCTATAGTAGCTTGTTATACTATTCAACCAAACTAACCGTTTCTCCTGCCCATATCCCATTATCCAACTTAATAATCCTTCTTATTCCTTCCAAAATGTAGGAAGGGCTCTATCATATCGTTAACTTTGACCTTCTGTTATATAGGGGTATGGCGTCCAAATAATCCAACAATAAATCAATCCATCACACCATCCTCGATCTCTTCCTCCACCCTCTATAAATGCATGCCCTAGCAATTTATAGAACTTGCAACCTTGAACCATATTTTAAATATTCTCTCATTCATTCAACATTCAACAATCATATATATATACGTCCCCATATATGCATACATAGTTATAGATATCTTTAATTTCCTACATTTTATAAACATGGCTTTGTTTTTTTTTTTTGAATAGTAAAATTAATTCATTAATAAAAAAGTCATACGACATCTACATAAGCAATCGAATCAAACAAATACATAAGTTGAATCAAACAAAAATTTCCTTCATAAAAACTACGATCGTCAAACAAATCTTGCAATGTGGAACATCTCCCGCTTATATCGCTGGAAAATACAGCCTTGTTGGAGAGACAATCTAACGATCCCTTGTAGTCGTGAGGATGATTTCCGTCGGATTCATCTGACCGTATTCGAAAAATTGATAACCTTTGTGATCCCGCATAATTCTTCACCAACAAAATAATTTCACGGCAATCCATTAGATCTAGTATCCCGGATTGTAACCTGTAGAAATTCCCCCTCTAAAAGAGGAGAAAAACCCTGTCTTTCGAAGGAGGTCGAAAAACCTTGTCTTTCGAAGGAGATCGAAAACCTTTTCTTACGAAGGAGATCGAAAACCCTGTCTTTCGAGGGAGAAATCGTTATTGGAAACCTAAAAACAAATAAAAAAAAGCAAAGGTGGGGGCTTTCCAACGGTAAAAACCGATGGAAGCCCCTTTAAAAATCAACAATGGAGGCTAGGGTTTTGAAAGTAGAGAGGAGAGAGGGGAGAGAGAAAATGGTAGTGATAGACTTTGGTGCAGTAGTTATATATATACATACATAGTTATAGATATCTTTAATTTCCTACATTTTATAAACATGGCTTTGTTTTACAACATAAAGGTAGTGACCACTTTTTTGTTTGCTTCACTTTTCTTTGGCTATGGTGTAATTGAGCTCCAAGCCTCCCACCATGTCTCCAACCACCTTCAAGATGTTGCGACTTCTCAATCTCTTTTTTCAGATGATCAGCCTTACCGAACTGCCTACCATTTTCAACCCTTAAAAAATTGGATGAACGGTATCATTTACAGACTACAGTAGTATATATTCATGAAGTTTTTTTTTGACCTACTAATTATTTACATGTATACTAGCATATTTTGCACGCTATGCGTACGTGTCCTGTTAGTTTTTTTTTAATTTTCTCAACTAGTTACGTTATTAATCCGTGTTATAAAAAATTTGATTTGTAAATATATTTATAATTATTATTAATTTTTTAACTATATTTTTTTCTTAAATTAATGCTTTATTGGTTTTTTTATAGTTATTTGTTCATCATTATTCTAATATATTATCGAGAGAAAGAAATATACAATAGAAGAAAGTTTGTGCTCAAATAAAGTGGAAAAATTTGTGTATCGGATTCAATTGTCGAAAAGAGTTTGATTTACATAATAGAAATTACTAAAGAATAATCAACATTTAGGTTTGAAATATTATGAGTATAATTATTAATATGAAATTCAAATTTTTTATTTTTTCTTCTAATTGTGTCAATCAAGTTATATTGTCATTTTAATTTTTTAATAGAGTTTTTCACACATAGGTAAGAAGAGGAAATCATTCTCCTTAATTTAATATTTAATTAAAATTTCAAATTCAATTCCGTTATTAACTTGTTCAATATATATGGCAAGTAGGAGGAAAAAAAATTATTTAGTATATATAACAATTTAAATTCATTAAAGGTATATTAGACTTTTTAAGAGGAGACACCATCTTCCCTCCCCCTTCACTTATATAATAGAGATATATATAACGTATATATGCATGCATCTAGCTTAAATGGTTGTATATACTTTTTCTGATTGGCAACTATTTTCAACTGTCTCTAATAATAATGGACACCTTCAATCATTAATTAACCAATGAAAATTTTAAAATCTACAATATAAGAAGTGGCTTTGACGATGAAACAATTTAACAAGATTTCACTTGATATAAGAAGTGGCTTTGACGATGAAACAGTTTAACAAGATTTCACTTGATAATATGCTGTGTTTATATGTTAGCACAAATTTATTGTGAATTTAGGGACTTTAACGTTAAACGTAAGATAAAGTTTAACCATTGAGAAGAAACATTGTATTTCTGCTGCCTTTGATGAGAATATATATCTATTATCATCATAATGATTTCTCATCTAATTTCGATTTTTTTTCCCTATGTGCATGGCTACGTGATGACGGAATGCGCAAATATATACCGGATATTATTATAGATCCGTGTGGTAAGTTCTTTAGTGGCCCTTGAACAACTCTTCTCTCTTACCCCATACTATTTCCAAAGCTACTAGGACAAAATCCCTAAACAGATAGGGGATGAATTACAAAGTGTAGTACCACTATAACAAGAGAGTTGATATGCAACTAAATATAAGGACGATCCACGATTTACGAAATAAGACTTAGTCCAATGGTAAAGGTTTTGCCTTATGATATTCAATGTCATGAAATCAAACTCCACTAGGAGTTCTGGGGGGGAGAGGTTTCCCTTGCCATTCCCACTCCCTCTTAAAGTGTCTAACCTGCAAACCTGTCTGGTTATACCTGTGAGAGGTGTCAATTCAGTAGGATCCTTCATCTTACCTAAAAAAGAAAATCATCCATGACATCATGATTTTGGTCATTGAAAGTGGAAATTAACTATTTAGCCTTACTCATCTAACTAAATAGAAGTATTAGCTATATAGCCTTACTCATCGACATTTTAATCTTAGAGAATATACTAAAACAACATGTAAATTCAATTTTTAAGTCAACATTAGAGATGTGTTCTCTATTAAGTCCTTACACAAACACACTAGTAAATAGTAATAACCCAATCAATAAAATATCAGCATTTGCAAGATATAAAATTGTACTAATAAAAACAAAATTTTTGTTGCAGGCCCAATGATATACAAAGGAATTTATCACCTATTTTATCAATACAACCCAATAGGTAATGGATCACCAGATGGTCCTCGAGTATGGGGCCATTCAACATCATTAGATCTAATCAATTGGACTCCACAACCATTAACTCTCCTACCACAATTGGAAGCCAACATGAATAGTAGTTGGACTGGATCAATCACTATACTTCAAGATTATAAACCTGCAATTCTATTTACTGGAATCACTCCAAAAAATGAACAAGTTCAAGATTTGGCATTTCCTAAAGATTTATCTGACCCATATTTAAGAGAATGGATTTTAGTACCTCAAAATCCAGTTATGTCTCCAACCCAAGAAAATAAAATAAATGCCACCTCATTTAGGGACCCGACGACGGCTTGGTGGTTGCCAGATGGCAATTGGAGAGTGGTTATTGGAAGCAAAATAGAAAGGCGTGGTTTGGCTTTATTATTTAGAAGTAAAGATTTTATTAATTGGGTTCAAGTTGATCATCCGTTATATTCATATGAACTTACGGGTATGTGGGAGTGTCCAGATTTTTTCCCGGTTAATGTTAATGGAATTCCAATTGGTGTTGAAACTTCTGCAATTGGTCCTAATGTTAAGCATGTGCTTAAGCTTAGTTTGGATGATACTAAGCATGATATTTACACAATTGGGACGTATGATGCTTTCAAGGATGCTTACATTCCTGATGTGGGTTTTCAGAATGACTCGAGTTTGAGGTATGATTATGGGAAATATTATGCTTCTAAAACGTTTTATGATAGTTCAAAGATGCAAAGGTTATTGCTCAGTTGGGTTAATGAGTCATCGAGTTTGGCTGATGATATTAAGAAGGGATGGTCCGGAATTCATGTAAGCTTATTCTTTTTATCTAGTACATTTTTCTTCGTTTTTCCATCTTAGCAAAATTATTTATTTTACACCCGAATATATGTGCACTCAGATGGTGTGCGTAGTGCATAACGTGTTACACAGGGACGCATCACATAGTGTTTATGGGTAGCATGTGTCATGCATGTGCCACCTAGAGATAGCAGTGGGTAATGGACCCTACCCAAATTCGTGGATCTAGATTCATTTTTTACGGATCTGGATCCTCAAATTTTGGACCCTATGGATCCGGGTAGGGTCTGGATCCTCCAGATTCGTTTACTCGTTTTTATATTATTATTATTATTATATTATTATTATTATTATTATTTAATATTATAATATTAGTTATTACAAGTAATAACGGATTTTTGCTTGGATTTGGAATTATTGTTCTAATTAATCTGCGAATTTACTGGATTATTGAGTTCGAAAAATCGGTTGATAATTGTTAATCTTCCAGAAATAGTTGATTAATCTACAGTTTGATAATTAAATAGTTGTAAATGGTTGCAATGGTTATTTTTCAGAAATTAAATGTAATTTGTGATTGATATTAGATGACCTTATTGTTTAAAATCTTTAATCATTGTGAAAATTAAGGTAGTTTGAACAAAATAAGCAAGGATCCGTTTTGGATCTGGATTCGTAGTATGCATACGGATCTAGATCTGGATCCTCATTCTTATTACGTAATGGATCGGGATAGGAACTGGATCATTGCCTAAAAAACGGATCTGGATCCTAGAGGATCCTGTCCAAATCCGACCTATTGCCATCTCTAGTGGCACCGAACAACATCTCGTTGTACTCAACTTTACGGGTTCAAATTTTAAATGCAGGCTGTTCCAAGAAGAGTTTGGCTTGACATATCAGGGAAGCAGTTAATTCAATGGCCAATTCCAGAAATTGAAAGCTTGAGAATAAATCCAGTAATTTTACCTATTCAACTAATCAAAGGAGGATCAGTAATTGAGATTCCCGGCATTAGTGCTGCACAAGTAATCAAAAATTAATATGTTCATCTATATTAATTTATAGAATATAGAGGTATTATGTCATTTGTCTAAAATTTTCTAAGGATATCTACAGGCAGATGTAGAATTGTCATTTGGGCTTAGAGATTTGTCGAACATTGAGAAGTTTGAAGCAAGTTGGACCAACCCACAATTGCTTTGCAGCCAAAAGGGAGCCTCAGTCAGTGGTGGGCTTGGCCCATTTGGGTTACTCACTTTAGCTTCAGTGGGCCTTGAAGAATATACAGCAGTTTTCTTCAGAATTTTCAAAGACTATGACAATGATAAATTTGTTGTTTTAATGTGCATTGATCAGAGCAGGTGATTTAAAAATTCTATTATTCGTTCATAGATATAGATAATTTTCAGTTTTGTGTAAAAGAGACGGTCTAATTTTAATATATAAAAATAGACCTAGTCACTAAATAGATTAAATTAGTCATCGAAAGAAATTAACCTAATTACTATTGGGCAATTCTCTTTTTAATATTGGGCTTACCATTGCCTAATTTTAATTTAAAAGTAGGCGATCTCTTACAAGATAAACTCTTCTAATTTTATTTTGCAGGTCTTCTTTGAATCCAACAACAGACAAGACAACATATGGAACTTTTGTGAATGTGAATCCTATTTATGAAGGGTTGTCTTTAAGAATTTTGGTAAGATATGTTAATATTCCCACTCCACTATGATCTATACCCCTTAATATGTAAGTTGAAAATATATTAATTTGTTACTCGATCAAGGGAAATAATATATGCAACTTTAAGCTACAACTTTATATAAGAAGATATTAGTGAATAATTAAGCATTAATAATACTGATTGACTATCGCCGCGTAACTTTGATAAATTCGTAAACTAATACTTTTCAAAAATGCTTATTATTAATCCTTAAGGCTACATATATTAAAAGAATATTTCCTTTTGTGGCAGATTGATCACTCTGTAATAGAAAGCTTTGGAGGGAAAGGTAAAAATGTGATTACCGCAAGGGTGTATCCCACATTGGCAACGAATGATAAGGCCCGTCTCTATGCCTTTAACTACGGGAGAGGGAGCGTTCAAATTACCTGGTTAACTGCTTGGTCTATGAAGAAAGCTAATATCGCTTAGTCCAAGTCCTGATTACACCATATAAGAGTGTTAAATGATGTATGTAATAAGTTTCATACTAGCTTTGCGAGGTGCTAGTATTGGAGTAATGTGGTCCAAATGGTGATTGCATAAGATGTGCTAATTTACCTTGATATATTCTTAGTTAGTATGAAAACCATTAAAGAAACGAAAAGATAAGAAAACAATCAACAAACAAATTTATGTGGTTCACCAATTATGTATTGACTAATCAACAAACAGGATGATTCAATTATATATAAATACAATAGTCACTTTATACAACTTTTTGCAATTTTAAATTTTTAATGTCTTTTAAGAAATTGGTTTGTTACACAATTGATGCACTGCTCTAATTGACAAAACAAAGATAAAAGGTTAGTAACTTTTTTAGGGCAAGATGCGAGGGCTCACTTGAGGAGGATAAGAGGAATCTTCTTCAAATGAGTCCCATGAGGTTTGATTCTTAAACTTCAGGGATATGAGATGTGAAGCGATACCACTATTTCACCATATCAACCTCTAATTGAGGTTAGTATATGAGGTATGTGTTAAACAAAAGAAGTTCTTAGAACTTCAGCAACATTTTCTCTTAGTTAGAGAGACAAATGACATAAAGAAACGCGGGAGAAAAGATAGAGAGAAGGAAGGAATGAGATTGTATTATTATGATGTCATTAAAATAGCAATGGTTGTCTTATACTACCTCTGTTTCAAATTAATTGTTACACTTTGACATTTTACACTATTCACAAATTGCACTTTGACCCTCGTTTGTGATTTATACGTGAATAAAAACATAGTCATGTGGGATCTTGTTAGATTCGTATTAGTATGTATTTTATTAATATGTACTTTTTATAATGTTTACAAATACAAAACTAAAGATATATGTCCTCAAAGTTTTTCATTGGCATGCGTGAAAAATATAAGTGTAACAATTAATTTGAAACAGAGGTAGTATAGGACAAAGCAATAATGTGTCATAACCAATTAGAAGAAAGCTTATAATATTATAATCAATCATTGATAAAATGAGGTGTACAATCTCATAACAAACTTTAATTACTCATTTATATTTTGTGGGTTACTCATTCATATAAGTATGAATTTATTCATTTATTTTTGCGCATTAGTACTTAATATTTTTTTGGATTACTGAGTAATATAAGTACTTGTTACTCATTCATATTTTACGGATTACTCATTAATATAAGTAGGTATAATTGATTACTGAAAGAAAGTGTTACTCATTTATTTTTGGGGAATTATATTACTGGTTAATATTTTTTGGGGTTAATAGTTAATATTGATGGATTTTTTATTCGAATATTTATAAATGAAAAATCGAGATAATCAGGGTTTACCTTGTAGTTCGTTGTTTTCCAGAATGCATTCCTGAATTTCCTCTCAAGTGTTTGAGTTTAATACAAGTTGATTCATTGACTCTTCTATATCCATGGATTCTTGCGATTATCCATGAATTCTTCATCAGTGGTTGAGTTCATCATTTTTCAACTTTCAGTTTTCTAGGAATTTGTTTGAGTTTAATTTGTCTCTTACCTATAAAATGACAGCGGATTCTTATTAAAGGCGAGCAATAACATTACACGTGTTCTTAAATTGCATTTAATTTGTTTTTAAAAACTAAACACGCGCCTCTATTGTGCGTGTTTTGGCCACACCCCAAATTTCGCTTGTGACTGGTTGTACAGAATACGTGCTGAAATATGAATATTTTTCAGAAGTAAAGAAACTTTACAACTATCCCATGATTCCCATCTCCGGAGCACGTTGTGTGGCATAGAGTATTAGAGTGTACAACTAAGAAATGCAGACCAAACACATCATTAGAAAGGACAATCGCAAAACCTTAACAAATAATCCTAGAGTAATATAAGAAAGACTCTTCTTTAAGTCAATACTATTATAATACATAATCTAAATCTAATACTTCTTATAATTATAGTATTTAAACCTACATCAAAGTACATAAACTGAAGATCAAACCTACTTTTTCATCTAATCTTAATCAAAAAATCCTAATTATTTCTCAGCAATGGCTCCCAACAATGGGAGTTGGTTAGTGCTGAGTATTTCTATGATGCTACTCACCCATGGTATGATCATCATAGCAAAAGATCAAGCTATCCATCATGATGATGATGATGATCATGATGATATGCTTATTAATGATCATCAGATGATTAATGATGATGATCCATATAGAACAGCTTATCATTTTCAGTCACCTAAAAATTGGATGAATGGTATGCAAACTTTTGTTTCTCTCTTTACTTGCTTTAATTAAATTAAGTCTTGCTTATTCTCTTTGTTTATCTAACGTTTTGTTGTGTTATTTGTTCATGAAATTGCTGTAATTGTTGCTGGAAATTGGATACGATTTTGGGCTTATTTTTTTGCAGATCCTAATGGTTAGTTTTCTATTACTAAACTTCTTCCTTTTTTTGGTTTCGTTTGATTTGCAATTACAAATTTGTTTGGTCATGTTTAATAGATGATTTCTTATTAGTTTGTGCCATGTTTTAGAAACGGACTTCTGGGTTTATGAAAAATTTTAGACTTCCATGATTAGTTGATTACGAAGTTTTTTTTTTTTTTTTTGGAATTGTTCCCTTCCATCCACTTGCATAATTAGGAGAGAGAAAAAAGAATATATAGTCAAAAATATTAATGTTGTAAGTATTTCATCAGTTCGAAAATAAATAAAAAAATTACTATTTTAAACCGTTTCAAAATAAATAAAATATTACTTTATTTGGTACTTACTTCATTCTATTTCTCTGATTATCATATATGTCTCTCCTTTTCTTTATCTCTATTTCTCTCTTCTCCTAAATCACCGTTGCAAGTAAAAGAATGAAGCTAAGTAATAGTGATATGTTTTTAAAATCAGAATAATATAAGATATATTTTGGGCCATTTGTGTATCGGCCCACACCAATTAAGGCTTTTTTGGTGAGTAGGAAGCATTTGTAGATTGGGGAGTTTCTCAAGCTAATTCACAAAACTTGTCGTAACACCTTAGGGGCTCACTAGTAGATATTGTTTTTTATGGGACCTACCCCGCAATGTTTTGTTTTAATGCAGAACTGAAGTTTTGCCCAAAATGCCTCTAATAGGTTGATGTGACCACCTTTATATAGAAAATGTTTCGTTCTCCTCAACTTACGAGGTAGAATAACCAATATTTTGAGCATATCTCCGTTTCTGCACCAAAGCAAAACCTTGCGTGCTAGGGCTAATAAAGGATAATATTTACTAGTTGGCCCCTAGGGTGTCACAACAACATTATTGAGTTATCATCTAAAACTTTTTTTTCATTTTTTTTAAGAAAATAACTTTTTGATTAAATTCTCTACAACTTTATCAATAACCATTATAACTTTATTAATGCTTATAATTAACCACAATGATGCATCTATCCAAATATATTAAAAAGTGTTCTTAAACAAGTCTACACGTTACGTGACACTGTCCTTTTTAGTTGTTTCGTTTCATGTTATCAACATAAATTAAAAACATGCATGCTCCGTACAAAATTTGACTATGTGACTTCAAGTTAATACAGTAAAGTTCTAACCAATGAACAATACTACTTTTTTTGTCATAAAATATGCATCTCCCGAGGAATAGTCCGAGCCTAATAATTAGTTTATCATCTATAAGCCGCATCATACTATTAACTAATATATGACGCATGTTATATAAGAATTTGTACTTACGGCAAACCTTTAATGGATTAATCTCTATTATATAAGGGAAGGGGGGAGCAATGGTGTCTTCTTTTGAAATGCCTATTTTGCCCCCCCCTTCCCTTTCTAAATTACAAATTCACTCACAAATCAAAGGGAGCTTCAAACAAAAATACCAAAAATATAATTATAACAATCACTCACAAGTCAACTAAAATCATAAAATTGCATAATTTGCATTATGCAAATCAATAAAAAGAGGAAGCTTTACAAAAAATTAAAAATTCACTTACAAACTACAACCTATGAAAAAATTGACTTGAAATCAAAATGTCCACTTTCTTTACAATTTATGAAGTACTGTACTTAATTCAAAAATCAACTAAAAAATTATAATATTAAAAATCATAAATAAATTCAATAAAATTTCTATTTTGTTCATAGAATTTAACTTTGAAAAGTAAAAAAAAAAAAAGAATGGTGAGAGACTTAAGTGACAGAAACTAAACCAATCAAATTTTGCAACTAAAAACAATTATACTTCATATGCCTATGTTCAAATTTCGACTCTTATGCTGAAGAAAATCGAGTTTCCGTTTCGAAAAAAATTCAAACACGCATCGCGTGCAAAATATTCTAGTTGTATATTGTTCTACTGTCTCTCATCCTAATTCAATATGGGCTAGATCAAAATCAGCTTATTTCAAACCTAGACTTCAGTTATGGGCCAACATTTAGTAACTTCTAATTTTTGTTTAATTTGTAAAATTTTGTAGAGGTGATCAAGTTAGTTAACTCTCTTCTCAAATTGGGCCAAAAGGTTGCGAATCAAACTTATTCCCCAAGCTTTCATCGAGAAGGATGTTGCTAATTGGACATCATCTTTAATAAAAAAATGATAAAACTCAAACCAATGTGGTTTCAGGTCGAATTTGAATCAAGTTTATCTGAAGAATATGTCTTATCAGATACCGTCTACTTTTAAATTAAAATTAGGCAATGGTAATCCCAATATTAAAAAGAGAATTAGCCTAATAGTAATTAAGTTAATTTTTCCGTCAAAAAAAAAATTAAGTTAATTTCTGTACGTGACTAGTTTAATCTATTTATTGACTAAGTGTACTTCTATATTAAAATTAGACCGTCTCTTTTAATAATTTTTGTTACCTGAATAAGATTAACTTGGTTCAACGTCAAATTTAAACCAAGGCTACGTGAATAAGATTTGGCAGGGCCGCTTAATTATAGATCGGACCTAATGCCATATCGGTCACCCTGCCCATAGGCCATAGCCATAGATTTCAATGTAAGCACCTTTGTGCCAAGGTTTACTCCAACCCCACCTACTTACATTCTTTTCTTTGTGTACAGGACCTATGATATACAAGGGAATTTATCACCTATTTTACCAATACTATCCTTATGATCCTGTATGGCACACTGAAATAGTATGGGGACACTCCACATCAACTGATCTAATCAATTGGACACAACAACCAATTGCTCTTTCACCATCAGAACCTTACGATATTAACGGATGTTGGTCAGGATCTATAACCATACTCCCACAAAACAAACCTGTTATCCTATACACAGGTATTAACAACAAAAATTACCAAGTTCAAAATCTAGCCTTACCCAAAAATTTATCTGACCCTTATCTTAAAGAATGGATTAAGTTACCTGAAAATCCATTAATGACTGGAACACCCACTAATAACAACAACAACAACAACATAAATGCTTCTTCTTTTAGAGACCCATCTACTGCATGGCAATTATCAGATGGTAAATGGAGAGTTATAGTTGGTACACAACAAGAAAAACGTGGATTAGCTGTTCTTTTCACAAGTGATGATTTTGTTAAGTGGAACAATACTGGAAATCCTCTGCATTCAACTGAAGGTAATGGAATTTGGGAGTGTCCGGATTTTTTTCCTGTTTATGTAGGAAAGTCATTAGGTGCAGATACATCTATTATTGGTGATGATGTTAAACATGTCCTTAAATTAAGTTTGTTTGATACTCAATATGAGTATTACACTATTGGGAGGTATGACATTGAGAAGGATATATATGTACCAGATGAAGGATCAATTGAAAGTGATTTAGGTTTAAGATATGATTATGGTAAGTTTTATGCATCGAAATCGTTCTTCGATGATGAGACTAATCGAAGAATACTATGGGGGTGGGTTAATGAATCTTCTACTCAAGCAGATGATATCAAAAAGGGCTGGTCCGGAGTTCAGGTAATATATCATAGAGTACTATATATATATACAAGAACTTTTAATTTCTACCTCCCAAAATGTGATTTTCGATGTTAATGTAATTGATTGGTGACTTTTGTTTGGGCTTAAGGCAATTCCAAGAACAGTTGTGCTAGATAAAAGTGGCAAACAATTGGTGCAATGGCCACTCGCGGAAGTTGATATGCTACGCGAAAATGATGTAGAGTTGCCTTCTCAAGTGATTAAAGGAGGATCACTCGTCGAAATATCTGAAATCACAGCTTCTCAGGTATATTAGAGGTTTGATATCATAATGTAACATCTAATGCCCAAGTACATTACTCAAGATTCAAGAATCAGCAGGATATAATGTACTACTCTGTGTTTTTTGGTAAAGGCGGATGTAGAAATTTCATTCAAAATACCAGAATCAAACTATGTTGAGGAATTGGACTCAACATGGACCAACCCACAAATATTGTGCAGCCAGAAGGGAGCATCTATTAAAGGAAGATTTGGACCATTTGGACTGCTAACTCTAGCTTCCATGGGATTAGAAGAGTATACTGCAGTATTTTTCAGAATTTTCAAGGGTCCAAACAAGTATGTGGTCTTAATGTGCAGTGACCAAACCAAGTAAGTAGCTCATATAGTCATATATGTTCTTGATCGCTCTCTTTGTTAAATAATACTTCCTTCATTTTGAAATAAGCGAAACAATTCTGTTTTTTGTTTTTTATGTGAGTTTTTTGAGAGAAGTGTTTCACTTATTTCAGAATGTAGAAAGTATATATAACACATCCTTATGCTAGATCGTAACAAGTAAGAATATTGAACTCTCCATATTACCCCAAAAAATTGTATATTGCTTGTTTTGGCTAAGAAACTAGTCAACAGAGTGATGTGTTTAGGGTGAGAGTCAAATCCCGAGTTGGAGTATAATCCTGAGTCTTATCACCGCGAGTCCTGCAAAACAAGAAAAAACTGGCCCGGAGGTATCCTCGGGAAAGCCCCTCCGACGCACAAGTCAGTGACAGGCTAGAGAGAGAAAGTAAGCAAGTTGAGAGAGATGCTCTGGTTTGTTAGATGAGAATTGAATACCTGTTCATGGATGAGACTGTTGATATTTATAGTGTTGGGAACCCATCAGACATGAAACCTTTTTGGGGAGCATCCCAATACCTAGGAAAGTTGTCACCTTTTTAGGGTAAAGTTGTTTTAATTATGAAAAGTTGGTGGACCCTTTTGGTGCCTAGGGCCGAGGCTTTGGGGGAAGTGTCTTCTGATATTTATTGGGCCTAGCTATAGGTCCAAACATTGCTCATTAAACATTCCTTAAAAAAGTGTTACTATAAAATGCGTCTCTTGTTTGGTACTAATAAGTTGTTAATACAAATGTCTCTCTTCCTTGTTGGTACAGGTCTTCTCTAAACCCAACCACTGATAAACTAAGTTTTGGAACTTTTGTGGATGTGGATCCAATTAATGAAGATTTATCTTTGAGGATTTTGGTGAGTTGAGACAAATTTATTAAGAGAATTATTACCAAATTTATAGAAATTTGCAAAATGGTAACTAAACTTTTTTTTGGTATGACAGATTGATCATTCCATAGTGGAAAGCTTCAGTGCCAAGGGAAAAAGTTGCATTACTGCTAGAGTTTATCCTACTATGGCAATTAATGACAAAGCAAAGTTGTATGTGTTCAACAATGGAACAGAAGATGTTAAGATTACTAATATCAGAGCTTGGAGCATGAAGAAGGCTCAAATCAACCTCTCAACAGATAATACTTCTAATATGACATATTAACATGGTTGAGAAAGAGGAGTTATGACAAATCTTATGCTAGTCTAATCTGATGATGGTGTAGTGGAGCATATGTTTTAGTGACTTGATTTTATGTTGAATAAGTGAATTCTTTAGATGTAAGCATCAATTTTGATTTATATCATGTGTCCCAAATTAGTTGCTGCGTAAGATTTTCGAGATCTCCAAGATCCAACACATTTTTTATACCATTGATATTTTGAATTGGAGATTAGTGTAAGGATTATAAATGGTTAACACTTGAAAATTCATATTAGAGCAAATCTTAACTGGATCTATTTAGGGCTGACAAAAGTTGACCCAACCCGATAATTCGACCTAAAACTAACGTGAAAATTTCGGATTTGATTGAGATTTTCGACATGAAATAAAAAAACGAGTCGACCCAACATGAAAATATAATGGGTTAATTAGATTCGGGTTGACTTTTGAACCTAAAAATAACCCGAAAAACCTGATTTAGAAGTTGGGTTATTTTCAGGTCGAGTCAACCTATAATTAACCCAGATTTTCATAGCTTATACGACCTATCATATGTTATTCTTATTTGTATATCAAGCATGGTTATTTCTTTGATCATCTAATTTCATTCAGGTCATTAACCCAGACTTTCATAACTTAGCGTGTATAGTCAAATTTCATTCAGGTCATTTTGTGGTGTGGCATCAACCGAAATCGGAAAGGTCAGGTTTGGGTTATGATTTTCGACCTGAAATTAGAATCAGTTCGGGTTAGGGTAAGTGACCTGAAATATAAATTAGGTCAACCTGAGATTGACCCAACCCGACCTGATTGTCAGCCCTTAGATCTAATTATGTACTAATTTTTTGCATAAATTTAAAAGAATGTCATCAAAGTTGATAAACTTTGACCCTAAAAATATACCACTCCATTTTAAAATAGATGATATGGTTTGACTTTTTCACTGTTCACGACACTCCCTTCTGACCGTGTACGTATGAAAAAATATAGAGTCATATGTGATCTTGTTAGAGTTGACTTAATATATACTTTCACATTATCAACTTTTTATAATTTTTACAATAAGGAAATTAGAGATATTAATAGTTGAAGTTATGTGTTGGTAAGCGTGTCAAGAGAAATGTGTCAAGTATTTTGAAACAGATAGCGCAGTTGGAGTATGGAGTGTGAAGTGTTGTCCAGACCTTAATAGAGAGAGTATCTCCAGAAGTACCAGCCTTAAAAAATAAGAAAATCAAAACACATGACTATATTAATTTTTCATATGTATAGATCAATTTATTCGAAAATGTGACTGGTGATATTCAAACTAGCAAGCAACTGATTCATTAAAATCAACTAACTTCCCTCCAAGACCTTAATAATTGATAGAGCAATAACAGTAAGTTCACGAGCATATTTATCTTTAGCACCTATAGGAGATGGTGGTTTTCCTTTGAGCCCATTTTCACATGTATTAAACTTATCAACTGCATCACTTATAGCTTGATCAGCATATCTAGGGTCTCCTGGTTCCATTCTTTGCAATGCAAAAACAGCTGACACCAAATTATTTTTGATGATAAAATCATATAGAAAAGTACATTGTTTGTAAGTAGGTATAAGTATTGATTCAGGAGGCTCTCTTTCAATTAGTCTAGACAATGTACAAAGTATATCTTCTGTTTCCAATTTCACTTCTCCTAGCATGATCAACCCGAGCCCGGCTACGCTCGCCATCGGGCTCTTCGGGCTGGCCCGAAGGATCTGTTCGCATAACGTCGGGTTTGGGGTTTTGAGACATGTGTCGGCTATCAAATCGGCATTAGCATGTATAGAGATGGAAAATATTATCACTAGCAAGAACAAAAATTTCATTTTATTTGGTTATTATGTAGCATTTGAAGGATAAGGTTTTATCTATTTGTGTATGAGAAAGCATTAAGATTGTGATTTCTTTTTTATAGTGGAAGGCTTTGGTGAAGTTACGAGTTTTAGCCTTAAGATATGTAATCCCAAGTGCTTGCGTAACTGCATGGATGGTGTAGTAATTAGTGTACTCTGTGAATTGGGATATTGTAATTGATGACATGCAGAATTTATCCATCAGTTTGATATCATGGCTGATATAGTGGCAATTAATTGTTATAGGGTGTGTAAGTTCTATTGACTATCAATCTAAGAATAATATCAAACAATAATAGAATATCAAATAATAAAGCAGGAAAGAACACACCAGAAATTTTACGTGGAAACCCAAGAACTGGGAGAAAAACCACGAATCTGCACTAGGAATCGATGAATGTTTGATAGAGATTACAAAAGCACTCAAGAGCTCTCTCTAAAGCTTTCTCTCTCTCAAACTATGTGTTTAAAGATGATGAATAATGAATAAACATAATTAGGGTTCTATTTATACCCTCATTAATAACAAAAACCCGGAAAAAATAGGATTTGCGGCTCGACACCCCGCGGCCGCGCTCGACAACCCGCGGGCGGACAGAACCCGTCAGTTTTGTCAGTTCTTCGTAATACCGTCATAACTTTCTCGTTTCTCACCGGAATTGGACATATGACCTATCATTGGAAAGCTCTTGGAACAAGCTATCACCTCCACTTTGAATCACCTCAAAATCATTTATAGATTGAAAAATATGTCCATTCAAAGTTGGCCTTATGTCCCAAATGACGTTTTCCTTCTACACAACCTCATCTCCACACCCATACACCTCCATGAGCTTCATATCATGCCATATACCCAACAATCTCCCACTTGGAGATAGATGTAAGTGAAGAAAACTTCATACCTTCATCATCCTCTCATTCATCACAACTCCTACACACAACTCCCACTGCAAAAGCAATCTCTAGTTGTGCCCAAACCATGACATACATCAAGCATCCCATGACAACACATCTCCTCTACACCAAGGAAAATAACATTGAAGTTTGCACCAACTCCAATTCAAAAGACATCAAAGTCTACACCGATTTTGATTCTTAATCACTACACTCCAAATCATTGCACCATCACTCCATGAACCTACACACCCTCCTACCCCAGAGGTCGGATCACCTTAAAGACAAGCACAACCAAATGAAGATCCCTTCCTCTACAACTAAGGAAGACAATCACTTCCTCTCCAATCAAAGAAGCACATTGAAGTCTCATCAAACTTCAATAAAACCAATTACCACCTAAGCCAAAGAAACTTCTCATTGTTCTAAAAGCAAACTCACATTGCTCCCACTCGAACAATACACCCTTTGTTCCACTTAGGATTTCCGGCACTACATGCTTGTGTGCCGTCTTCACCTTGTTCGCTTACCGGTCAATTTGCCACCGGGATACCGCTTCACCACGGTTCTCATCCCTTGACCCACTATCGATAGTTTTCCGACCAAACGATACCTTACATGAAGTTCTCATCCCAATCCCGGGCCCCTTCACTGTGCTCCCCATGGTGTAAAGTGTTCCAGTCCTTGTCCCACGAGCTATGATCATTGCTCCCTTGACAATTTTCCAAGAACCACCATCAAACACAACCTTGTAACCCGATGTAGCAAGTTGGGCTACAAATATCAAGCTTTTCTTCAACCTTGGGATGAACTTGACATTTTTCAACTCCAACGAGCCACCATGAGTGAGTTTCACACTCACATCACCTTTCCCCATGACTTCCACTGCCTTTCCATCCGCAAGATAGACCTTTTCAAGTTTTCCGGGTTTGAAATTCCGAAACAACTCCTTGCATGGTGAGGAATGATGAGAAGAACCCGAATCCAAGACCCATGATCCCGAGCACCCAACCAGCTCTTCCTGATCATCAATGCTTACCATCAAAGCATCGGAATCGTACTCAGAAATCAAGTTAGTTGATGCATCTTCTTCATCATCACTTTCTTGAACCTTATTCTTCCCTTTCCCATTCACTTTATATATATATATGTGTATATATATATATATATATATATATATATATATATATATATATAATATATATATATATATATATATATATATATATATTAGGACAATCTCTCTTTAAATGTCCTTCATTACCACACCCCCAGCAAGTAACACTAGCTCTGCCTTTTGACTTACTCCGGTCCCCCTTTAACTCCGATTTTCCCTGAAAGTTCCTCCCTTTTCCCCTCCCTCTACCTTCTGCACTGTATGCTCCAGATGATTCTCCACTCTCCTTCCTTCGAATGCTCTCACTCAAAATCAGATCACGGACAACATCATAAACCAATTTCTCTTTACCAGAGGAATTACTAACAGCAGTTACAACAGTTTCCCAAGCAGTATGTAAAGAGGACAACAAAATTAGGGCTTTCACTTCATCCTCAAAGGCAATATTAACCGAAGATAACTGACTTATTAATGAATTAAATTCATTAATATGTTCAGCAGCAGAACTACCATTAATCATCTCTAAACCAAACAAACGGCGCATCAGATATACCTTATTCATTGCAGAGGGCTTTTCATACATATCTGACAGTGCTTTGATCAATCCAGCCGTTGTTTTGATATCCTTGACATTGAACGCCACAGTCCGAGCCAATGTCAAACGCACCACCGCTAGTGCCTGTCTGTCCAGTACTTTCCACTTAGCCTCCTCCATGTCAGCAGGCTTATCAGTCAAAGGTTGATAAAGATTTTTATGATATAAGATGTCCTCTATCTGCATCTTCCAATATCCAAAATCTGTCCCATCAAACTTCTCAATTCTAATCTTTGAATCCTCCATTGTTAATTATTCTAGATCTAGACAATAATCAAACCTAGCTCTTGATACCACTTGTAAGTTCTATTGACTATCAATCTAAAATAATATCAAACAATAATAGAATATCAAATAATAAAGCAGGAAAGAACACACTAGAAATTTTACGTGGAAACCCAAGAACTGGGAGAAAAACCACGAATCTGCACTAGGAATCGATGAATGTTTGATAGAGATTACAAAAGCACTCAAGAGCTCTCTCTAAAGCTTTCTCTCTCTCAAACTATGTGTTTAAAGATGATGAATAATGAATAAACATAATTAGGGTTCTATTTACACCCTCATTAATAACAAAAACCCGGAAAAAATAGGATTTGCGGCTCGACACCCCGCGGCCGCGCTCGACAACCCGCGGGCGGACAGAACCCGTCAGTTTTGTCAGTTCTTCATAATACCGTCATAACTTTCTCGTTTCTCACCGGAATTGGACATATGACCTATCATTGGAAAGCTCTTGGAACAAGCTATCACCTCCACTTTGAATCACCTCAAAATCATTTATAGATTGAAAGATATGTCCATTCAAAGTTGGTCTTATGTCCCAAATGACGTTTTCCTTCTACGCAACCTCATCTCCACACCCATACACCTCCATGAGCTTCATATCATGCCATATACCCAACAGGGTGGAGCCCAGCTCAGCCCACTTTGACCTGATTTAGGCCATCAATTATGGCTCACTCGACCCAACCTAACCTGACATGATTGGTTATCAGGTTATTTTAGATAGGTTTGTTGACGGTTGTTAAACAAAATAAATGAATTTAAAATATGATCTATTTTTAAGTAATAGAATTCCATCCATTTCTTTTTGCAAAATATATAAAGTAATTAATATTTTATGATGATGGTGTCGAAGAAAGCATAATAATAAATTTTGACGGTTGTTAATCAAAATAAATAAATTTAAAGCATTATCTATTTTTAAGTAATAGAATTACATCCAATTCTTTTTGCAAAATATATAAAGTAATTTATATTTTATGACGATGGTGTCTAAGAAAGCATAATAATAATTTTTTATGATATCTCGTAAATTTTCCCATTCATGTATTTTTAAACGTACGGAATTGACCATCCAAATCAACACTATTTTTACACACAAACAAAGTCTTACCTTTTAGTGAAAGCACATATGTGTTCGATAACTTCTCAGTAGAAGCATGGTTTGTACAAGTCTTTTTATTTCATTAATTATATTCTAGATATTGATATGGGATTATTTGGACTACAAAATTAAACCAGATTCTCAAACAAGATTTCATAAATGCTAAAAACAATTTGTTTCTGCCTAGAAATTAAGGGTTCTGATTCCTTTGCTTAGGGAGTACCGGGTCAGATTCGAATGTCCTGAGTTCAAAGTCCGTACGCCGGAATCCTGCAAAAGTAACGGTTAGACTGCCCCGGGGGTTGTGGATCGCCTCTCCGACGCTCAAGTCAGTGATCAAGCTTAGAGAGATAAAGTCTAGAGAGAAATGCTCTGGTTTGTTAGGTAAGAATTCAATACCTTCTCATTGATGAGGGGGTTGAGTATTTATAGTGCTTGGGATATCCCAACTGTAGGCCAGCTGGGGGGCACTGATAGCTGGAATGCACCACCACAGGTGGGGCCCACTGGAGGCTCTAAGGCATTTATTGGGCTGAATTATCCTTGGTAAGCTTAAACCAGGAAATAAGCCCAAACAATTAGCCCCACGCCAGGAATGGGAAATATCGAAGCCTTGCTGACATGTTTCCCGTTCGTGGCGGAACCTAGACAGTTTGGAACCCAGGCTGACCTGCTTCTTGGGCAGGAAAGGAGGGCATGCGCCGACCCAGTATCCTCAAGGAGGAGGGGTGGCTGGAATGCCGACCCGGTCTCCTCGAGGAGAAGGGTGGCTTGAGTGCCGACCCGGTCTCCTCAAGGGGAGAGGTGGCTCGAGTGCCGACCCGGTCTCCTCAAGAAGAGGGGTGACTCGAGTGCCGACCCGGTCTCCTCAAGGAGAGGGGTGGCTCGAGTGCCGGACCCGGTCTCCTCAAGGAGAGGTGGCTCGAGTGCCGACCCGTCTCCTCAAGGAGAGGGGTGGCTCGAGTGCCGACCCGGTCTCCTCGAGGAGGGGGATGGCTTGAGTGCCGACCCGGTCTCCTCGAGGAGAGGGATGGCTTGAGTGCCGACCCGGTCTCCTTTTAGGAGAGGGGTGGCTTGTGTGCCGACCCAATCTCGCCAAGAAATGGAGGGGTGTGATTAGTTTACGGCTCGGACTAGGGACCAATGAGCCCCATGTTAGTCCGAGCCGGTTGGACGCGGCTCGGATGAGGGGCCAATGAGCCCCATGCTAGTCCGAGTCGGTGCCTGCTCTCGCTAAGTCAATCTGGGACTTAGGAGACTTACTCAACCAAGGAGGAGTGCCTCCAGGGCCGAGCTAGTTGGACGCGGCTCGGATGAGGGGCCAATGAGCCCCATGCTTGTCCGAGCCGGTGCCTGCTCTCGCTAAGTCAATCTGGGACTTAGGAGACTTACTCAACCAAGGAGGAGTGCCTCCAAGGGCCGAGCTAGTTGGACGCGGCTCGGATGAGGGGCCAATGAGCCCCATGCTTGTCCGAGCCGGTGCCTGCTCTCGCTAAGTCAATCTGGGACTTAGGAGACTTACTCAACCAAGGAGGAGTGCCTCCAAGGGCCGAGCTAGTGGACGCGGCTCGGATGAGGGGCCAATGAGCCCCATGCTTGTCCGAGCCGGTGCCTGCTCTCGCTAAGTCAATCTGGGACTTAGGAGACTTACTCAACCAAGGAGGAGTGCCTCCAAGGGCCGAGCTAGTTGGACGCGGCTCGGATGAGGGGCCAATGAGCCCCATGCTTGTCCGAGCCGGTGCCTGCTCTCGCTAAGTCAATCTGGGACTTAGGAGACTTACTCAACCAAGGAGGAGTGCCTCCAAGGGCCGAGCTAGTTGGACGCGGCTCGGATGAGGGGCCAATGAGCCCCATGCTTGTCCGAGCCGGTGCCTGCTCTCGCTAAGTCAATCTGGGACTTAGGAGACTTACTCAACCAAGGAGGAGTGCCTCCAAGGGCCGAGCTAGTTGGACGCGGCTCGGATGAGGGCCAATGAGCCCATGCTTGTCCGGGCGGTGCCTAAGGTTTTGGACCACTGGCTGAGGTGACCGAGTGGGTAACCTTGAGCTGATGAACTGGCAATATTGAGCTGGTGAACTTAATAGTTTCTTGGGAACCCAAATGCCACGTGGCAACGGTGGATTATTGGGGTGCTTGAAAACATGGTGGCGATTCAACTTCTGGTTATTTATGACTTTTGTGACGATTGATATTCCGAGGGGTGTGCCTTTTGAACAGTTTTGGGCAGTTGGGAGGCCCATTAAGGTGCTGAAGACACAAGGCCCGGTCCAAGATGTAACGTGGCACGCGAGAGAGGATTCTCCTATAAGTAGGAGAGAGGGGAGAGATTTTTGTCACTTTTACAATTCTCTCTCTCTCTCTAAATTTGACTTTTCTGCTCTCTCTCTCTCTACTTTAGAGCATTTTCCTCTCTAAGTCCGAGCCCCATCTTCTTCGTCCGACCAGGTACGCCTTTGTTTTGCTTTTTTACTAAGTTTTTCTTCTCTTTCTTTTAATAAAATCGGCCGACCCCCTTCTGTTGATAAATAATGGGGAGCTCGTCCGAGTCAGTGACACCCCCTCCCTCACCTCCTTATAATTTAGCCGAGGAAGTGAGGGGTATGGGAATGGTTTGGTGTCAACTTTAATAAGTTGCCCGGATCCCTCGGCGTGCCTGAGGCGCTTTCCCTCCCAAGTACTCCTTCGCAAGCCGAGGAGGAGGAGGCCGAGGGTACCATCCCCCTACCCTGGGAGGTGTCCCTGGCCTATCCTTCTTCGAGGAGTTACTTAGACAAATATTTGTCTGATGGTGTAGTTAGGATAGCTATGCCAGGAGAGGAAGGCGAAGCTTCTACATCGGTCGGCTCGCGTATCCGAGATCGACCCAAAGGCGGTCCGGGCGCAAAATTTCCACTTCCATCTTTAATAAAGGCCTTATTGGAGGATGCCCGAGGCCAAGCAGCGAAGTTCCAAATAAAGGACCCCTACATACTGGTCCGACCCGATGCTAGCCATACCATCTTGTCTCCGCCGCCCGGTGCACGGCGTTTACTATAAGGCCATGGAACTAGGCTTAAGATTCCCGCTGACCCTTCGAGAAAGACATTCTGAACGCCTACAACATGTGCTTGGGTCAGCTCTCCCCAAACTCTTGGGGCGGATCTTAGCGGTTCAGGTGATCTGTAACATCATCGGTGTCAAGCCGACCCTGACCCTTTGGCGGCATATGTATAAATTGTTCGAAATGCCAGCCGGGACCATGGTCCGGGCTGGTGGTGTTTTCAGGCTCGGCGGGGCTATCGTACGTTCTTGATCTCCCCACTCTCAGAAGGGGTTCCGCCGAGGATTCGCCTTTGTGTACTATGGTGGGGAATGGGGCATCCCCACCGTGCCCCCGTCATCCGAGCCAAACCATTGTTTAAATTTCAAGGTGCCAGAGCTATCCGACGAGGAAGCTGTGGCCGCCATCTACTTTCAACTGGAGGCTAAGATAGTCGATGGTGGCGAGGTGTTCGTAGCGGGGAACTGGCTCCCGAGCTGCAAAATGTTCAAGAACGAGCACTTCCTCGCCGCATTCGGCCTGAGTCCGGCCTTTCCCAAGGGTAATTCGGCAAAAGGGGTCCGGTTGACTTATATTTATGCTTGCTTTGATATTTTGCTCTAACTCTTTTTCCTTTTGCAGAAGCCTCCCTAGCCTTTCTCAAAGAGACCGACTCAGAGATGGCTGAACGATTGACCTCTGCTGCACTGAAGGCGGCTCGGATTAGGGCCGAGATGAAGGCCAACAAGATTAACAAGCCTTCGAAGCCAAAAGTGAGAACCCTTTTACTTCCGACCCGGTTTAGCTTTAGGCTTTTCAATTTCTCACCAACTTTTAATGTGTTTTGCAGGATCCTTCCAACCCTAAACCGAGGAAGCGCAAGGAGCGCACCGAAGAGAGGGTGGAAATGACGGAAAAGGCTTTGGCGAAGGCCCGAGCCGAGCAGGAGGCTTCCGCAAAGAAGGCTAGAAAGGATCCTTCTGTCGAGGTGAATAGTCCTCGACCCGATTCCGGAGGTGGGGAGACCCATGTCTCGGTCCATCCTTCAGATTTCGAGCCTGTTCGGAGTCCGGGGTACGAACCGGGGGCCTCTCACCCTTCTCCGACCGAGCGCTCTTTGTCCGAGGCGCCGGTCCCGTTTACACAAATGTCCAAGACGGACAAGAAGAAGAGGATCTCCGACGCACTGGAGATCCTATGTACTCAAACTGACCGAGACCACATCAATGAGGTCAACGGGAGGAATGAGTCGAGTGAGCTCTTCCGCTCTTGGATGGACGTAAGTGAATTTTTCTCCGCCCTTTTACTTGCTTTTTATTGGCCAACTTCTAACTGTTGTTTATTGTTCTGCAGTTTTCCATCCGGATGACCAAGGTAGCCGAAGACCGGCTCGCCCTGGTACAAGAGGTCTCGGACCTGAAGCAGGCGGCTCGGACGCACTTTGATGAAGTGTACCAGGCGAAGGAGGCTAAGCGTCTGGCCGAGCTCCGCTTGGAGGAGGCCAACAAAAAGATCGAGAAGGGCGAGGCGACCTGGAAGCAAGAGAAGGAGGACTGGCAGATCGAAAGGACCAACCTCTCTCTTGCCAAGGAAAACGCTGAGTCCGCCAAAGCTACGGCCGAGACCAAGCAAGCTCAGGCCGAGAAGGATTTGGAGGAGGTCCGGCTCAAACTCTCGGCGGCCGAGGCTCAACTGAAAGAAGCCCAAGCGGCCGTTTCTCGCTCTCAGGAGGAGTGGTTCCAAGCTTGGCAGAAGTCGGATGACTGTACCGATTTCTGTGCCGACGTGGGCCAGTCTTCCCATAAGATGGGCGAGGACGAGGCGCTTGCTAGGCTTAAGGTGGCCTTTGCTGATTCCTGTCCCGAGGCCGACTGGAACTCAGTCTGGTCTCGCTACCAGGAGTTAGCCGATGCCGATGCAGCTGAGATCAAGGCCAAGATGGCTGAAGAGATGAGCTCGGACAGCGATTCTGATGATGGAGAAGAAGATGCTGGTAGCACCGAGCCACCTCCGTGAGAGCAACCTGCCGCCGATCCTTCTGCTTAGCTTTCTTAGGATTTTCATTTTCTTAGCTTTGGCCTTGTCGGCCCTTTAGCTTTTCTGCTTTCGACCCTATGCTTTTGTAAACTTTTGGTTGTATTTTACAACTTTTGATCAATTGGAATACAACTACTATTTTGCAACTCGTTGTTTGTCGCATATTTTTCGTTATTTGCAGTTATTACAACACTCAATAGACAATAAACTGGTTAAGTTTTGCTTGCCTTTTCGTTCAAAATAATTAGACTGGTTAAGTCTCTTTCATTTCTGGGGTATAAAACCGACTTGGTACATGGACTGGTTTAGTCCGAGTTACAATTTGATTTGCTTGTTAAGCCGACCAGGTAGTGCTGGCCTTACATCATGCCCCTAGTGCAAGTAACGAAAAAGAAGTTATACATAGAATCTTTTAAGGTTGTCTAGGTTCCAAGGCCGAGCCAGGGGGACCCCTTCGGGAGATTCGAGTCGGAATGTCCCTGGCTTGATGATTTCTGTAACCTTGTAAGGGCCGTCCCAATTTGCCCCAACTTCCCTTTGAGATGGGAAAGTCCAGTGGCTTCGACCTTTCGGACGACCCAGTCGCCTAGACTGATTGGCCGAGGCTTTACTCGCCGGTTAAAATGCCTTGTGATTCTTTGCTTGTACCGGATGGCTTGTAGCAAGGCATTGCCTCGGGTTTCTGGCAATAGGTCTAAGTTGATGGGCTTTTCTTCTTCATCTGGTCGAACTCATAGAATGTCATCCGAGGGGAAGGAATTCCCACCTCGACCGGAAGGACAGCCTCGCTTCCATAGACCAAGCCGAAAGGGGAGTGCCCCGTGGCTCTTTTACCGTTGTTCGAGCCGACCAGAGTACTCCAGGTAGGTCGTCACCCATGCCCCTTTAGCGGCATCAAGGGACTTCTTGATACCCTTCAGGACAATTTTATTAGCCGACTCGGCTTGCCCATTGGTCTGAGGGCGGGAGACCGCTGAAAACCTTGTTTGAATGCCGAACCGGGCACAATATTCTCGAGTCGGCCCACTGTTGAACTGCGGCCATTGTCTGATACCAAGGCTCTTGGAATTCCGAACCGGGTAATGATGTTCCTCCATATGAACAACTGAACCTGCTTGTCAGTAATTGACGCCAGTGGCTCGGCTTCGGTCCACTTGGTGAAATAATCAATTGCCACAATTAGGAACTTCCTTTGCCCAGAAGCCGGGGGAAAAGGTCCGAGCAGGTCCATGCCCCACTTGTCGAAAGGCAGGACTGCTTGAATGGTGGTGAGGGGAGTGGCCGGCGCCCTCGGTATGTCCGAGTGAATCTGGCAGGAGGGACACCGCCGACTAAGTCCGAGGCATCAGCCTTTAAGGTAGGCCAATAGTACCGCTCTTAGCGCCTTTCCGGCTATAGTCCGACCCCCTTGATGGCTTCCAGGCTCCTTGGTGTATCTCGGAGGACATAGTTTCCTTCCTCGGGAGTTATACATTTGAGGAGGGGATGAGTGAAAGACTTTTTATAGAGCTGCCTTTCATGCCAAAGGAACCAACCAGACTTATGCTTAATCCGGTCGGCTTCTTTAGGATCACTGGGTAAGGTCCCGTCTCGCAAGTACTCCACAATTTCACCCATCCAGTTTGAGGATCGATTGAGTACGAGCTGCTCTTTAGCATTTATGCTAGGTTCCTTCAACACTTCCCAAGTAATGGTTCTGGGGGCCGACCCCTCAGCAGAACTAGCCATCCGAGCCAGTGCATCAGCCTGCTGATTTTCCGAGCGAGGAATGTGGGTGATCCGGAATCCGGACAACCTTGCAATGACAGCTCGGGCTTTGGCCAAGTACATCCTCATGTTTCTCCTTGGCCTCATAGTCTCCGGAAATCTGACCCACTATGAGTTGTGAGTCGGACTTGGCTAGATTGAGGTTGCCCCAGCTAGGATGCATAGCTGATTCCGAGGATGAGAGCCTCATATCGGCTTCATTGTTAGATCCGAGAAATTCGAATTAACAGCATATTCAATTTTTTCTCCGACCGGAGGTTTGATGACCAACCGGCTCACAACCACTCTTTGTGGATGACCATCAACAAGCAATTCCCACTCCTCTTGCGAATCCGACCGGGGGTCGAGTTGCGCATTCAGTGATGAAGTCAGCGAGTGCTTGGGCCTTGATGGCTCTTCGGGGCTCGAACTCGAGCCCAAAATCTGCTAACTGGTCTGCCCAATCACTCATCCGACTCGAGTGATTTCTATTCTCAATAAGCTTCCGGAGCGGTTGTCCGGTTAGGACTTTGATGGGGTGTGCTTGAAAATAGGGCTTGAGCTTCCGGCTCGCCATCACCAAGGCAAAGACCATTTTCTCAACATCGCTGTATTTCGCCTCGGCCCCCTATAGGCGTGGCTGATGAAGTACACGGATGTTGCTTTCCTTCTCGCTCGGCTATCAGGACGGCGCTAAGAGCGTAGTCCGAGACAGCCAAGTAGATAAACAGGGGTTCCCCCGGCAAGGGGGAGATCAGTTTGGGCAAAGATGCCAAGTGATTCTTGAGGTCAGCGAAGGCTTGCTCGGCTTCGTCATCCCATGCGAACTCTTTTCGCTTCAGGGCCTTGAAGAACAACAAGCTTTTATCGGCCGACCGGGAGAGGAACCGACCGAGAGCCGCTAAGCAGCCGGTTAGGCGCTGTACTTCCCGAACATTCCGAGGCGATTTCATTTCTAAGACCGCTTTGATTTTGTCCGGGTTGGCCTCTATACCTCTCTCATCTACTAGAAATCCGAGGCACTTTCCCCCTTTAACCCAGAAGACGCATTTTTTAGGGTTGAGCATCATCGGTATTTCCTTAGGGTGCTCAGCGTTTCTTTCAGATCTCAGGTGATCCGACTGGGCCTTGCTTTTGACTATCATATCGTCAACATATACCTCAATGTTCCGACCCAATTGGTCGCTGAAGATTTTGTTACGGTACGCTGATATGTCGCCCCGGCATTTTTGAGGCCGAATGGCATCATTTTGTAGCAGTAGACACCCTGAGGATGATGAACGCGTATGAACCCTATCCTTCTCGGCCATGGGAATTTGATGATAGCCGGCATTTGCATCCATGAAGCTGAGAAGGGCGTGCCCTGCCGTTGAATCGACCAGCCTATCGATCTTTGGCAAGGGTGATTGTCTTTTGGGCAGGCTTTGTTTAAGTCGGTGAAGTCGACACACATTCGCCATGCCCCACTCGGCTTTTTGACCAAACCACATTGGCCAGCCATTCCGAGTATTGACACTCTTCTATGAAACCCGCTCGAGCAGCTTCTTGACTTCTGCTGCTGCCGCGGCATTTCTTTCGGGACCTTGGTGCCTGAGCTTCTGCTTGATAGGTCTGAACCCCTCTTTGATGTTAAGCTCATGGCACATGATTTTCGGGTCGAGCCCCGGCATTTCTGTGGCCTCATAGGCAAAGACATCTTGGTACTCCGTGAGCACTTGGATGATATCTTGCCTTGTTTGCGGGTCCATGGCCTTGCCTACCCTGACAGTCCGACCGGGGTCCTGGCCGATCGCGACTTCTTCGTCTCTGGCTGGTGAGGACGTTCATATTGCTTGGGGTTTTCAGTTATGTAACCCCGAGGCTCGTTGAGGGCTGACCCCCTTCATATTTTCTTTTTTTCGAGTCCTTTTGGACGTCGTTGTCCGAGTCCTTTTGGACGTCGGTATTTTTGAGGCTATTCACATAGCACTCTCTTGCGGCCTGTTGGTCGCCTTGAATTTTTCCTACCTTCCCGTCATCAGTCTCAAACTGCAAGAGGAGCTGGTAGGTGGAGATGGCGGCCTTGGCCTTGTTTAGCATGGGCCTCCCCATTATTATGTTGTAAGGCAAAGGGATGTCTACCACCAAGAAGTCGATCGGTAGGCTTCTCCCCTTACCCTTTTCACCCATCCGAGTGGGTAATTTTATTGATCCGACCGGGTGACAGAGTTCCCCCGAAGCCTATGAGCGGCTGAGCCATGGGGGTAACATCCCGTTCGGTGTACTTCAGCTTTTTGAGGCAGTCAAGGGTGATATATCAGCGGATGAGCCGCTATCCACCAATACCCTCTTCACCTTTGTATTCGCTACCTTGAGCTCGATGACAAGGGGGTCGTCGTGCGGAACACGCAACGTCCGACTAGGTTCCCCAAATGTCATGACGGGGCAGCTAGCTCGGGGAGCTGAACATCAAGCACCTGATGTTTAAGGTTCTGGAGGTGAGCCTTGCGCGCTCGGCCGGTTAGGCCTCCCGACGCAAATCCTCCAGCGATGACACCAATGAAGCCTTCGGTGTCCCACTGTTCGACTGACCCACCTTTTGCTTTCCCTTTTCCTCGCTCGAGCGCTTGAGGTAGTGGTTGAGCTTGCCCTGGTCGGCCAGACCGTTCAAGGATTTCTTGAGCTCCCGACAGTCATTGGTGGTGTGACCACATTCCTTGTGGTAGTCACACCACAAACTTTTGTCCCTCCGAGACGATGACGTCCGGATGGGCGTTGGCCTGGGAAGCCAATTTTTGTCCCGGATGCCAAAGTAGATTTCCTTCCGGTTTTTATTGAATCGGGGGTCGTTGCCATTATCAGTGAGCCGATCCCCTCGGCCCCCTGTTCTTTGATGCTTAGGCTGACCCGTGTGATTCCCTTCATCCTTCCTTTTCTTGCCAACCTCGTCCGAGTAACGGCAGATATCCGTTGCTTGGATGAATCTTTGACCCGAGCCATGGCTTCCGAGTAAGTTTTGACTTCATTCTCGGCAATGACCATCTGAGCCGACCCGGTTGGAGGCCGGACATGAGGGCAGCGAAGGCTACAGCGTCCTGTAGGTCGGTTATTTTGAGAGACTCTTCGTTGAACCTCTTGATGTAGTCCGACAAGGATTCATTCTTGTCTTGCTTCACCCCCATGAGGTGAAGGCTGGTTTTTCTTTGCCTCTTTCCCGCTACGAACTGATGGATGAAGAGGTGCTCCAATATGGCGAAGTCAGTGATGACCCCGCCGGCAGTTCTTGGAACCAATTCAGAGCCAACCCTCTAAGGGTGGTAGGGAAGAAGCGGCACCAAGTGGCCTCGCAGCTTGTCTGCACGCTCATTTGAGCCTTGTAACTAGCCATATGATCTCGGGTCGGTTAGGCCCGCAAATGGCTCGATCAGGGGGGTTTTAATTTTACCCGGAGGTTGGGTCCCTAGGATTTCCTGACTGAAGGGGTCAGGAACTTGAGCCCTCCTCCAGCTAGCCTAGGGGCTGAGAATGAGCCGAGTCCCCTTGGCCCTCTCGGTCATTTGCTTTCTTCCTGAGGAACTCCCGAGCGTCATAGCCTTGGCTGAGGCGCTTCTTGTTGTTAAGGAATTCCCGGGCATCTTGGGGTTTCCGACCCGCACCCCCCTGCGGGATTTAGATACATGGGTCTCTGCATGCTGACGGGCCGACCCTGTCGCGCGACTTTTCTTTTCCCGGTGGCTCGGGTCTCTCGCATCGGACCGTGGCCGGCTAGGCTGCGGTCTCGATTAGAACGAGAGTTGTCCCTCTGAGAGCGGACGACCGTGCGCTCCCTGGGTTCATGCTGATTGAGCGGGACGACTTGTTGTGGTGCCTCTGCTGAAGCATGGCCATCATGTCCATCATACCCTTTTGGAATGTTTCCTGGAGCTGAGCCGTGATAAGGGCCAGGTCAGACGCGAAGAGCGGCTGGGGCTCCACATGCTGGATATGCTGGGTACTGACCGAGGGTCCAGAGTTTGGACGGTAGGTGACCTCCGAGCCGGTGAGGGAGTCCGCTCGGCCTCTCGGTTATGCGCAGGCGAATGGCCTCGCTCCGGTCGGGGACTGGGGATCCCGATTATGTGCGGGCGAGTGGCCTCTCTCTGGCCGAGAGACCTGCTCGGAGGCTGGCTTGCCGCGAGTGTTTTTGGTTGGTGCCATGGTCAATTGGCGTTCTGAGCTGAGTAGCTGAATGAATAAATCTGAGTGAGTGGTGGCGAAGTAACTTTTTGTACTATCCCCACAGACGGCGCCAAACTGTTTCTGTCTAGAAATTAAGGGTTCTGATTCCTTTGCTTAGGGAGTACCGGGTCAGATTCGAATGTCCTGAGTTCAAAGTCCGTACGCCGGAATCCTGCAAAAGTAACGGTTAGACTGCCCCGGGGGTTGTTCCGGGATCGCCTCTCCGACGCTCAAGTCAGTGATCAAGCTTAGAGAGATAAAGTCTAGAGAGAGATGCTCTGGTTTGTTAGGTAAGAATTCAATACCTTCTCATTGATGAGGGGGTTGAGTATTTATAGTGCTTGGGATATCCCAACTGTAGGCCAGCTGGGGGCACTGATAGCTGGAATGCACCACCACAGGTGGGGCCCACTGGAGGCTCTAAGGCATTTATTGGGCTGAATTATCCTTGGTAAGCTTAAACCAGGAAATAAGCCCAAACACAATTTATTTTAAAATCTTTACTGTTTTAACTTGATGCAACTTTAAAGAATAAAAGTGCGTCAGGCTATTTAGCAAATTTTTCAGTTATCTGATAGCCACGTTGGTGTGATTGACAGATTCTTAGGCTATGTTTGGCAAAACTGACTGAAATGGAGCTGAAACTGATAAGGTGGCTGAAACTGACTAGGTAGCAGCTGAAACTGTTAAGGTGCTGAAACTGTTAAACTAGCTGATTACATAACCTGTTTGGTAATATTATTTATGACTGTAGCTGAAATATCTTTTTAAACTTAAAAACATAAAAAGAAAATATTTTTTTAGGCTTAAAAAGATAAAAAGAAAATAATAATAATAAAAAAAAAAAAATTCAGCACCTTATCTCAGAAGCTATATTTTACTCCAACTCAATTTCAGTCAAATTTTGGAATTAAATTTTATTTAAGTTCTTCCACCAAACATCACTAATCATATGAGGTGACTTAAAATTGTAGCACCTTATCATTTAAGTCACCTGAAATGCTTCCCCAAACAGAGCCCAAATCTCGCGATAGTACATGACTAGTGTGTGCGGTAACATTTTTAGGCCTAATTATTACTAAATAGTAAACAAAAAGCAAATGCAATTTAGTATTTAAGTTCACCTCCATTTTGTGAATAAGATTCTTTGAAATACAATCAAATAGTATTTAAAAACACTTTAATAAATAAGTATAAGTAATGAAATTGCATTTAATTTGTAACTACTTTTTTGTTGACATTAACTAATTTTCTTGAAAATCCACGGACACTTATCAGCCCAGTCAACTTCAAATATGTAATCAACGGTGTGGAACTGATTAATCTCCATGGTGTTACTTGGTGGATGTAAAAACCATGAGTATTCTTTGAAACCGAAAACTTTCGTAACTTTGTTGAAAACTGCTGCTCTTCCATTAGGTTGCAATTAATAGAGATATTAGTTTTTAGTTGTAAAACGATACGAAAAAAAAGTTTGGAATACTTGACAAACCTGTTGAAGTAGTGATTTGATTTCAGTCGGAGTACACGCAACATGTGTTGAGTTAGGTCATTCATCGATGTTACTCCCATTCTACCACTCTTGTCAGAAATAATGAGTCGAAGCATCAATCTGTCAACGGGAAAACACAATTAATAAACATTTGTGAATATTTGTAATATATGTAGATTAATGTTGTAAAGTTTATACCTTGGAATAGTTGCAGCATTTGTTAGATTGCACCATACACATTTATAGACTGTACACATTTGGGCAAAAATTTATATTGGAATTTTAATAAAAAAAGAACTAAAATTCTTACTTTATATGAAAATGAATCAAATTTCATACACATCTTGTTTTCTAATTTTATATGAAAATGAATCAAATTATATAAAAGCCCTTCTCAACTACATAACAATCGACTAATGTGATATAACTTTGAAGATTAAAAGAATTATGTACTTGTTTGAAAGTTCGAAAATCGCCGGGACGAATGTGTGAGTATGTAATTTTTGTGAGTATGTAATTTTTGTGAATGTTTTGTATATATTGACGTTCTACTATATTAATTTTAATTTGTAAGTTAATTTTAAGTTTTTTGTAAAGTTTCTGATCATGTGAGTGATTTGCGTGATTTCTTCAATTTTTTGAGTGATATGTAAAGTTTCCTGATATAAGTGATTTGTGAGTGATATTGAAATTTAATTTTCGGTGGTTTTGTTTGAACCCCATTTTGATATTGATATTCTTTTTGTAATTTCGTAAGGGAAGGGAGACAAAATAGTCAGTTCAAAAGAGGACACTATAGATCCCCCTTCCCTTATGTAATAGAGATATTAATATCGACTCTAGAATCAGGACATTGTAAGGAGGAAGTGCATGATTAAAGAAAAATCGAGATCCACATATTATTGCATCAATTATTGGAGTAAATATAGGTAGGAGCCACACAACAACCATCGGGTTAAAAAGAAGTTGTATGATTAGCTAAAACAGATTATATGTGTCACGGTCTCAGGGAAGGAATGCAACTAATAGTGGCCTCTATAATTAGGACATCATAAGAATGTTCTTCTTCCTTTTATCATACTCCCTTCGTTTCAAAATATAGTTTTAATTTTATATTTTTCACGGAAATTAAGGTAAGTAGAATCTAAGAGGGATAGTTTAGATTTTTTACTTATTTAAATAAATGTTGTATGGGAAAAGATGATTTTAGGAAATAGAATGGAGAATAATTGGTGAAAGAGAATTAATTGCATGTAACACTTGGGTCGAATAAACAAATACAAAAAAATTCAAGAAGCAAAGAAATAATGCGGACACGATTTTTCTAGACAAATTACGGAAAAACATGAAACTAAATATAGAAACGAGAACTATATTTTGAGACACCTAAAATAAAAATGGAAACTATATTTTGGGACGGGAGGAGTATGAAGTAGCTCGTCACTTCTATTTTTTATGGGTGGTATACCGTATACTTGACATATGTGATATCATAATAAGGAACCAAACAGAGCACTGAATATTAAGGATAGGAGTTAGCTCAAGTGGATAGAGCGTTCCCCCTTGGCTCCTGAGCTCAGGGGTTCGATCCTTACCCCCAGCCCCATTATGTTGGGGTATTTCCCTAGCCTTGTAGGGGTTAGCTCTTGGGCTGACTTAATTTCCTAATCAAAAATAATAATAAAAATAGGGTTTTATTAAACGCAACCTCACTTTACTATCGCAGCCCAAAAAACCCTTATAATTATATTATTTCTAAAAAAATCGCAGTTTTCTTCCAAATTGTAACTCGCAATTTGCTATTTGCTGTTTTGAAACCACGAAAATGGGGAAAGGAGGAAGAGAAATCACTGAATTTGTTGTGTTGTTATGGAGAAATCACTCGAAAATGGAGAAATTCTTAGAAATTATATTGGTACAACCCTAGAAAAAAGCCAGAGAAATGGTAAAGGGAGAAAGTAGGCAGAAATTGGTAGATGGTGAATGGAATTATGAGGGGCATTCAGGTATTCTACTGGGTTGCGTTAGTAAAGTGAGGTTGCATTTAACAACCATGTAAAAATAAACAGAGCAGTGAATATTTATGGCATGTTCTCCCCAGCTTATTTTCAGTTCAGTTTAGTTCAATTCAGTTCAGTTCAGTTCAATTCAGCTCTTGACAATACTTTTACTCTCACATATCACTATTCATTTCAGTTCAGTTCGGTTCAGTTCGGTTCAGTTCAATTCAGTTCAGTTCAGTTCAGTTGTTTTATATCGAAGAGAACAGGCCCTTAAGGCCTTTAACTACTTTATTATTCATTTATATAATTAAACAGTTAGCTATTGTAATCAGTTATTTATTTATTTGTTTTTCACAGTTGGTGTTAGATTTCTCTATTACTTATTAGTGTTACTCTCCTTTATGCAAGAAGTTTCAATTGTGTATAGTCAATGCATTGATTATTTGTTATTTTAACTAAAAGGAACTTCAAATGTTGCATTTTCTCCTCAATTGTTTTTTTTTAAAGTTCAAATCCTGTTTTTCTGGTTTGAAAGATACCCTAAAATAATTTCAGTTGCATAAGACATAGGGCATGTGTTGGCGCAAACTTTTAATGTAACTTTAAGTGTTTTGATTGATTCTAAACACTATTTAAGAAAATAGGAGTATTTGGTTAGGTAATGGCATATCTATACTAATATATTAAAAGGCGTTACCAAGAACGTATATGTGCCACGTGTCACCCTCCCTCATCCAATAATATTCTATCCACGTCTTTCTCATATAGTAAAAAAAAAGAAGAATTGTTTACGTAAAGATTTGAACCCACAACCTCAAGTATGAAAGTAAGAAATCCAACCGTTATTCCACCATACCATTATTGATTTTGTAATCAAAATTAATGATAACATATGAATGAAAAATATTTGAAATACATATAATGAATGAGATAACTTTTTAAAATGAGGATGAGAATACTTACTTAACTACTAATAAATTGTAGCAAAGAGAAAATCCGGGGCATCGCCCGGGCCTAAATACTAGTTTAATGTTAAAAGTAGTGTTCTAGTATTGGTTGTCAATAGCTAAAATTTGTAATTTTAGGAGTACAAGTTAGTAATATGTAAATTTTACATTAAAGAGTTACTTTGACAATTTCTTTCACCGAACATCAATATCTTATACCGCTTTTTCGAAAGCTAACAACTAAATACCAACTACTAATAACTACGAGTATAGCTAACATCTATTCTCTCATACCTACAACTACGACTGGATTCATGAATTAGGATCATACTTGCCATAAAGTCTAAATCTTTTCTATTGAAAAAAGAAATAAAAAGTTCAACAAAGTGAGAGGATAAGAACCAATGCATGCAAGATGCAACTATTCTTTGAGGATCAACAATCAACATGGTCCTATCCCCTTTCGGCCTCTCCTATCAAAAAAGAAAATTGGCAAAAAAAATCAAAATTGAAAAGTTCTTATGGGGTAAATGGAAAGTGGGCCCGCTGTATCCTCTCCGTTTCAACTTTCACAAAGCAAGCAAAATTAAATTTAAAATGTGGTTTCAAAATCAAAGGCAAATACACTTTACAAACATATAATTTGACCACAAATTTCACTTATAATATGACAAATAAAATCTTTGATATTATTACTATAAGATTTGTCATGAAGAATACTAAAATCTTGTTTTCTTGTAAATTTATCAACATAAACTGAGTGTAATTAACGATTAAAGTTCAACCTCGAATATCGTACATGAAGTAAAAGATTAAATTAAAAATTTGAATAAAATTTGGTTTTAATATATAAGGCACGCACACTTTACGAAAATTAGTTTGACCACAATGTTACTTATGAATTATAATATAACAAATAAAATCTTTAGCATTATTACTACTTTCTCCGTTTCGTTTTAATTGCAACAAAGGGTTTTTTTTTGTAAGATAATAGAATATTCCTTTGTTGCATTTAAAACGAAACGGATGAAGTATAAGATTTGTCATGAAGAATACTATAATATTATTTTGGAAAAATTTCTTATAATTTTATCAGCATGAATTCAGTATAGCTAATGGTTAAAGTTCAACTTCAAATATCGTACATGCCTTATATTTTGAAATTGAGGCATAAAGGTAAATTAAAAACTTAACTAAATGAAGCAACTAAAATTTGTTAATACTTATTACAAATAGGCTTTAAGCTAGCTAGATTCTTGATTCTACCAAAATACAAACATAATAAGTTAACTACCGACCTACAATGTGGCTTGCGTCAAGGTGATCCCCTCTCTCCATACCTTTTCTTATATTGTATGGATGTGATATCCCGCATAACAACACTAGCTACAGACATCAAGCTCTTTGAAGGAATTAGCTCTTATAATTTCCCTTTTTTTTTGGCGTATGATGTGTTGTTCTTTGTTAAGGCTTCCACTCTAGCTTGCCAGCAGCTCTCCACCTTATTGTTCAGGTTTTGCTCCATTTCTGGGCAAGCAGTTAGCCTTCAAATATCCTACATTAGATTCAACCCCAACATTTCTCCTGAATATCAAGCATCCTACAAATCTATCCTCAGAGTAGAGAGTCGGCCCTCCCTTGGACAATACCTAGGAACCCCAATCGATATCCAGGGGTGGAAGGTGCAACATTTCACCTTCCTTCTAGATAAGGTTTCAAACACCATCAGCCGTTGGAATCTCAAATGTATTTCCCCCACAGGGAAACTTCTCATAAATGTTATCTTAGTGCCAGGACTCTCTCATATCCTAAGTAATTTTCGCATTCCCACCACCATATCAAGCAAAATTAATATCGTGATTGCTAGATTCTTTTGGTCTAACAACCACGGTCTAGGAATTGCCTAGCACACAAGAATAGTCATGTAGTTAGCACGTGGGGCAAGAGGTATGGGTATTTGCAATGTGGGAATCTTCAACCATGTTCTCTTAATGAAGAAAGTGTCCCGGATTTACCAAAACCCACACCTCCTTCTAGCAAAGGTCTTTGGCCCCCTTTTTGCAAAACTACACCTTACATCAAAATAGAGGACATATGACTTGGGACACCTGGGATTTACTAACAGCAGAAAAACTCCTCATGTCCAACATTGCTTGGAAGATGGGTATTGGGCACACAATACTAGTTTCCAAACACAAATGGGTACAAGGTGCTACCCTCCTCCTTATGGATGATATAATGTTAGCTCAATCGGCTAACCTTCGGGCTCACCATCTGCTAGATCCCCTCAATAACCAATGGAATTGCTCCACCATTCATGCTTTATTCAAAAAGGAGAGTGCCTGGAACATGCTGGAACTGCTAGCATCAGGATCTCCCACATATACTCTGTACCAGTCCCATACTCGATATTGGGGTTTTTTAACCAAATCAACTTCCCATGTTTTACTTCAGTAACAAGAAATCAGTAGCATGAAAACTCCTCAGGAAGTTCTTTTCTTCCGCTACTTATGGAGTTCGAGCATCATGCCAAAATGAAAACTATTTGTCTGGAAAATCTGGCTTCACATCCTAGTGGTGAAGGACAGCCTTTTCCATCGCGAGATGGGTCCAGATGACATTTACCCCCAGTGTGCCAATGATATTAAGGTCTCCATCGCTGCTTCAAAGCATTCCTCCAAGGCACTGGAAGTTTGGTCAACAAGTCCTCTGGCGCACTGTATCACCTCTAAGCCAATCGAGGTCGTTCAACAATGGTTGATAGCGTGGTTTCTGAAATTCCGCAAGGAAGATGGTCAGGATGGCAACAGGTTTCCTGTCTTTTGTGCAACCTTATGGGGTATTTGGTGTGCTCGAAATAATACTATAGTTCGCAACCAACCCCCCTCGACTCCGGTCATTTCTACTCTTATCGAAAATGCACTCAGACGGCACAAGATTTTCTCAAACTCTGCACCATTCATCTACTACTTCAGACCCTAATGTCCCCTAGGATTCCTAATAGCCAATATGGGTCATGGGATCATCTTACACAACAGGGTGGATATGTCTGGGCAATGCAGTCGGAACAAAGTACGCAATTGGTCGCGGCAGGAAAGAGGATGCCTACTAATTCAGCTCTCCAACTGAAGCTATCGATGTGCATGGTGCTATAACAAAGGCTACAAGCAAAGTATATCAACAGCTCCAGATCAAAACAGACCCGGCTATACTGATTGATTCACCGCACTCCCGTTGCACATTGGATATTTCAATTCAATAATGGAACGTAAGCGATTCCGGCAAATGGTAGCTGTCCTACAATGGTAAAGTTTACAGAGACCAGGTAAAGGCTACCCATGATCTAGCGCGATAGAGCTGTTTGAATGGTAGTATAGATTTCAATTTATTGTTTTGCAAGTTTTTTCGATGTTAAAAAAAATACATGAGGGATAGAAATCAAGAGAATTACACACACAAATTGACAAATACGTACTACATTCTGCAATTGCGATTAACCGTGACGCAATCTTCTTTTGATTTTAAGGATGAAACAAGACAAACAATAAGTTCTCTCTAAGGCTCTAATTAATAAATCACCTTTGAACAATGTACCTCATCTTCTTGGACATTTGTAATATAACTAGTATTTAGGCATGGGCCTTGTCACGAGTTAATATTGTTTTACGAATTTGATGTACATTTTTTTTCGTTCCCATTAAAATATACTCCCTCTAGACTTTATTAGTTTACCTCATTCTTTGAGGCACATTTGTCGATACACTAATTTGAACCTTAATATCTCTAACTTTCGATAAGCAAAAATTACAAAAAGCTGATATTTGAATAATACACATTTAGACGAATCCAACAAGATTTCACATGACTATATTTTCATTAAATACAAATTACAAGAGATAGCCAAAGTCACGTATGTGAATAGTATCAAAAGTCAAAACGGGTAAACTAATAAAGACCGGAGGGAGTATTAAGGAAAACTCAACATTCAAAAGGTACATATATATTAATATGGACACTTAAAGCATGATTAGAAGTTGGTTGAGATGGTAATTGTGTCATGTATGACAGCAAGAGGTCACGGGTTCAAGTCAAGCTAATTTTATTTTTGTTAATTGACATGACTTATGTACACATTGCACAAGTCTAATGATGTGATATGTGATGAGTATACATTGTCATGCACACCTTTTAAAATATTTGTATAGATATGGCCATATGATTGCATTTTCTTTATCAGAAACAAAATATATTAATTTGGATTTTATTAGCCTTCATTTAACCTTACACTATACCTCATTGAGCCTAATTTACTTTTAATTTTTTTATTAAAGGTTAAAAGAACACTGCTGAACCTTAAACAATGAACTATAACTAATTTGCGCCCACAGAAACTACTAACTAATGAGTCATGAAATCATACAAGCCGCAACATTTTCAAAGAGTGCACCCCACCATTTGCTAGGTTCACACTTAACACACCAACAAATCTACATTCCCTCTATATAAGGCAGGGAAACCTCATACACTATTTGTTTTGTAGTAAATACACACACTAATCATGACAACAATAAACACCCTTACACCACATCTTCACCTCCTCTTCATTACCCTTCTTACACTATCCACCACCTCTACTTTGGCGTACTCTCGCAAGACCACCAACGACCTTGTAACCACTACGTGCAAGCAAACACCCGACCCGATTCTTTGCGAAGCTTCGCTCCGATCAGACTCTCGGAGCTCCAAGGCTGCTGACTCTGAAGGTTTGATCCTGATCATGATCGACGTTGTCAAAACTCGCTTTTCGGACTCGTTTCGATATGTAGAGGACTTGACCCGGAAGACCCATGACCCGGCTGTAATCCGGGCCCTGCAAGAGTGTAAGCAACTCTATCGGGTTGTGTTAGATGTAAGTGTAGGTTTAGCAGTGAGAGCAGTAAAGCAAGGGGATCCGAAATTCGGGGAACAAGCTATGGTGGATGCGGGTAATGAGGCCGAGGGGTGTCGGATGGCGTTCCCAGAAGGTAAGGTTCCGGGTCGGATCGTGGGTCGAACACGGATGCTCCATGGAGTATCTAATGTGGCTGCTTCTATGATTAAGAGTTTGGAATGATGTTTTTTGTGATTTATGGTTAGCAAAGTATACAAGTATTTGACTATATGTCAAGGTATGTTGACATGTTTCCTTGAAAAATAAACGTCTCAGGAGCCTTGTCTATACTCTATACATCGTTTTTGTATCTAAATCCTAACCAAAATTTCCCTACATATTTACCTGCTTCCCAAATAAAGTATTAGATAAGTTGGCCTATTTACAAAAGCGCTAAATTGCAATTCATGTGCTCATGTTTCACAACTCACAGGTTTACCACTTTACAATCCCCATATCATTATAATCATATTCATTAAACTATGACTAATATATTATTGACTATAATTAAAATATGATGGATCTATGAAGTACTGTATTGCTGATACGTCACGTTACAAACAACTCTTTCACAACTTCGTTCGAAATAAGAGAGATGAGTTCATTCATTATCCACGTATACCATCTGAATAGCGCACCCAAGACTAATATTTACATTTAGAACTCTATATTTATGATATGTTTACTCATTTGGTGATTTCAAATAGCCAATAAGCAAACAATAATATCAAGTGTATTATGTTCACAGTATACTCGGATATATAATAATTTTTGTTGAAAGAAGGATATAGGGTTGGAAATTGACGCGTTGATCTCACGATGCGCAGTAATGAGAAAGCGAGGCAAAATTCAAGTTTATCGGGAATCATGGAGATTGGGCCATGCTTTACTTTTTTTTGGTTACAAAAAGCCATAAGATGACCTATATAATATCTTATCTCACGCAAATTTAGTGCGCCTCTTCCTGTACTTTCCATATGACTAAAGACAACCTTGAAAATGAACCTGAAAGTACAGCTGTGTCCCTATCCTTTCAACACTTGTACACATCAATTATTGCGCTTTGCAGTCTTCACATACAATTAAAACTCTCAGATTCTGAAAGAGATTTCTCAGTGAAAATTAACTTATCGGTTACAACTGATTAAAAGTTCAAGAATCGGGTCATCATATTGATGACAATCAGTTATTAACTGCTATTTATGCGAAACTATTAATTCAATTTGGCCCTACAAGTGTAATGTTTCACACAAAAAAATGATTTTAGCAAGTGATTCAAAGCTCAAATTCATGCAGCAGATTCGAGTTTGGTTTCAATTTAATTTCAGATTATAAAACCTACTCAGGCGTAACATAATATGACAAATGAGTTCAATCAGGTCAGATTCCCATTTTTGTAAATAATTTCTGGTCAGGTTTTGATCTGGAATTCGAGGCTCATCAGTAATTACCAGCTCTGGTAAAAGCTGATCCAGATGCAAGATAGAACAAGAGCAATAAATTTTCCAAATTTGGCGCCCCGGCAATGGCATATATACAAATCTCAAATGAAAGCAAAAGAAATTGAAACCACAAACTTCTACGAACAAAACCAACTCAGGCGCCGATCCAACAGTGAACAGTGGAAAGGCAAGTGAAGAGAATAAATATATATAAATAACCCATATATTATAAATCTTCACTTTCAAACCCACAAATCGAGCAAAAGACACAATGACCCAAGCACATTACAGAACCTCCACGAAAGGGAAAATGGGAAGACACAATGAATCAAGCAATTGATAACATAAAGATTTGCAACTATCAAAACTCCAGGGCATAATCCCCTCTAGGATACCAACGTAGACCAGACACCCTTCAAGCCTGCATTTTCAGCTACCACAAGCACAGCTATTGCTGCTTGCATTCAGGAGGGCGCTCACCTGCTGGACCTTGCCCAGAATGAGCCCTTCCACCCTTCTGTAGATAAAACACAGTTCCATTTCACATATTTTGAAGATAATTTGTTTGGGAGGGAAGGGGGAACAAGCTCTCAAGTATTCAAATAATGATAATCATTAATTCACCTTAGATCCAGACGATGGCTGCAAAAAGAAAAATAAAGAAAACCAGGATTAGAAGAGTCTCCGGTCAATCACGGATTTCATCAGTATTATGTTTTTTTATTAAAAACAGAAAGAAAGTTAAATCATAACTAAGGGGTCGTTTGATTCAAGATATGGAATGAAAAGGGAATGGATACAAATAGAGGAGGGGAATGGTAACAAAAATGGTTACCTTTATTGAGTGTTTGGTTCAAGCCAAGGAATAAAAATGAAGGGTAACCATTAACTTCAAGTAATGGATTTTGTTACTTGAGGGGAAGGGAAGGTAACAAATTGGGGGAATCCATTACCATCAAGTAATGGTAAGGGATTGATTAGGGGTTGAACCAAAAAAAAAAAAGGGAATCAATAATTGATTCCGTTTTTTTAAACCCAAAAATAGTGAACCAAAGACTCCTAAACACTGACTTGAAGCATCTCATTCTCATACCTTCTTCCTGTTCTTAACTTCCACCTCGACATCATCCTCATCGTCCTCGTCATCTTCCTCATCATCATCGTCATCCTCCTCCTCATCATCATCATCATCATCCCCTTCATCATCATCGTCATCATCATCATCTATATCATCAAACTCATCACCCTGAACAGCCTCTCCAGTAAACCAAGACACAGCATGGGGAATAATTTTATCTCGAATGGTAGATCTGTATCATGAGAAGACATGTTCTCAGTAAATTAGTTACAAGGCAAAATAAAAAACTTCAAAATCCTGAGTACAAGACAAGACAATGTCATCAATTGAGCATAAATGGGAGATCTATCACCCGAGTTTGTGTATGCATTTTTGTAGCTTCTTTGGTGTAGGACCTATCACCCCCTTCTCTTATTTAGTGCACATTTGGTTGAACATGGGAAGTAATATTTCCTATTAATTTGCTTTTCCCACGTATATCCTAGGAAGTACAATAACTTATTTGGTTGATCAAATTCTTATTAGCTAAGGGACCTACGTAAGCAACTTTTCTGTACACTTCCTACATTTTGGCTAACCAAACAAGTTGACTTATTTTTTACTTCCTACAAACTCTGCCTATATTTTTCTATGTTAACCAAAAAAGCACTTAGTTAGCTAAAAATAGCCAACAAGAATTTTTCAATCACAATGCGATTACTTCATACTTACCCAATCTCATAGTCTTGCTCCATCAGATTCTGAAGTTCCTCAGCCTGTCATATATCAAATTAGTAGTGGTTAGTACTAGTAGTTACATGTGGACAGTTATTATATAGAGCACCAGAAAAATCTAACTTACTGCATCCTCGTCAAGATCATCATCATCATCAGGAACCTGAGGAGGGTTGAAGAAGTTAAAGAAGCTTTCACAACTCTCAGTCTTAGTGATAGGTTTGGCATTCTTTGACCCCTTCTTAGGCTTCTTCTTCAGAATCTTTTGTGTCAAACATTTTCCCGGAAGCCATTCAATCTCCGTTCTGCAAAGAAACAAAACAAAGAGATATTACATCAAGTGACACGGGAAATAATATACTGTAATCAAATTACCAATTGGCAGCTTACCCTATTGCCTTCTCTAAAATTGGCTCATCCTCATCAATCATGTGATAAGTTTTACTAAGAACAGTATTTTTAAAGTACGGATTTGTATCAAAAAAGAACTCAAGCTTGAATCCCTTTGGATCATCAATCCTGGCCCACTTGATATCTTTGAGATATTTGAGAGCTCCTTCATCCCTCTCTGTAATCTGCAATCAAAAAGCAAGTCACATTTCTGTTCCAATTCTTCACTGAAGCTGAATGAGTGTAAGGAAAAGATTAAACAGAAATCAAAAAGTAGTGCTCACCTCTTCAGCCAAAACTTCATTGGTCTTCATTGCAGTGACCCAAAAGTTCGGTACTCCTGTCTCTGAGGAAAGTATAAGAGAAAGAAAAGATTCACACTACTCCATTAATACACAACTTTGCACGTCTATGCCCATCACCACAATCTGTAAACAGCGAAAGATGAGCTTAAATATTGCCTTCTTACCTTCCGCTGCTTTTTCCTCTCCTTGCTCTGAAATGGTTTCATTTGTGATCCCTTCAACTTCAACGACCCCATTAACAATGTCATATCTCTGCAATTAAAGGGAATAAAACCAGAAGGAGCATTCAAAATTATATCAAACCCATATAATAGGTAAGTAAAAGGACTGCTTATGGAGAGGCAAGAATAATGAAATCACTAGCTCTCTGACTTTGATTCTATACACACCTTTGTGTAAAGTGGTTCATAGAGCTTTTGGTATTTAGCTTCAAGAGCAGCCCTCTCCTCAAAAAATTTAGCCTCGAGGTCATCATGTTGACCCTGTATGAAAATTCATATTAGAAAGGGTCTCTTGAACTTTCCAACTAAGATAAAAGAGAGAATCAGGGTGTCATGTATATGTAGTATGACGGATACCAGACACTTGTGCAAAGCAAAACAACTACAAATGGGCTCAAAGGCCAAAACATCCATAGCACACATGCAGCATTCTGCCACAAACAACACCATACAAGAAAATTATGGTAGTCTCTTTCCTTCAAATAATATTTGATTTCCAATCACACGAACAATCCATTATACAGAAACCTACAATGTGAAATCCTTTTACTGACAAGTGATGGCTCATTCAGTATGTGGGAATGAGGAGATGGGAGAGAGAATGAAGAAAAATTCTTAAAAGAATGTTTGGTACAGAGGAGACATGATCGATAAGGGAATCGCCGAATTGGAGTGAACGTTGAAGGCCTTTCACACCGACAAATAGAATTAAGAAGAAGGGACTTAGACTGCGGTCATATCTTCCTTATGTACCTATTATTAAGTATTAACTAGTATTAATGACACATACTTCCCCCTTTTTTTTCCCTATTTTATTATTTTGACTTTAAACTATTTATGTAATAGCTTTGACCGTAATTTTTTGACTAACATATTAAAACAAATATTAGTAGTTAAGATGATAATATAGATATATATATATATATATATATATATAATATATATATATATTATATATATATATATATATAATATGTCAATGAATATTTTTAAGATGGGACCTTTGAATACTTTTAGCTAATGGTTAATTATAGATATTAATGGTCAAAGTTGTGCAATAGCATACGTGAAATCTCATATGATGCAACAGAAGGAAAAAAAAAAAAAAAAAAAAGAGAAAGTAATAGTTATTTTCCATCTGTTCCCAATTCTAACACTTGCAAGCCATATATTGGGGTAGAAGCCAAATTCATTCCAACTCCCACATACCAAACGAACTAGAAGGCAATAATAAATGTATGTAGAACTCATGCAACATGTATCTCCATTCTGTAGGGGAAGAGGAGGAGGGGACACCAAACCCCCGTAAAAAAGCAATATCTCAACTTTTAAAAAAAAATATCAAAACATAAGACTACAAATAAATTGACTACCTTACGTGGAAACATTAAGTTCCAAAATCAAATTGTCAACATTAAATTATTATATCATTTGATGGAACAACCCCATGACTATCTGTTACATACAACTTCACCGTTATTAATTTTAAAAAATTCAAAACACTCTCTAAAGTTTAAACAAACTATGGAATCTTCATCTTCTCTCTTTTGTAATCTTTTTCCTCTTCTCCCTTAAAATAATTGTTACCTACTTTATTGGTATATGCTTTCACACACATTGCGTGCATATAAGGCTAGTTCCTTTATAGTGACACCCATATAAATAGAAGCATTCAAAACCAGGACTTAATACCACACTAAGACTAACAATATGTAATAGCATGTTATCCAAAATAAAAAGAAAAGAAAAGGTTAAATAATGAGTCCATTAGACAACAAGTATTCAGTATTGCATATTGCACCAGTAAAGACCAGGTACTACTCTGAAAGACTATGCAAGCTGTATCACAAAAAGGTGATGTAAGAGCTGCGGGTGCTGGCTGAAATCATGGTGATCATATTAGTCATCCCAATTAGCACTGAACATGTCATCGCAAAAATCTAAAAAAAAAAAAATGTTCCAACATAGAAGGCATTTTGACCTTCTCATGAGCAATCACACTGAACATAAGGTTCAAATCAAAAGGAATGATAAAGTGATTTCTATCTCAACAAATGTTAGTACCATTGCCATCATAAGTGATGTGTCTCTCAAAGAGGCGCCAAATACCATCAGAACTCAGCAATAGCAGTCCGTAACCCTACAACTACAAGAGTGGACATTTACTGGAGAATAGTTACTTTCCAAACAGTCAGTGAGTTTCACCCATGATCAATCCCTAGTCCTACTCATCTATAAGTGGTAGCACAAGAAAGCCAACTGCACCAACTTCCACTAATGACACCTAGCTTATCTTTTTTCTTCTCCTACAACTTCACAATTGGCCATCAATAATCTCAAGAGACGCTAAAGAACAGAAGCCAGCAACTATAAAGTAACTAAAACCAAAATTCACAAATAACGCACCATTTCCCTCTCATGACATTAACAATTGACAGAGGCAAAGTTCCAAATCCCCTCCACAGAAAAAAAAAAAAAAAAAAAAAAACACAAACTTGCAATGCCTGATTACAATAATCAGAACCACAATGAAGATCACACAATTCCCCCAATGATCAACCATACGAATAAACCCTCGAAAATCATCGAATTCAAGAAGCAATCAAACTCCTAGAAATCGCTCAAAATGCCACCAAACACAAAAATTGTTCCACCTATATATACTAATTCGAAAGTCAAAACCACCAATTGAACTAAAAAACAACCTCACACATCACCACCATAAATCATAAATGCGATTGTGTTTTTACTTGCAAAAAAACAATGACATCAGCCAAATTATAAAAAATAATCAATTAGTAAACTATCGAAAGCGAGAAATGACCTGAATCTCTCGAAGTGCTTCAACACGCTTACGAACGTTAGGTGTTAATGATTCAAGTATATCGGAATGTTCTCCAGCCAGATGCTGCAACTTATTCTACACACACAAAAAAAATCGAAAAAAATTAAACCCTAAATTAACAAGTAATTTCTTCATTGAAAAACCCTATATTCAAAATTTTGAAAAAAGTACCTTAAGCGCATTTACAAGACCAGCTCTATCCTCTGCACTCAAAGCTAAAATCAATACAATAAAAAATGCGTTAAATTGGAAAAATTAATTTTGAAAAAATGATATAAAAAAGGGAAGGATGAAAGGGGAAAAACCTGCGGCGGCGGCGGGGAGGTTGACGGCGAGATCAGACATGTCTAATTGATCTTTGTTGTTGGTGTTGTTGGTGTTGTCGTTGTTGCTCATTTTGGCGGCGTTGATTTTGATTGTGGAAAGAGGAGAGAGAAAGAGAGAATGAAGGAAAAATGAGTCGAGTCGGCGGTTTTCCGTCTATCTCAAATTCTATTTTCTCTCTCCTCTTTTCTGTTCAGGTTTTATTTTTAAAGACGAGACGTCTAGAGTCTAGAGACTCTAGACCCAGTAAGTTCGTGTTCTCACTTTGATGTTTGATCTCGTCGACTTACGCACGCGCGCTGCTTAACCTAAATTGTGACTCAGTATTACACCCGCAGCGTTGAGGTGGTGGAGTAATGATATCGCTTCAGCCTTCATACTAGAAATACTTCTTTCATTTAGAAATAATTGCATCATGTCTAACTTTCATGCATGTCAATGTATGATTCCCTCATTAATATCTTTAATTATCAATAAGTAAAAATTATAAAAAAATTATATTTAAAAAATTTGCATTGAGACAAATCTAACAAGACCCCCACATGACTATGTTTTTCCCAAAATATAAATCACCAAAGACAATCTAAGTGTAAGATGTGAATAGTGCACAAAATAGAAATGGTGCAACTATTTCTAAACACAGGAAGTATTATACAAGTCGATCCTTAACATAAAATTAGACAAACTCAAGGCTTTTTTCTAACAAACTCATTCTATTTCACTTTAACCCAACACTATCTTTGTTTTTTTTTTTTTTTTTGATGAACCCAAGTACCCAACACTAGAGGTGTCAAAAACTGGGCCGACCCACGGGTGAACCCGCATGCGACCCAGACCCAACCTGTTCCGAGCCGAGAGTGGTCGGTTGGAAAGCCGACCCATTCCGACCCAGTGTTCACCCGTGCCCAGTTTAACCCGTGGAATTAGTAACCCAGCCTAGTTGGGCCGACCCAGTTGTACCCGTACCCAGTTGCACCCGTGAATAACGACCCAGACCCAACCTGTTTCCGACCCAAAATGACCCGCACCCAACTTCACCCGCCAATGACCCAGTTAAACCCACCCAGTTATCACCCAACCCAGTTATCACCCAACCCAGTTACCACCCAACCCAGTTGTGACCCAACCCAGCTATCACCGACCCAGTTGTGACCCAACCCAGCTATCACCGACCCAGTTGTGACCCAACCCAGCTATCACCGACCCAGTTGTGACCCAACCCAACTATCACCGACCCAGTTATGACCCAAACAACAATTAGACAAATCAAACAACAATTATAGTAGAATATCCATCAAATACATAGGATTTGAACTTTTTTTTTGAGGGGCATAGGATTTGAACTTGAATACACCACAACCTACGTAGGATTTGAACCTACAACCTTTGTGCAAATGCACAATGCTCTACCAATTGAGCTAGTAGGTTATACAGGAGCAAAATTTGTCTTAACAATCGAAGCTAGTAGTTTATACAGGAGCAAAAATTTTCTAATGGAGCTACAAAATATACAACACAAGTAGCAAAGATTATTGTCTGAATAAACACATTAAGATTTAGAGCAGCTTATTTTAGAACTAGGGACATGCGAACGTCAAAAAACTACCAGAACAATAACCATGAAACTATAAATCATATCATTTTAATATAAAATCTGGTCCTCTAGCAAACTGCAGCTGCTGCGTGCATCATCATCAAAAGACAGCAAGTTCAGCACTGTAATTAGTAAAATGGATAATAATGCATTATGGAAATTCAAGCATTGATAAACAACCAATCTCTAATTAACTTACGAATATTTTTTTCTGATTTGAGAAAATAACCTGAAATCTCTTATAATTAAGCTAATCCATCACTTTTCAATTCACTCCTGAAACAGATCCAACCAAAATAGCTTGAAACAAAATTGAAATATGAAGTCAGAGTCAAATTCACATCTATAAAAGAACGAAATTAAAGAACAATGGAGTATAATTGCAATTTCATAGAAAACACAGAGGATTTACGATGGAATAAAACATAGATAATTAAATTATTATAATCTTAGAGAATAATTTCAGAGAACAGAAAAAAAATATGCATATAGATCGTACTTGGTCACTGGCTTTGGATTCATCTTTGCGTATAAACAGTTCTCTGGATTCATCTATCGTAATGGGGAAAAAAATTAACACCTTTTGAGAGATTTCTTTCTGGGAAGAACGATAAAGAGAAAAGTTTAAGCAAAACGAAATGGAAACTCGCCAAAAGTAGGAAAATGATGAAAACAATAAGGCAACTGAAGTAGGGAATTCATGAAGGAGAAGCATTTGCTGTAAGATCTAAGAGGAGGGTGGAGAGGGGAGACGAAGATGGAAAAAGGAAGATGGAGGTGGCGATGGGCGAAAGAGGTGGTGAAGAGGCGTGACAGAAGTGAAAAAATAATAGGGTTTGAGAGGGGGGGGGGGCTAAAAAACGGGGGGTTTTATATCAAATAGAACTTTAGGTTTTTGATCTTAATTCATCCGTTGGATTGAATATTTAAGGACTGAGATTAGCTCTCATTCTAATTATGAATTTCTTTTTTATTTTTCAGAAGAGAGTAAGAGAGTAGAGAATGAAGGGCTTAGCTTTGCTTTTCTCTAATCAATGGTCTCAATTCATGATCCATCACATTCTTCTTTGACCAATGAGCATTGAGAGTAACCAAGCACATGGATTGCTAAGTTAATATCCATCAATGGTTCAATTTTGATCTTTCTTAAATCAATGGCATTAAATATTCTAAATTTGTGATTATAGTATTGATTTGTTTAGTAATTTAGTTAACTTCTTAAACTAGTATTATTGTTATAAATTAATAGAAATTTCAAAATTTTATTAGTATTATTAATTTTAAATAAATTATTATTAAAAACTTCAAAAATTATAAATATGCGAAGTTTCGAACATGTTACAAGTTACTAATTAGTGCTTATAAGTTACAACTTACAGGTGGTGATTAGCGCTTACAATTTCGACCTATGTGTGGTTTGATTATTAATGTATCAATCATTAATCAATATTCACTAATCATTATCAATGTACAATTTATAAGTTTAAACAAACTTCATCCTTTTAATGCTTTCCTATATATAATTTCATAAGTTCTACTTTATCACTTCATGTCTCCATCTTCGTACGATCTAATACAAAATACAAAATATCTTAAACGGACCATGTAAACCATATACACCAATTAGCTTATCGACTTCTATAAATAAATTGATCTAATCCAATATCAGCATATATATACATTAGCCTTATGCAATAACAAATTGTTTCAAATTTTTTATGTGTTTAGATGTATTCACATATATAACATCTAATAGAATAAGTTAATAACAACTCAACTAATCAACTTGTTTTGCTCTAGTAATATGTTTTGTATTTGCAATAGATTAAGCTTAATCAAGGTTCACTTGGATAGATCACTGTTATTTTCAATTACTTTGTCCACTTACATTGATATATTATATAATCTAGTATCAACTTATTTCAGTTATATTAGATATTTGCTCTAGTAATATATTTTAACTGCTATGGATTCAACCGTTGGTTGGTTTAACTGTTTGGATAAAATTGGTTTAAACTGCAACTGATCATTGTTACTTGTTGAGTTGTTCCATGACGATGAAAAGTCGAACAATTTTATAATTACAAATTAATTGAGATGCTTTCATTAATGTTTTAATGTCAACCTAATTCTTTAATTCTAACTCTTTTTGTTGGTATATAGTAACTGATTCAGATTTCAGACAAAAGAGTGAGTAAGTCACTAACTAACAAAATGTTTAAGTTTAATAGTTTATTAACCCTAACACTATACGTCTATAATCAATAATCCTTATGGTTGTTTGTTGTTAGTTGTTAGTTGTTACTTGTTACTTGTTATATGTTAGTTGTTACTTGTTACTTGTTACTTGTTACTTGAATACATATGCAATCATGAATAAGAATAACTAAATAACAGAATAACTAATGAGCGATACTTAGTAACTTAGGCAATAGGCCAATTACTAATAGCCAATAATGGTGAATGACCCAATAATATAAGTATAATTTATAAGTCTTACTTTAGTAACATTTCAAATTATTCCGATATCGATTTCTTTCGACCCAAGTAACCCGAAAGCCGATTTCTTCCGACCCAAGTAATTCCGAAAGCCGCATTATTCCTACCCAAGTTATTCCGATATCGATTTCTTCCGACCCAAGTAACCCGAAAGCCTATTTCTTCCGACCCAAGTAATTCCGAAAGCCGAATTATTCTGACCCAAATTATTCCGATATCGATTTCTTCTGACCCAAGTAACCCGTAAGCCGATTTCTTCCGACCTTAGTAATTCCGAAAGCCGAATTATTCCGACCCAACTTATTCCGATATCGATTTCTTCTGACCCAAGTAACCCGAAAGCCGATTTCTTCTGACCTTAGTAATTCCGTAAGCCGAATTATTCCGAGTTCCGACCCAAGTTATTCCGATATCGATTACGACCCAAGTAACCCGAAAACCGATTTCTTCCGACCCAAGTCATTCCGAAACCCGATTTCTTCCGACCCAAGTTATTCCGATATCGATTTCTTCCGACCCAAGTAACCCAAAAGCCGATTTATTCCGACCCAAGTCATTTCGAAACCCAATTTTTTCCGACCCAAGTCATTCCGAAACCCAATTTCTTCCGACCCAACTTATTCCGAAAGCCGATTTCTTCCGACCCAAGTTATTCCGAAAGCCGATTTGGACCGACTTCACCTTATTCCATTCCGACCCAAATTCACCCAACCCAGATACCGGCCGACCCAGTCTCACCCGACCCAATTTTGACCCAGTTCCGAGATCCCCTCACCCAGTTTCACCCGACCCAAGTTCACCCGACCCACCCAGTTCCGACCCATGAAACAGTGTCACCCAGATTATTCCGACCCAAATCATTCCGACCCAGCTTGGGTCAACCCAAACCCAGCCAGTGACCCAGATTGACACCTCTACCCAACACTATCTTAGTCATCTCTTATCTTCCCCTTTCTTTGTTTTCTTGATTCTCGAACTACCATCGAAAATAACTCGATGGTCTTACCGAACGTATTAAACTAGACAAATGGATTAAACTAGTCACTAAATGGGTTAGAAAATGTCATTACTAAATAGATTAATCTGGTCACGAAATAAATTAAACAGGTCCCTAAATAGATTAAATTAGTCACTATATTAAAAAAGGTGATATGTTCTCTTTTTAATATTGGACTTGAACCATGCCTAATTTTAAACTAAAAGTAGGCGGTCTCTTACAAGACCAATTGCTAGAAGTATTGTATCTTATACAAGTCGATCCTATTTATATTTTCTGACACTTTCTTTTCTTAGTATGATAACTTAGGCCCCGTTCTTCTACCATGAGAGAAACTGAACTGTATTATTATTATTATTATTATTATTATTATTATTATTATTATTATTATTATTATTATTATTATTATTATTATTATTATTATTATTAAGCACCTTGATTCAAGAATTCAAGACATATTTTCACATCAACTGAGGTAATAAATGTTTGATTCAATATTTTATTTCCATTTTAAGCACCTTATACATAGCCCTAAGGGCTACATATATCATTTTCCTTATTATTATTATTATTATTATTATTATTATTATTATTATTATTATTATTATTATTATTAATGAACTCTAATAATAATAATAATAATAATAATAATTAAACTAAACTGAAATTAAGTGAATTGTACTCAACTAAAAATAAGTCAAAAAAAAAACACAGCCTTATTGATCATGAAAATAGAAGGCAATCATCTGAAGTATAAAGGGACAACAACTTTGGCATGCCAAAGTAAGACAAGCATATATTCATTCTCACTTTACACAATATTCAGAAAGCTCAAAGATTCAAAGACAACTCTAGTACCCTTTCTTTTCCCTCTTCAAATGCAAGCAAAACAAAGCACAACATCTAAAAGCCATAAAAGAGAGGAAGGAGAAGAACAAGAAAAGAACCAATTGAATTTATTTTGTATGCTTTCCTCAATAGGAAAGAGGGTCAGATTCTACAGGATTAAAGAGAAAAGGATAAACTACAGCAAGAAACCAACAAGGAGTGTATTGTGTAATATTGGGTTGCTGTTTTATTCTGTGGGGTTGGATTTAAGAGCTTCAATTACAGCTGAAAAGTCCTGATCACTAAGGCCACGAGCTTTGGCAACCTTGTAAAGTTCATTTGCAGCCGCTGCAATTGGTATCGGCTGAGAAACAGTTTCTGCTAATCCAAGAGCAAGCTTTAAATCCTGACAGAAGTTTTTAAAATCAGGTAAAATAATTTCAGTCAAGGGTCAAGGGAACCGATCAGTGAATTTTGGATGGGTGTTCACGGTTTATGAATGTTACTGACCTTCTGCTGATGCTTTAAGGGGAATGCTGTAGGATATTGGGATTGGATCATTGATGGTCCCTTGAGTTTGTACATTGGTGCACTAATTGCGCCTTGTGAGATTACCTGGAGTTACAGCACAATTAAATATTCTGAAGGACACTATTTTTTTAATTTCTAACCAAGAAGATTTAGTGTACATTGTACAATGTATATTGCAGAATTATCTGTAATGTTAGAAAATGCATGAGTGTACATTACATAACTACATTCTATGACATGAAAGATAAGTGAAAGCAAAATTTTCTCTCTATGATAAACGATAAAAGAACCAAATGAATAAACGCAAATCTTTTAGAGCAAGATACTAATAAAGAGCAAAACCTAACTACCTCAAAGAAGTTCTAAACCTCGTCAGCAAGCAAATACAAGAAGAACCCAAACACGTTTAGGGAAGTGCATACATTTGCAACGATACCCAGAAACTTTTAGAGAAATCGAGGAGCATATGGAAGCGACAATAGCACACCAGAGTGGAATCTACTTCTGGTTCAGAATATATGCCAAAATGCATGTGCAAAATCTCTCTGTCATGTATATGAATCATCTCAAGTTTTTGTCACAATTCATATTCCTTTTTGAATCATTGTATAAGCTCAGGTTTACTTTGAATCCAAGCTCAAAATGACAACATGAAATAGGGAATGTATACAAGAAAGTCTTGGGGTCTTGAACTAGGGACATGTTCAAAATTCTATGGATTAATTACTAATTCAGTTCCCAACATAACTAGGTTACAATAATCTTCGAATGCCAAGAACAATATCAGTTACATTTTGGGCCAGATTCCTAAAAATGGGCAAGTCCTATATACTCTATGCGACTTGTAAGTAGGATAATGTGGCTCCACTCGCAAAACTCACAACTCCCAACTGTACAGTGAACGTTGTAGGAAACCGACTTTCTTTTTAGGACGGAGAGATTTTTTATGCATTGATACAGTCACAAAGGTGCAATACTTATGTGAGCACGACTCGACCACCACACTTGCATCAAGAGAAATGTAACAATAGGTGTTTGATAACTATATCTATGTACCTCAACGAGGACACTTGCATCCAGCCCAACTTTTTCACTAAGCATCAGTCCTTCAGAAAACGATGCCATCATACTGCGAAACGGCCAAAAAATCATGGATGAAAGTTCAGTGAAAATCTGACACTTTGGCCTTTAAAATGAACAAACATGAAGGAATGACTAGTCTCGGTACCTTCCCATGACCATGTTCACGACAAGTTTCATTGCAGCACCATTGCCAACATCTCCAAGATAGAATTTCGACTGAAATGATATTGTTAGTTGAATGAGGGAAATTTAAAACTAGCAAGGGGAAATGATACTTGAGAATAGTGTACCTTTCCCATGATCTCTAAGAGGGGAGCAACTCTTTCATCTAGGGACAGGTCACCTGTGAAATTGCAAGTCCAAGTGTTTTTTAAACCGGAAACAAGAGACAAGCGGACAAACATAGAGAAGTAAACAAAGAAAAAGGGACATTGTTATCTCCATATACAAATAACGAATATCTAAGCTGAATATGGGGGAAAGGGCACAAGCCAAGGTTACCTGCTGTAAGAAATATCAGCTGCCCATCCTCAGCTGGCTTCTTGGAGCCAGAAACTGGAGCCTATTACAATATGCATAAGCATGAGAAACTTTTCCTGTTTACTGATAAAGGTCTTAGTGGATGCAATATGATTAGTGGTTTCTCTGCTTCGAGGACTCGGAAGACATCAGTGGCAGAAAAGCTCTGTTACAAAGGAAATAGTTCCTACTGGCCTTTTCCCATTCTTCCTCTAACCTTGTTTTAGATAAATTTCATTCTTTCTTTGAGGGAAAGAAGGGGTTTCATAGATCTTGATATCATGCAGAGAAAAGTGAAAAAGAAGTAATACCTCCAAAAACAATGCCCCGGTAGCTTTTATACGCTCGCTTATAAGTTTAGCTGTCCCGACATCAACTGTTGAAACATCTACATACCTTCACATCTCAATCCAATAAAATTTTCAAAGAGTATTCAGCATGTAACATTATGACAATACAAGACAATCTCTTAGGAGTATGAAACACTACCTGTTTTCTACACCACTTTAGACAATCTCATTGGAAATGTAAAATATATGTAAGGTTCATTAGAATGAGTCTGACTGCAAGCTATATGTTTTTAGCAAGAAATTTTATAATTGATATGCCTACTGTTACAGAAAACAATTTGATCAAAATAGTTGAACTAGAAAAATATATGAGCATTAATTTGGCGGTTAAATAAGAAGCATTAATTATAAAAATTCCATTATGAAGCAACAACAATTTCATAGATGTAAAAAGCTCTTTATATAATTACAGGCCTTTAAGCAAATGCAAAATCTGTGTGTGCGATTGGGCGAACCTATATCTTTAGTGTGACCCGTTGGGTTTGGGGTGATTTTCTTATGTTAGGGTGACTTTATGATGCCTTATTAAATTGTCGAGGGCTGAGTTGCTACAGGTATGTAATAGACTATCCAAGGGGGTCAGGGGCACTTTTGGTAGTAAACACTAGTTATTATGTTAGTTTGGGGAGTAAGGCAAGCAGACTATAAATAGAAAAGATTAAGGAGAGAAGAGATCATGAAGAATATATTTGAGAGTTCATTTAGTGGTTGGCTTGGGGAGTGTAAGTTACTCGAAATTTGATAATCTATCTTTATTTTCTGCAATTTCCATTTGAACTAATCAAAATCATCTTCATCTTCTTTTATTTTACTGACAAAAAACTAGTTCATTACAAGGTCTCGCCCCAAGACCAACAGTTTGACAAAAAGAGGTAATAGGATTAAGGGTTCAGCATACCATGGTGCTAAACTAGCAAAAAGTTGAATCCCCATCATCAATTAGTTCTAATACAAAGATAATACTAGGTAAAAACTTATTTAACAAAGACAATAGAAAGTGAGAAAGAGTAATAAAGGCAACATTTCCATCAGCCTAAGAGAATAGAAAAATACAGATATTAAAAGAATAATTTTTGCTGCCAACTATCGTCTTTAATAATATCACTTGTAAATCAGAACAAATGACATTGACTATAGCACGAAAGTTTGACATTAATGCAGAACTTCTCACCCTTTGCCTGGACCCATCCCATTTACGGCTCCATTCTTCCCACACGCAACATCCACCTAATGCAAAAGGCTTAGATATTGCAATCACTGAAAGTTAAATCAAGCAAGAGAACACAATAGAAACATACGCACTGCACTATCAGGATCGGCAAGCATGGCAAATGTCACATCACAGGACGCAGCTACTTCTTCTGGAGAGGGTTTATACCTGCATCAGTGAAAAGGTGACAAGCCGATCATATCAAGGTTGTTAATGAAGGTAGATTGATGGAGAATTGACAATCATCAGAACACTACATGGAGATGATATCAAATAGCCCATCTATGTTTCTGTCAGCTTGAAGATTATATTTAATTTTGTGCAAGTTTGACTATTATATGAGTACAAGGGAATAACAAAATGTGGTATACATATAGAGATAGAGACTTACTTAGCACCCAGGCTGATGAGAGGATCACATTTACTCTTAGTTCTATTCCAGACAGTCACATCACACCTATAACACGCAGATTATAAGTTGCAACAATTAGCAGAAAGTTCCAATGAATGATTCATCATAAAGTAGTATCATTCAATAAAGCTCTTTCATGCTTAAACACTTCAAACATCCTGCAGATTACCAATGAAAAAAAGAATCAAGATGTGTCTTTGTTCAATCAGCAAAAAAGAACTTCTATTTTTTTTAAATTAGGAACATGGTTCTCTAGCGAGTGGACTGATTTGCACAAACAATTTCCTGTTTCCAGCAAAAGCCAAGGGACCAAGAGTCTGTGCGCTCCAAACATATGGGGTAATACAAATGCTATACATGAATGTTGGAACCAAAGATTAAAATTAATCATTGAACAACTTAATTTGAAGAAGTACCTAATTTTTTGTAATCATTTAGAAGTCCTCCATACATGTTAAGGAGCAAAAGAGTGAATTCAAAATGTCGATCCATAGCATGACGAAATAAGTGATAAGACACATAAATTATCTAGACTAACTCAAACCAACCCTCTCCACACTCAAACCCTTCATACTATGCACTTTCTTCGAGTCGGGCAAGTAATGTAGTAGGAGTAGCTTATATAGTTCTCACCCGGCTTTTATGAGATTTTGGGCCATTGGAGAACCCATTATTCCAATTCCAAGAAACCCAACACGTCCTGAGAATTCTTCTGCATCAACACATGTATTAAATTGGCTAGAGTTAAGAAAACAATGACAAAATTGAAAACAAATTGCACCAGAAGAATTATTCAGAACTGTCATATGCACATTCCATAATTCATTTTATCATGATATATTTTGCTCAAAATTCTGTTTCATACAGATTACAAAACCCAGAAATCCCTTGTAAACTATATCTTCAAAACACTTTTTACCAACATCTTTTGCAATATGTTCATCAAGAGCTTGTCACCCACCTCTAAATTCAGACATAATTTGATATTACCATTATCTTTAATTTCCCCCATTTCCAAATTCTAATTAACTTGATTTTATCATTCAAACATTCAACTAATATTTACAACGCCAAAAAAAAAAAAGCCATTCAAAGAGCTAAAACCCCACAACATCAAATTAAAAATTCAAACTTTATAAAATATTCAAGATAATCACTAGAAAAAGGTGATACCTTTGGCTGAAGCATTGATAGTCCGAGAAGAAAATTGTGTGGAAGAGAGAGAAAATAGAGGTTTAGAGAAGAGAGGAGAAGTGGGTTTATGCCTAAAATGGAGAGGAAGCTGCGGACAAAAAGATGAAGAAAAGTTAAATGCCATAAAATTAGGCATTGAAGTTGTGGTTGTTGTTTTAGAGATTATACAGTTATGGCAGTGGGTCTTCAGTGTAGTCATTGCCATCGCCATTAAAGCTTCAATTTGTGGAGTGAGCTACTGCTACACTACACTGCTTCACTTGGATAGTTGGATATAATCTTCTTTTACTTTTTTTTTTCCTCCTTTCCTTCTTGTGTTTGTTTTAATAAAGAAATATATATGGAGGAGGTAGTGATGGGCTGATGGCCACTGGTGCGGGTTGGGCGGGCCGGACCGTGGGCCGTAGTGGGTTGGGCTGAGATTTCGCGGTCCAGGACTAGACCGTGAAATTATGGGTTGTGTGGACTGGTCCGTGGGCTGAAAAATCTTGGCCCACACCGGTCTGTTATCGATTTTCACGGTTCGGAAACCCGTTCTGGCGGTTCGTGGGACTTAGTGGGCTGGTGGGCCGACATGAGATATTTTTTTCAAAATTATTTAATCATTGAAATATATACAATTATTAATAGATAATGAATAATTTCATTATTTTAACATTTGATTGAATTATAATATATACAATTTGATTAAAATATACACAATTTGGTTCAATATTTACTTGGATTGGGCTGGTCCGTTTCATAGGCATGGTTGGTCCGGTTTCATGGTCCAGGTTGGACGGTTTTAGTAGCGAGCTTTAGTATATTAGGTGATTATAATTTAGTAGTGGGCTTTAGTGTATTGGGTGATAAAGGCAAAATATGTGCTCTTTGCTCTAAAATATCACCTGTATGTGCGCAACTTCAGGCTAGTGTATTAGGTGATTATGATTTTTTTCAAATTTTTAGTGAATGAAGGATAGAAGTTATGTTGAGATAAATGAAGCTATAAATATTTCATGATAAAGTCTTCAAATCTAGCAGAAACATACCAGCTGCTATGGAAACTTGGCTAAGCAAAATCATGGGAAATGGGGAAAAAAAAAATACACTTTAGAAAACACCCGTACAGTAACAGGAACAACCAACCACCATGTATTTAAAAATTTGTGCTACTACAAAATTAATTCTATTACATTCAGACTGGACACCAAACTTCACAAAGACACATCTAATAGCAATCTTTCAAGCTCAAAAACAAATTGCAGTTTTTGAGTTCGACAGATTAAGAAATGTAATGTGGCAACTGGCAATCACATTCTGAATTGGCTATCCACACATTTAACGAAGATCATTTTAGATGTCAATGCTAATTTACTTAAATTTAACATTTTTCAGGTTCAACATTGTTTTCGGGAAGCAAACAAGACAGCGGACTTAATGGCGTATTGTAGGCTTTCTTTCTCGAATCTCGTCTATAATATCCTCCTTATGATATTTTCTCTTTTCATCCACAAGAATATTTTAGGTTGGCCCCCGATTGAAAGGTCTCCCAAAACAAAGATCACTATGAAAAATGCTATCTTGCAATAAACCACACAAAGAAAGTTACTATTCCCTCCGTCCCATAATATAAGTCCTGATTCTGTTTTTACAAGAGAATTAAGGTAAACTAGAATCTTGTTTTATTTAAATAAAAAGATTCATTTTTATTGGGAAACACTTACATTGTTTTTTTCTTTTTAACAAAAAATAAAAACTTAACATTAATATTACATAGTTTAATGAGTAGAGGAGTTTAATGGGTTATTGGGTTATGAGATTCTATTTTATCATTAATAATGGTGCATTGGAAGCTGAAATTATGATGACTTTTTGGGAGTTAAATTATTTTCATGAGGGTATTTTGGGTATAATTATTGATTGAAAATAGAAACAAGACTTATATTTTGGGACACTTTAAAATGAAAGGAGACTTATATTATGGGACGGAGGGAGTACTCCCTCTGTTTTTTTTTATCATTCCTACTTTGACTTTGCACGTTTGCCAATGCACGTTTTAAAACTTAAATATCTTTCATTATATATTAGTAAAAATTATAACGATTGAATTTTAATAAAGTACTAATTGAGACGAATCAAACAAGACCCCACATGACTATGTTTTTTCTTATAAATTGAGAACATTTGAGAAGATTCTCTCTATGCATGAATAGTGTCAAGATTCTAAGTGAGAAAGATAAAAAAAAACAGAGGGAGTAAATTACTAACCTATTCGTGATTCCACATTAAATCACCGAAATCAAACATATAATTTCGAAATATATTCTAGAAGCAAACTCGAAGCAACAATTTTTTTACGCAGATGACTGATATTACTAATCATATTGCGAAGATTTTAACAAAACTAAGACCTTAATGAGTAAAATTACTAATCATATACCCATAAGCAAACTCAAAGCAGGAGATTTTTGAACAAAGTTGATGAAACGAAACTGAGTACGATGCTCCATAAACTTTCCCCACCTTATGCTTTTGATTCTTGCCAAAACAAATTACTTCAACAATAATTATGAACCCCATATGAAAGCATATAAACAATATTGCAAGCTAACAAGAAACGAATCTGAGAGATGTGTCTCATTTCCAATACTTAAATATACCTAACCATCTCAAACACAGTCTACCGTAAACAAGATTTCAATTCAAATAGAATTGAAAATCAATACAACTGATTTTAACAATTAAACTGGAAATCAGCATAGGACTTGCTGATACATTAAAAGTTCAGTACTTATCCTAACCGAGTTCGAACCTAAAAAGAACTTCTCAACAAGGAATGGGCAGCAAGAACTCGGATTGAAAGCGAAATCTCAGAGTTTGTTCCCCCAGTGAAAACAAATGATTTGCATACATTCTTTTAATTCTGGTAATTAGGCTTGTCAAGGAGGCCAAGTTTAGAAAGAAAAAAGTTGTAGGACTCCCAGTCTCTTCTCTTAAGATATTTCAACAGCTTCTTCCCCTGCTGCACCTTCGCTAGCAGTCCTCGACGATAATGTTCATCCTAAAATAAGGAACACTATCATTGTTAGTTTTATAATTAATGACAGAAGAACCTCTGGCATATAAAGAAATGTATCAAGGCAATAAGGAAAAGCATACAAGTAAACTTTCCATCACCTATAGTCCTATATCATGTTTATCCATTTTTCGGGAAATATTTATAGATAGTCCCAACTTTCGGTCATATTCTCAAATGTTCAGTCCTATTTCAAGAGTTTTCCCATAAAACTGACAAAAAGTCTCTCCAACCACAAAGAATATGACCAAATAATCGAGATAGGATATAGGCCACGCATACCCAACCCGACACACACACACACAGATAGGCAACCCTTGCTTCAGTGACATGAGCAGATGGACAGTAATAGACCACCTAAAATAACAACCATGTCATATCCTAGATTATGACAGGTTTGGCAAATGTGACAACTAATACTGGAAGGAAGCAATATACATAAATGACATATATTCGTCTAACAAAGAATGCAGTATACAGACTGCATAAGAACTTTGAGGAAGGCAACTGGATTTGATGTGGGACAAATTTTGTCATCCTAGGATCATTAACTGTTTGAAATTGCCTCCAAGAAACAACCAAAATTACTTAAGTCACTTATCACACCATTAGAAGATCCCCCAGATAGCATTGCCACTCAAGAGCAAGATGTTCCGATTCAGACAAAGGATAGGGAAGAAAGCAACACCAAGTTACTTAAATGACAGATATGAGAGTTACCATCCCTTAAGCTAGCTATATTAATTTTTATTTTTCATCATTATCATCTCCCAGGAACATCAAAACAAAAAACTAAAAAGTTTCATTAGGCTTCATCAGCTATCTCTTAAAAGAGGACCCATACAAGTGCAAGAGAAACTAATTCCTAAATGAATATCCATATCCGTCTGTAACATACAATAATGTACAGAAATGTGGAGGATCCCTGGTGAAGTATTTACCTTATTGTGCAATACAGAAGAGAGATGAAGTGTTTCCGTTGTAAGTTGTGCAACTGCAAAATGAAAACAGGTGAAAGATGATCAATTGGTATGATAAATAATAAGAGCAGTTAAGAATACATTTGTAATATTAAAATCTTCTTTTCAAACTGGCCCCTTCGATTTACTTGAACTGAACAAAGTTTAACATATGCTTCCTAGTAACTTAAAGCTCTAGAAATTTCAATTCAAATATAGTTAGGAATACTGGAATATAGCCAAGAACAATTTAATAATCGGAAGATTCCCACATTAAAGCAATCAAAACATTCCCACATTAAAGCAATCATCGTCAAAACTGTAATCAATATTGATACAAAGAACTTTTAACACTAATTTCACATCAGAAAAACAATAATTATATAAGAGAAACAAACAAAGAATTGAAAAAGAAAAAGGAACCTCCTCTAATGGCATTCAAATTCAGTCCTAAGCCATCTCAATTTGAACCCTAATATTTCGCTGTAATTCTAGAAGCTCGTGACATCCTCGACAATATCATACTCTTTTCACCTAATAGATGACAAACACATGGATGAAGACCTTGCTACATTGTAGTTTGATACAAGAATTTAAGAATGCATGTGGCAAGATTTTAGGAGATGCAAGTGAAGGTGTTGGGAACCATAACTTTTTAGTAATGACAAAGAAAGCTAAAATACACAGATAAATAACATAAATAATATAAAGTAGGCATAAATAATATGTGGAACACATACCCAACACAGGAAACGTGCCAAGTAATTGGTACGTGTAATTATAGTAAATGCAGCGAATAAAAAAAATGTAGTAGCTAAATGATCAATCACCAAATTTGCTCTCACAAGGATGAACTTCTCACTTTCGGTACTGCATTCAATTCAAAGGTGGTGTGACACATAGGCTTGTTCACCCATCCACACCTGTTTGCGTAATTGCATCCTTAGATACGGTGATAATTCTGTAAAAGCTCTTTGCAGAAAAACAAGTAATGACTAATGTTAATATATATTTTAGATAAGAACACCTTCAGTCAGTGTAGCGCCATAACAAGAAGTATAAGAAGCCTCTGTATCAATCTCCCCTGTTTGGCAACTGTCTACATGAGATATCGACGGCCTATATGTTGTATGACGATTTATGAGACATGACAATCTTCGACAATGGTAGGTAAAAAACTAAGACAAGTAACATATCCCAGAATTCCCATCATCCTGAGGGAGGCACATTCACAAGCCATATCCCATCATCATGCTAACAATAACAAGCATCATCAATAGTAGTCCGTACAGCGATGATGAGATTACTAGGCATTTAGAGTCAATTACATGTGAGAAAAGCATGATTTGGCACATAATTAGCAACTACAAATATTAGGATGCTGTGAAAATGATGTAATGAACACAGAACAAAAATTAAAACAAAGACAAAATGCTAAGCCAAATTGTATTATTCAAATTAGTGGGTAGAATTCAGGAAAGCCAGAAGTCCACGCCATAACAGTAATGCTACAATAGGGAGTATCAGTCAGAATATATTGAGATTTCACAAAAAGCATGAACACAAATGTAAAGAAATAAAGACCTAATTTTTGCGTTTTTTGTTTCTACCATCTCCTAGATTGCATTGTTGTTCCCAGCAGCATTTTCTTCCTTCCCTAGAGCAATTACAACTTTCTTCAAGATTGCTTCAGTTGGCTGGTGAGCATTCTCAACTGCCTTAGCAATCGGCTGCCACTTCTCACCATGCTTGGGCTCTGCAGCCACACAACGTCTCAGAACATCCTTCTGTAAGTCCTCGGTTCCATGCTGGAGTTCAAATTTGTAGTACAAAGCCCAGAAATCCCCAATATCCGGAGCAAGTGTCACTGCCCTGTTGAGCCAGCTCCTTGCCTTGTCCACCTTTCTGTCATGCCAAAATAGCTTGGCTACAGCAGCGATGACGTGGGGATCCTGGTCACACTTTGTTAATGCATCTGAACTCTTTGCTTTCCGTTGAGGACGGGGAACATTCTCAATTTGAGCTGCCCATAAGATACCACTGTTAGGACATTCTTGGAGAGCCTTTGCCAACAGGTTATCAGCCTCCTTCTTGTGCCCGTGTCTAAGTTCAGCTCTAACAGCAGCAAGCCACAGTTCAGGATTCCTAGGATTCCTTTTCCGAGCCATAGTCAGAACTGCTCGAGCTTTACTCAGACCAGTCCTCGTCTCTTCAAGATTTGCAAGTGAAAGCCACAGAGTTATGCAGTGTGGACAATTCTTAAGACCAGATTCATACGCTTCTTTAGCCTTGGCTTGCTCTCCAAATCGTTCATGCAGCTGCCCAAGCATCAACCACAACTTGAAAAACGATGGAAAGCGTTGCAGGCCTTCATCAAGCAGCCTCCTCTCTTCTGCAACATTACCAAGTTCTCTCTCAACAATTGCTGATTTCATCCAAACTCTTTCAGTTCCTCCTTTTTCTCGAGCCTTAGCAAGGAGCATTTTTGCCCTTTCAGGTTCATGGTTTTCAAACTCCAGCTTAAAAGCAGCAAGCCAAATCTCCTCAGAGTTTGGAATAGCAGCATAAGCTTCCTGGAGAATGGCTCGAGCAGCAGGCACATCACCAGCAAGCCATTTTTCCTTAGCACCCATAAGCCAGAGAACTTCAGCCTGAGGGACATATGTAACCGCCCTCCGCAACAAGGCATCAAGAGATTCCCTAGTTCCATGACTCTTCTCCAGTTGTGCTGCTTTAAGCCATATACTCTTCTTTGTCAAGAAGATGGAGAGAGAATGAGCATATATAGCCCTTGCAGTTTCAATAGACCCTCTCTTCTTGCACTCTTCGGCATCAGCCACCCATGTTCTCTTCCGATCTTCTTCCTCTACCCCAATGCCAACAGTGTGTTTAACTATAGCTTGGCAAGTGACAACAGACCCAGCACGCTCAGCAGCCTCTGCTTCTTTCATCCAAGCTTCTCTGTCAATTACAACTCCCTCTCTTTGTAGAGCCCTTATACCCCTCTCTATGATCTTCTCAACCATCGCAGTATTTCCATTAGCCTCTTCCAACTTTGCAGCAGTAATCCAAATTGCGGGCTCCTTTGAAAGCTTCATCCTAGCCGTGTTAAGCACTTGTTTCGCCCTCTCATATGTTTCCAGCCTAGCAAGAGCAAGCCACAATTCAACATGCAAGGGACAGCATTCCACAGCCCTACCAAGCAAGAGAGTGGCTGACTCTTCATCAGCAAGCTCAACAACTGCCTTCCACAGCCTCACCGAGTCTGGAATATATTCAAGCCCCTTCCTCAGTACCCGGCTCTTACTCTCATCATCTTGCTCTAATTTAGCAGCGTGAAGCCACAACTTCACGGAATTCGGAATTGCTTTGACACCTCTAGCTATCACAGCCTTGGCGTCATCAGGGCTCGCCATACGACATGCCTCCACCCACACATCCTCATTAGTCGGACACTCCTCACATCCCTTTTTGATAAACTGTCTAGCCGCCTGAATCTTGCCAGCAACCTCCTCTAGCCTAGCAGCTGCAATCCAACCAGGAGGATGCTTTGGATTGGTTTGTATGACAGATTTCAACAGCAACCTAGCCTTCTTAATATCCGAAATCTCTGCATCACTTGTAATCTTCATACTCTTAAGATCCGTTAAATAACCTTTTGGATCAACAACTGTCTGCCCCGTTACGGAATCGGATAGTCTATCAAGCTTCAGTGACAAGACAGTACCCCTACCCTCACCAACAGCAGTCAAATCAGTAACAGGGGTCTGCCCCCAAGGTGTCTCTGTCCCACCAGCAGATCTGCTCTTTGGATCAAGCGCTGTAACATGCTCTTTCTCCTGTCTAGCCTTCTCCAGAAGTGTATCGGGCACAGGCACAAAACTCTCAAATCTCTTCTTCTTATTCCTCAAAGAATAATCCCCAATCTCCGGAATACTATCCCATTCCTCCACTGACAAAGTATGCAGCTTTCTCTTCAAATCCGCAAACTGCTCCGTAATCTTAGGGTTCGAAGCTCGGTACTTTTCAATCTCTTCCTTCAACCTAGCCTCCCTCCTATCCTTCCTCCTGGAGTCCATCCTCTTATCAATCTCCTCCCACACCGCATCGGCCTCCTTATCATCCTCATCATACTCCGCAGAAGCAAACAACCCAACATCATTACCCTCAAACTCATCAAACTTTTGGTTCTCATCATACCCTTTCTCATCCCCTTCCTCATCCCCTTCATCCTCCTCAGCTCCCCCCTTCCCCCTTCCACGGCCCGTGGTAGGTACCGCAGCACCCCCAATCGTAGTTGCCGACCGGTCAGGCAAATCAGGGGCCGATCGAGCAGGCCCAATATCCGACCGGGTCGTAAATCCAGTGGCTCCACGGCCCAACCCGGCAACATAATTAGTAGGGGGTTTCAAATTGAGAAATTCAAGCTTGCCCTTAGGCTGCACAGGAGCTTGCATACCACCACAAAGGGGAACATGTAATGTTAGGGTTGAATTCGATCGAATACCCAAATCAGCAATTACACAATTAACATCACCAATTAATCTTTTGGAAGATGATAAAAAACGTTGGTGTTCAATTGGAAGGCCTAATCTATCATTAATTGTCTGTTGTAGATTCCCCAATGTTGTGGAATTAGGGTTTATATCAAGAGATAGGGTTTTTCTGTCTAAAGTAATGACATACACCATATTTTTGTGAAATTGCAACAAAAGAAAAATAGAATCAAAGAAAGTTAGGGTTTAAAATATCAAAAAGTACCTGTAAACGTCGTAGCACAGCGATTAGAAGCACATGAAGATAGAAATACAAGTATCAATGGAGGCGTTGAGTGTTACGGAGGAGGGATGGTGGACAGAAGCTTTCTTTGTTGGTAGTTTCTATATAAAACCTCCCGACTCACTAATACTGCAATAAGTCGGTGAGATGAAGATTTTTCTGGACAGAAAAAAGTTAGTGCATGTACAATAGCTGGTTGGGTTATTTTTGTTGGTTTTTGTATTTTTTCTATCCTCTCTTTTCCTTTTTCTTACCCCTCACATTCTATTTAGGGATGAAAGTTATTCGGATAAAAATCCAAAATCCAATCCAATTCGAATTAGTAATTCATATCGGATTCGAACTGTGTTCGAATTGGATTCAGATTGAGATTTTATTTGAAAATTTGGGCTTTCGGATTGGATTGGATTGAGGGTAATTGGATCCAAAAATACAATATAACCGAATAATAGTATACCTTGTATTATGTAGCTGATTGGGCTTAAGTGCATAACTGATTTTTTAAAAATAAAAAAATTACTCCATAGCCCAATACATATAACACTTCAACCCTTCCCCTAAAGCACTAACTACACTTATTTCCTCAATCTACTAGGTTGTTCTTGTTGTGCTTAATTTATTTCATCGAAAAACTAGAGTTATAAAATATCGGATTTTCCGATCGGATCCAATCTAACATTTGAAAATTTGGATTGGATTGGATCGGATTCAAACCCTAATTGGTTTGGATTCGGATTGAAAAATTGAAATCCAAATTTGATTCGGATCGGATTGGATTAGGCTCTAATCCAAAGCGCACACCGAACTTTCACCCATAATCCCACTAACTTCCCACCAATTCATCTTTTTTTTTTTCTCACAATGGTTAGACTAATTCTACTTGGCTTTTCTAATTCTCTCTCTTACTTTTAGTATACTCCATCATATACTCTCTTTCCTATCGAAAATGTTATTATTCTTATATAGAGTAGATAATTTTTATTCGTGTTTTAATTAGTGATGTATTAATTAATTTATATACATTATGAATAATTTTAGGTAGGAGAAAGTTATTAGAAAGAAAAGTAGGTTGTGAAAAAATATGATAAAATACATCAAATTTAGGCTCATTTATAGATAATTTCAATATAATTTTTTTTAAAAAAATATAAGCTGATTTCATTTACTTTAAAACAAAAAAGCAATCTTGTAAAAAAAAAACAGCAACAATATATCAATATTGATACATATGGCATCACCCCGTTCGTTGTTATGCACACCATCCAAGGCATAGTTGGTCTAGCATTCTAGACCAACCAACTCCAAGCGTCGATTGCTCCAATAGTAAAACTATAAGTAAAGCTAGCTTTACTTTTTGCTAGACCAACCAAAACCAACTCCATTGATCATGCTCTTATAAGTTATAATGTTCGTGGTCTCTATTTCTGTGCAAATTAGTAGGTGCACATGTCCCTATACTAAGTAAGGTGCGCAAGATGAACATTAAAGATTAGGTTGTCAATATAAAGGTCAGTATCAATGAACATATACTAATAGAGATATATATGTTCATTTAACTTGTTAACCATGTACATATGTTCATTTGACTATTCATGTATTTTTGTGCCTCCCTCGCCATAAGAACGTGCGCGTTATCTACAGATTGCTATTTTGTAGTTTTTAAAAGATTGCTCATTTCTTTTCTTTTTTTACAAGTTAAATTTCGTAAAGTCTAACTAGAAGACTAGAAGTCCAGACAGAATGGGCTAGATTAGCCCGCACTGTTGGCCATCTGCCCATCTCTAACTAGGAGTATTATATATTGCCCAATTCTTCATCTTTTGCAATTAGAAGTGTCTTCAAATCAAGTCTAGCTATGAAACTGGTGCTCAAAAATCTCCAGGATAATTCCATTGTCTTCTCTAGATAACAGAGATGCGTGGGTATCTAGTACTCCAACTCTGTCACTTGTTACTCCCAACAATAGTCTCACACAATTCCATTTGATATTTGGAGTGAGTATTCACACAATACGAATGCAACAAAAAACCAACTCATCCTACTTGTATCGTTCATCAAAGGAGTCAAAGAAATGAACAGGTGAATCTGTGAATATAATTTATATATACAACTATACAAGGCGCAGAAAAGACATTGAAACACTAATCTTAAAATACACATGTGCCGTCAATCCTCTAATTCATCTTCATCTTCAATAAACTCTTCCTCTTCTTCTTCCTCTTCCTCTTCCTCTTCCTCTTCATCTTTATCAATTTCATCTTCTTCTGCAGAATCTTCATCGACAATAAAGCCTCCTAAAGTCTCGTCCTCCTCATCTTCAGATTCTTCCTCCTCTTCCTCCCTTCTGTTTGTTTGAGCGGACAATTCACTATTTGATCTACCTTTTCGGCATACACTATGTTCTTTCGATCGAGTTTGATACTTCGGTCTTTGGGCCTTCCTTGCATTCGTAGTTTGTTTCTCACCTTCGCTCTCAGCAGTCCACTCTTCATCTGCATCATCATCTGCTACATTAGTTTTCTTCCTCTTCCTCCTTCCACCCATACTTCGTTTCTTCTCAGAATCCTCCTCGTCATCAGTATCTCTCCTGAGATCCTCAAGGAACCAATCCCATTTATTGATCTCACGAATCATATGCTTTGGATACTGATCAAACTCATGTCCAATCACAAGAAAACCAAACTCTGAATTTTGGAAAAAAGGAAACAAGGATGAGAAATTCTTCAATTGTTTTTTTCATGATATACACGACGTAATAGTCACCAGCAAAGTAAAACAAATTTACCACAGATATTCACATATGACATTACCAAATAAGGAGAAAGACAGAGAAGTGTCCAATTAATCAAATATCCAATTTCTCTGTGATAATATGAAGAATTCCAATGTTCTTTTTCCCCCAAATCTTACTACTCCTTTCATTAAGTACTTAAACTTAAATCATCCATTACAAGTTACAACCACAGAATCATAGCATTTGTTAACTACAAGCACTCCAATATTCTGCTCAACAAATTTTGACTTATATTTCAACTACTAAACAAAAGTTACGATAAGTTCAGACAAGTTACAAAATAAGTTCCAGCAAATCACTAGAAATATAGTTCACATTAGCACACATAAGACATTAAGATAGAATAAGTTCAAATAAGTTCAGATAAGTTCGATAGAACACATGCTCAAAATCCAGAAAACAAACCACCATCATATAAACAATCTAATAGCATCCATAAAAAGATACATTCTGAATTCAACAAAAAATTCACTGACTTCCAAATTCATCCTCTCCAACTTTACAAGTTTCAATGGGAAACCAACTAATCCACTAAACCAAAGCCTATACAACAGTTAAAAATGCAATTAAACCACAAAACAACCATACACTATCTAAATTACCAAATTTACATAAAATGTAGCACTATCAACACATCTTGTAACTTGTAAGCACACATACATTAACACGAAAATCAATAATAATATGTGTAAAAAGAATCAATGAAAAATAAAATGTAGAACAAATTTAAACAAACCTTGAACAGGATCAATATTGGAAACATCAACAAAACCCAACTCAAAATCCTCATTTCCATTAAACCCAGAAGCAGATTCTAAACTTTGATTCAATTCATCATTAATTCTTCCCTTAATTTCCTCACTTTGTGTTTCTTCAACCTTCTTAAGAGTAAACCAAACAGGGTTTTTGGCAGAAACACAGAAGAAATCATGAATACCCAATTCACCCCTTTGAAATCTCTTAAAAAGTTTGATGTTTTCATTGTTATCTTGGTGTTTTTTGTAAACCCAAATTGGGTTTTTTCCCAAAACTTCAAATGAAACCCTAGGGTCTGTTTGGATGTCGTGCAAGGAATTGAAGTCGAATGAAATTTGACGACGAGAAACTGATAAGTCGTTTAAATTAAACCCATTTCCTCTGCCAAATACTGCGGTTGAATTGGGATTAATTAGGGTTTTTGACCCATCTGAACCTTCGATTTCCATCTGAATGATAAGTGCTAGTTTTGGAGTTTAGGGGGAATTTTTTCTCATTCATTTTGCCGCACGACTGGGGAAATCGTGCTTTTATGAAACTAGAAAGTCCAAGGACCGAATGAGGGATATTCTTATTTTTGTTTAGTTTATGGTATGTGATATTATTACAATTTGAACTTTGTTTGAAATTAAAAATTTAAAATCACTAAGACCATTGTTGAGGATATTGTAGACCCTCTCTCACATTGTTTCAACAAATTTTTACTCAATAAAGATATTGGTCAAGTGTAATTCTCAAGTAGAATTTGGTTTAGTTTAATCGATTGTATATCAAAAAAATTCATCCGTAAGGATGTTTTAGACTGGTTAGGGTGCTAATCTATGTTTGTTCTCCTTATACGAAAAAAATTGATATATATACTTCATCCGTTTCTTAATAAGTGTAACATAGAAAAAGTAGAGGGATACTAAGAAATGTAGAGAGAGAAAGTCGGGATTAAAATAAAGTAGAGTAATTCAAGTGATCAAACAAAAAAGTTGTGGTCCACTCTTGCTTTTTGGTGGTATATTTGTAATAATATTTTTTTTACCATTTTGAGCTTGGTTGCACTTATTGTGACAATTCCAAATAAGAAAAGTGTTCCACTTATTAAGAAACGGAGGTATGTTGTAACACCGTACAACTTTCTACCTACGAATTAATTTGTAATGAAAAACGAAAATAAAAAACAAATTCTTCAAATTCTCCCAACAGATATATAAAAACCTCAGAGATTTGACCCAGACCCTGATGGACCCGCACCATTTTGAAGGGTCTGGGTTCAAGTTGGTTTGGGTCTAAATGTTGTGAGCCAGGTTTGGGGTCGAGTATAATGATGTCGGACTCATACTCGCCCAAGATCCAACTGTGGACCCATTTATAATTTTTTCCAATAAATAAATATATTTTAGTTGCAAAATATAATATATCTGCTCACAATAATAAGTCTTTATTTTCTTAAAAGTAAAATAAATGATGAAATGAAGGAGAATAGCAAATGAATTTTTTTGATATTGTTGTTAAATACTGAATTTTATGTAAACATCTTTTATATTATGTATTTCTAGTAGTCTTGTGTACTAAACTTTTAAAATTGAAATATATTTAAATAGTTTTTTCTTGAGTTATAGTTTTATTACTTCATTATTCACTAAGTATTAATAGTCGAGTTTAATGCTAACATTGTGTTATATGTAAAAAAAAAAGTTTGGGTAAAAGAAACGTATACATTAAAGGATGTTGATGATAAAAGAAATCTTAAGGACCCATTTTGAACACAGATATCGCTAGATCCAACGAGTCTATGTAAGGGTCTAAATATTTTAGACTAGTGGGTCAATGTCCACCTCAAAAAATTGGGTCTAAGTCTTGTAGGACCCATCTATTGCCATCCCTAATTAAATCTAGGAAAATGATATAGATAGCCTTAGAGTTATGTATAAGGTAGTTAAAATGGAAATAAAATATTGAATCAAGCATTTATTACCTCAGTTGATGTGAAAATATGATTTGAATTCTTAAATTGTTTCCATTTAAAGAAATGTATTTAATGCTTATATGTAGCCCTTAGGGCTACATATAACATTATCCTTAAATCTATACAGTAGAAATACTCTTCAATAGGTATAGAATGAGGTTTTCTTATAAACGAGTGTTGGGATTAAAAAAAATAGAGGGGATGTGGTTTACCATCTTATGAAGGGTAGTAGTACCCCTTTCGATCGATAAAGAAAAACTACGAGCTTTAAAGAGGTAAGAGGGACTAAGGCTATGTTTAGTTCACCTGAAATTTTCTGATCTGAACTTATCTGATCTGAACTTATTTTTTCTGATATGATCTGATCTGAACTGATCTGATAACAAGATCTTATCTTTTAGATTTTTCTCAATATATAAGAAAAATATAGTCATTGGTCTTGTTTGATTCGTCTCAATGAGTACTTTATTAATATTCAATTATTATAATTTTTACTAATATGTAATGAAAGATATAGTGATTTTTAAATATAAGCATGATCTGAACTGATCTGATCTGAACTTATTTTTTTTGATCTGATCTGATCTAATTAGATCTGAAATAAGCAAAAATAAGGTGAACTGAACATAGCCTAAGGGAGATAGGAGGAGGAAGGTCGCACCTAAGCTTAAATAACATCTTTACCCTTTTTTTTGGGGGGGTGCTCATTTTGCACAGTCTCCAAGACGTACATTTGACCTACGATATCTTCTATTTCTTATTAGTAAAAAATATAGAAAGTTGATATTACGAATTAATACATTGAGATTTGAGACGAATCTAACAAGACGTCTAATGAATATGTTTTTTCATATATATTAGTAAGAATATTTGATCAAAGTTTTTAAAATTTGATTCCCAAAATAGAAATGAAAATTATATTTTGGAACGAAAGAAATAGTTACTATGTAGTAAAAATTCTCCACGTAGCTACAAATCACAAAGATAACAAAATTGGAAAAAGAAAGGTGTGAGGTGGTAAGAAGTGGTTAACCTATCCAACAAAGCATAAATTACTCCACAAAAGAAGCAATTATGCTTTTTACACAATCTGATCATCCTCTTCTTTTGTCATTTTTAATCCTTACTAATAATTAGGACAACAGAGAATAAATAATATCCCCTGTTTCACCAGCTCTCCTTTTCCCTCTCTCTTCCTTTCAAATTCTCTTTCTCTCTATAATAACACACCGTTTGAATCGGTCCACCATCATCTTCTTCAATCATCATTTCCCAAAACAAACAAAACAAAAAAAACCCATCTTTTTAAAATTCCTCTCCACATTTCTTGCACATTTCCCCCCCCCCCTTCATTTCAATTTTCATGTTCTTTTTGTTGTAATTTTCTTTAGAAAGTTTGAATCTTTTTGAAAAATGACTTCTGTGAAGAACAATTTCATGCCACCCAACTTAATTTCTAACCTAAATCAGGCACTTTTGAGAAGGAAATCTGCAGAACAAGATGAATCATGTGAACCCACTTCATCTTCTTCACAAACTGAAAATGTGAGTACCGAGGTTGAAGATGAAGACTGCACAAAACCCAGAATTTTGGTCACTAATGGTGATGGAATTGAGTCTTCTGGTCTCACCTACCTTGTTCAAGCTCTTGTTAAAGAGGGTCTTTACAATGTCTATGTTTGTGCCCCGCAAATGTTAGCTCTCTCTCTTCTATATAGCAATAGATTGTGTTAAGAGTTTATTAATATTTACATAGTTTATGATATTAATGGTCAAAGCTACGTCTTGGAGACCATGAAAAAGCAAATGGAGCAAACGATAAGGATTAGAATGAGTATTATATTTTATGATGGGTTATGTTGTGTTGCATTGTTTTTTTTTTTTTTTGAATTGGGTTGCTCTTTTTGTTGGATTAAAAATTAGGGTTCATGCAATATATATAGTTTTTGCGTATTAATGTTTCTAACATGGGTTTCTAGCTGTGTTGTTGTTGTTTCTTCCCCCTGTTGTGTGATTTTTTTTTGTGGTTATTTAAATATTCATGATGTGGCATTTGTAGGATTCAATGCCTGTTTAATTTGCTTTTTGTTGTGAAATATGTGCTTATTTTTGTTTATGGTATGTGATAATGTTCTTAGATGGGTTGCCTTTTGGTTGATTCAAAATTAATTTGTCATGTTAGGGATAAATCATCATCAGGACATGGGGTTACCTTTGGAGAAACAATTGCTGTTAGTTCTGTTGAGATGCATGGTGCCACGGCTTTTGAGGTTTCAGGTACATTTCGTTCTGGCCGAAATCTCCTTCGTACAATGTTATGAGAACTATGCGATATTCACATAATTTTGTCTCATCTTCAATGAGTGAAAGTGGTTTCTTGAGTAATTTCATGATCAATCCATGATTGTTTGCTTCTCTTTAAAGTAGTTCATATATACTTCATATGAATGAAGTGTTACAAAATTAGATGATTATCAGATATTCAAGATCATGTTACTAGGATTGGTTTTTCATTTCAATTACAAGTTTCCATGTGCAACCCTTGGCTATCCTACTATGGTATGATGTCATTTACGCATTTAAAATGCATCCACAGATTGGTTCTTCTACTTGAGAATAGCTTGTTCCGACCCTTGTCCCTAATTCTGAGTTATGCAGCTGAGATAAAATGATGAGATGATTAAATTTACTTTTTCTACAGCTTATATCATGTTTTGCAGCGATCTTACAACTGATTTTTGGTAAGAAAGAATTACATGAAAACATTTACAATACTGTGTATGTGTATTCTTGGCTATAACTACGCTATGTTCAGTCTTGGTCCTTTCTTTTCAATTGTGTTAGCCATCTTTATAGAGACCTATTGATCAAGTACTTGCCTTTGGTAGTTCTTGAAGTTTACTAGCTATGGTTCTTGCTGACTACAGGCACACCTGTTGACTGCGTCTCACTGGCATTATCCGGGGCTTTATTTTCTTGGTCCAAACCGATGCTGGTATTACTCATGTTTCCAGGAATTGTGAATATAATGATTCCTATAATGGCAACTAACTAACTCATTGTTGTATTTAGGTTGTTAGTGGAATCAACAAGGGATCCAATTGCGGGCATAATATGTAAGTCGTGTTTGTGATTTTATCTCTCTTAAATCTTGATTCTTAATCATTTGCTTTGAAAGTGACGAATGTAAGTCCAAAATTGCATTGGAGATTGACAAAAACTAGAACCGCCTGTTCAATATTCATTGTAATGAGAACTTATGTGTAGCTAGCCTTACAAATTGTCAATGTCATGCATGGAACCAACATATTCAAAACTGGAAGTCTGGAACCACCTGTTCTAAATGCATTACAATGAGAACTTATGTGTAGCTAGCCTGATGAATTGCCTATGTCATGTATAGGAGTCTAGAGCTTGATATGTGCTATATTATGTTGACCTTTGTAATTTTTCTAATCCCTTCCCTTTTCTTTCTACTTTGCTTCTATCAATGATGGACCTTTAGGTTTTACTCTGGTGTCGTTGCTGGGGCAAGAGAAGCATTGATTGGTGGCATTCCTTCAATTTCCATATCATTGAATTGGTAAAGTTGAAGACTGTCGTTTTACCTGAAATATATTCCTGCGTTGTATTGGTTTGTAACTTACAACTCAAGTCTTATGATATGTATATAGGAAGAAGGACGAAAGCCAGGAAACTGATCTCAAGGATGCTGTGGCTGTTTCAGTACCAATAATAAAAGCTGCCATTAGGGATATAGAAAACGGGAGCTTTCCTAATAAATGCGCATTCAGCATACAAATTCCAACATCGCCTTCGACAAATAAGGTTCATGTCCAGCACTTCGATGAGTTCTCTTGTTCAGTCTATTAGTGAATCTCATTGCATATTAATAGCTGAAACCTGTTCACGTGTGGTTGTGATTATGAGTGTTAATCATGACAGAGGTTTAGAATGATTAGCATGTTTAATTTATGACCCTTGACAACATTTTTGCTTCATTAACCAAATGAGTGAATATTAGAACCTATGAATCCTAGGAGAAATTAGCTCAGGCTTGGCTTTAGTGAACAGAAATGAGCTTTTATCTTTATTTTATAAATTCATCATTGAGGCTCATAATTGTAGGCAATAACCTATGAGCTTAACCTTTTGGGCAGGGTTTTAAGGTGACTAAGCAAAGTTTGTGGAGATCCACATTGTGTTGGCAAGCTACATCTGTTAAAAAGCATTCATACATGTCTAATCAACCTGGTTTAGGCTTCCAGCTTGCACAGCTTGGTCGAGATGCATCTGCTGCTGTGAGTACCTCTTAAATTGTCACTCATTGATCTTTTACAGGCTGCAGCTCACTTAGCCTCTTCCTCAGCCTCAATTCTCATGATATGTATTCTTCTAATGGAACTTGAATGTTTCTCAGGGTGCAGCTCGCCATAAGAAGAATGAAGAGATCGAATCAGTTGGGGTTTCTGGGAAATCCAAATCTAACCAGGTTGTAAAAAAGCACTTTCGCCTTGAGGTAATAAATTGAATATTAAGAATGCACATTTAAGTGTAAGGATTGATTTCCATATTAATTTAAACACTGAAGTTCACTATAGCAAATGTGGGATTATAGTCTGGTATGAATCAACATGGTTTGAACAGATTAGTGAAGTTGAGTAAGAAAAGAGGATAAACTTTGAATGATAAACTCGAATATTTATAGAATAAATGGATAATTTTTCGAGTGGCTTGCTTTCTTTCAAAGTACAAAGATAAGCTAAAACAACTCAATGATTTTCCGTATAATCTTGAATCTTCTATCGCCCTATCAATTTTTAGAATTCTGTTTCCCTCCCCACCCCCTCTCTCTAACTAACTTCTCTACTTATTTCCAAGCTAATAAAGTCATTTACCCATAATCTACAACAACATTATAAAGTCATATTCATAACGCCCTTTACATAAATTCTGTTTGAGGAGCCTTCCATGCTGTATACATGTGGGACATGATTGCACAAACTTTGACCACTTCTATTTTACTAGTGTATTTTGAAAATATTTTCTCATGAGATTTTATTCGATTTGTGGCAATGCATGATATTTAAATATCTAATTTTCATCATTTGTAATATTATCACATGAAAGTTTGTCGATTCGAGACCTTCTAAAACAAACATTGCAAAATGAAAATTGAAGAAAGTAATTATTAGTTGCCATTGTTAGCCTTGTATTGGCAAGTTCGGTTCACTTTCATGTCTTTGAATCCTTTACAGTTTATTGAGAAAGAACACGATGGAGCGGATGAAGATTCAGATATCAATGCTCTTGAAAGCAATTTTGTAAGTGGATAGAAAATTGGGAGGGAACTCCTTTTCAATGTTAATCCTTTTCCCACCATCTCATTCATGGTATTCATCGACAGGTTGCTGTTACTCCCATATTTATTTCTCCCTACATGGAGTCAGACACTCAGACAGCAGCTGCCGAGTGGATTATGTCTACTTTCAAAGAAGACCAGTAAGAGCATAAAACTGTCTGATAGTTAGCTGACAATGAAAACGAAGCCATTAGTTTAAGCTATCAAGAGACATACAAAGGGAGCATGTATGTTGGGTTGCTTTTGGTTCATAAATTATTTTGTCTCACTCTCTGGTTGTGGAAGCTTAAGGAAATGCTTCCATTTTGGATTTATATAATTGTAGCATGTTGTAAATGGCTGACTTTGGCTTTTTTCGATACGAGATCGATTTGAGTTTGGAGTTAAGGGGTTGGCTTTTCTCCACAGCAGTTTTCCCCAAGTTATGGCTTGATTTTGTCCACAGCAGTTTTCTTAAGTTATGACTTGTAGCTTTTGTCTGTTGTACTCTGAACAAATTTGTAATCAAGATGGGCTAGGGTTGATAATTATTGAATGAAATTTGACTCAGTTGCTCTTCTCAAAAAAGCCATCTCCTGAACTTGTGCCCCATTTTCAGGTTTGCTGTTTCACTGTGACAAGTATCTGCTTCACAGGGACATTTCATTCAATATTTTTAGTCTTTTTATTGTAGGTGTTATATGTTCCTACATCTCACATACTTAAACTAACCTGAACAATTCCTTTTTTTAATCTTATCTTCAGTATTTGCAGCATGATCTTAAATAATTGACTCAGAATGTAAGAAACCAGAGCTAACTGTAAAGAAATCAGTGAAAAACAAGGGCAAACCGTAAACTTTGCAATATAATAAAGCAAACGTGTACATTCGGTAGTGTACAAACTTGAGAATTTCGGAGGTGAAAAACGAAGCAATAGCCACCCATGTATAAGACTAAGCAGCAAAATTTAGACTACATATAGATCACAATTGCTCACATGTAAAATCATACAAGACTGCAGAATAAAGATCTAAACAAATCATCATTTGAAACACTCCCAGGCAAACATGATCGCCATTGTGATATTTGTTCCTAGAAAGGAGTTTCATCATGGAAGCTCAACAATCTTTGGACGTTTTCTCTTTGTACGACTTTCTGATTGTTGTGTTGAAGAACCATCTAACTCCATTTCTGATTGTCCAGTCGAACCAGGCTTCTGATTTTCTTTTTCATCAATATCATTATCACTGTCATCATCATCACTGCTAGATTCTGATTCCGAAGAACCATCATTGGAATACAAATTAATAACAGGCTGGTTTCCAGCAATTGCAGCCTCTGCGGCTTCTATGGCTTCTGGAGTTTGAAGATCAGTAACACCAAGCATCAAATCCTACATTGAATTAAGCAATTGAGTCTTAGTCCTGGTATACCAGTCAAAAACTCATCTAATATTTGAGATTTCCTGAGAAGGGAGTTCAACTATACCATTTCAATGTACTCTGATTCATTACCATCTAGAACTTCAATGTCGAAATCCTTTGGTTTGTCCTGCACATTGAAAAAAGCACTCATTCTAGTAAGTAATTAGGAGTGTCGCCTGAAGAGCTCAGGGAACCGTAACTCCTTTTACAAGGTTTGTTGGTACTCAGTTGTTACCTTTGCATTGAGCTGGAGAGTTTTGTTAGCTTCAGATAGTACTCCTAAGAAATCCTTCACCTTACCAAGCACTGCACAACCGTTAATCAGTTAGTACACAGTTAAATCTTAGAAATCGATTGGAAAGCTCCTATATTTAGGTTTCATCATGTTATTTTTTTTTTTTTGGGGGGGGGGGGGGTTGGAATTAATAACGAGATGAACAATGAAGGTAACCCTTTGGAGAGACTGAGAATTGCCTATTTCAGCTACTGAAATCCAGCAAAATGAGGAGCATAAGTATAGATATTCATAGAAGAGAACAATGCTAACACATAGCAACCAAAAGAGAACACATGTATGAAACAAATACATCAAATTATACAAGAACAGCATATAGGCCAATCCAGTTATGATAATTTACTCAAATGGTAGATACCAAACCATTCATCCATTTATTACTTCAACATTTCCAACCTTGTGCCTTTCTTCATCTTATCCGCAAAGTTCTGCAACAAGACAAATTCAAGAACTTTCTTGCACTGAATATATATGGCACAAACGCTGAACCGCACACATAAGCGTAATGGAGAGGCAACAACAACAAAAAACATAATGCACATCTCCGACTTCAAAGGGGTAACAGGTAACTATAAGGTGATATTAGAAATATAGCATCAGTTTATTCCATCCGCAAGTATCCAACTTCAAACTTCCTACTTCCTAGCATTGTTGCTTCCTTGAAATCGAAAACCACAAATCACAACCCTTCCACAAATTCAGAAACTCATAGTTCAAATATTCCAAATTGATCTCATTCGAAATTATGTCAAATAATGGATGTATCATGTATTCATCTCATACTGATTACTGAAAACTTACTAATTACAAACAATTGTATATTCAGCCAAAGCCTCCATAGTGTTCCCAGGAACCTCTCACACTTTTTGCACATCATATATTTGCACATTTTACTATTTGCTCATTCGATCAAAATATGTGACAAATGTGCGAAATAATGTGCTCGGTAGCACATGCTAGTTCTAACTTCTACATTCTCCTAGAAGCATCTAAGAATTTGGAATGTCTAGTAAGTACGACTGTTTATAGTTATGAGTGCATTCAAAAAATCGATATTACAACTTAATAGATGCTATATCAAACCAACCATTGCAACTCCATATTATATCATTCATTCTTGACAGTAGAACGAAATATCGTTATTCAGAATTTGAAAAATAGAGATTAAAAAAAAAACCTTGGCTTTTAGGAAGTGGTGCAGTTAAGGGCTTTCCTTCAGGATTTGGTCTCTCTTCTGCTACTTTCTTGCTCTTCCCACAAACAATCAACGCTGATTCTGCTTTTCCAATCCAATTTTTTTTAAAAAATCAAAATTAACAAGATAAAATAGAAAAATTTAGAAAGAGAGAAAATAAGGGTTACCTTTAAAAAGGTCCTTCTGCTCCAATTGCAACAACTCTTTACTTGTCTTCTCCATAATTTTCTCTCTCCAAAATTTCGCTCACCTTGAAGAAGAAAGGGTTTTATTTTATTTTTGCCGGGTTTAAATACATCTTCCCAAAGACCCAAACAATACCTTACTAAGATGGACCTTATCCTTGGGACTTAGAGGGGTATTACCAAGCCAAACCAAGACTGAGTTTGGGGTTGCTCGCCTTGGCTCGGCTTGGGTCATAACACTTTTTACTAATACTTGAGCATAAATTTTCCAGTTACTTTGAAAGTCAATTTAAGTTCTAAAAGTAAATTACATATATTTTACGAATTGTTCAGCAAGTAACCCTCATGTTTTTCAAAATTCATGAAGTACCCTACTGTTTTAAAAATTCATCAGGTACCCTTTAAATTTGCATATAATGTACCAACCCCCCTCAATAATTTACTGGTATTGATTATGTTAACTTAAATTACTCAAAATCAGTTGACATCTATCATAATTCCCCTAACATTTCATATTATGCCTAATAAAGTCTTTTAAAAGCAGTCAACTTTTTTTAATAGGTACTTAAGTTATTATTAAAACTATTTACCACATGAAAAAAGGGATTTATATTACTATAAAAGAACATTTTTGGCATAATGTAGGTTAGTAGACGAATTAGGTTGGTTCAACTGATTTCAGGTCATTTAAGTTAGCAGAATCAACACCAATAAAATTCTTGAGAGTATATGGTACATTATACGTAAACTTAAGGGGTACCTGGTGAATTTTTGGAACCGTAAGGATACCTCATGAATTTCGTAAAACCTCATGAGAAGTTGATGAAAAATCCGTATTCATTATACATAAGTGCTATATACAACAAAAGAAAAGGCTAAAATACAACACCTAAAATTTTGTAGAACTTAACCATAATTAATTTCACCTTTATATAATTAAAAAAATAGAAGAAAAAAAGCAAAGTTATGTTTCTGAACTCCTGCTACGAATATTAGTGAGCACCACATGCAATTGTGATCATCTACAACTTACTTGAAGTTGAAGGTGACTTGCTGTTCCTAATTACATAATTTTCATTCGTGCATATACAAGGGCGTGGGTTGGTTTAAAAAATATTAGAAAAAAAATTGACTTATCCTAGTTTCTTCTTATCTTTTCTAGCTGAGATGAAGATACTTCAACTCAATCATTCAATTGCTCAAAAAAATAAAAAACACTAATTATCAATTTAGATGGTATGCTAGACAATAGAGTTTAATAAAAAAAGATTAATCAGTTACTATATGTAAAATTCCAGAATATAATTCCACAACTATTACTCACCAAAAAGTAAATTCGAAAATATATAATTTCACTCGCCACAAACACTTTTCCCTTTACCATGATCATACTCTCTACACCCTTTTTTTTTTTTTTTTTTTTTAATTATAATGGGGGCTTCAACTATGGAGGTCGTTTTTGGTGTTGTTGGACTTGTTATTTTTTTAGTATGTAAACTACCATATAATTAACCAACAAATTTAACAATTTGTTTGGACTATGAACATACTAATTTGCATTGCTCTTTCCTCCATGTAAATAAAAATTCAATTAAAAAAACTTCACTTGAAGCCACCGAAATCTTAAATCAGGATCCATTTTGTATAATATGATAAGAAATAGGTAAACCCCCACCCCCCAATTCACCAAAAGTCAGAATTATTATGAACTTAATACTATTTTTTCATTCCCAAGTTAATAAATTGTTCAATTTCAATAATGTCAATTTGAATTTCGAATTACAATAAGCAAACCCTAACTAATTAATAAACAATTTCCACAATCCCCATTCAACAATTTACATCTAAATATTCAATCAATATAATAATCTAATAGTATATATAAACTTATAAAAGTAGGAAAATGTTTAATTAAAACACAAAAATCTAAACCAAACAACTTACTGTGGTCTCTGTGACAATGAGTCGAACTTCGAATTACGGGCGACGAAGACGCGAGTCGGAATTATAGGCGGCGGTTTGAGACTGCTCGGTGGTGGCTGCTGCTGTCAAGGTAGTAATTTTATTGAGGGATCAAATTGGGGTAGTAGGGCCTGTTCTCTTCGGCATAAAACAGCTGAACTGAACTGAACTGAACTGAACTGAACTTATCAAAGCTGAACTGAACTGAACTGAACTTATCGGAGCTGAACTGAACTGAACTGAACTTATCAGAGCTGAACTGAACTGAACTGAACTGAACTGAACTGAACTGAACTGAACTGAACTGAATTGAATTAAATTGAATTGAATTATATTACATTGAAATAAATTGAATGTAATAAATATATTAAATAATATTTTAAACAATAATAATATGAATATTAAATAATAATTATAATGATAAGTAATAATAATGAATAATAATAATAGTAGTATTTTGAATATCTTTAAATGATAGTTATAAATAAATAATATTAATAATCATAAATTAATAATAATAATTAATGATAGTAATGATAATTAATAATAATTATTTTATATTATTTGTATTAATATATTAATACTTGACATGATATATAATAACAATAATATCTAAGAAGTAAATTAATATTACTATTTTAATAATTAGATTTAATAATTTAAAAATATTTAGTAATAAAAATAATGATTGGGTTAAATTACGTCATAAACCGTCTTGACGCGATTTGATTGGTTTATGGGCTAAAAAAAGTGGGTTTATTTGTGCTTTGACCTAAACCATGTTCCTCCTAATAATTTAGTAATAATAATTAGTAAAGCTATAATAAAAAAATATATAGAAACAACAACAACATAATAATAATAATAATAATAATAATAATACTTAATAGTAATGATATATATTTAAATAATAATAATAATAATAGTAATTAGTAAAATAAATTATACAACATAATAATAATAATATTTAACAAAATGGTTATAAAAGAATAGAGCTGAACTGAACTGAACTGAACTGATCTGAACTGAACTGAACTGAACTGAACTGAACTTATTGGAGCTGAACTGAACTGAACTGAACTTATTGGAGCTGAACTGAACTGAACTGAACTTATTAGAGCTGAACTGAACTGAACTGAACTGAACTGAACTGAAAATAAGCTGGGGAGAACAGGCCCGTAGTCGAGTAGTGTTGTGTTGTTGTTGGGGTTAAGTTTTAAGAAGGGTTTGTTATTTTTAGTTTTTTTTATTTCGCAAATAAGTACATGCGCCTGGGTGCATGTAGAGCATGGTGCACCCTCTTCTAAACTACATCGTTTCTTCATTTTTAGAGTATAATTTTAAAAAATTATTGTTATTTGTTTCCTTAAATTTTGCAAGTAAAGATTCTTTTTTCAAATTTAAATTTAAAAGGTATATGTTCTGTTACCTTAAGTGTAGATGTTCATTTACTATATGTTCTTTTTATTATAGCATTTGTTCTTTTATAAATATAGATTTACATGTTCTTTAATTTAAGCCGTGTGTTCTTTTTTAAAGTAGAAAAGTTCTTGAAAAAAGTTCGTGTTCTTTTATATTGATTGGATGTTCTTTTTGGGTGCACAATGAACATTATGCACCCTAGTCCATAATCCACGCTTTGACATAAATTGGTTTAATCTACTTATTTTAATTTTTTATAAGTATTATGGAAAATTTAATTACTTTCTTCGTTTTTTTTTACGTATTATATTTTGACATTTTATATTATTCACAAAAATTTCACTTTTATTATCGTTAGTGATTTATACGTGAATAAAAATATAGTCATGTAGAATCTTGTTTGATTAGTCTTAATATATACTGTATTTTTTTATATGTACTTTTTTATAAATTTTTACAAATAAAAGATAAGAGATATATGTCTTCAAAGTATTGCATTGGCACGTGTGAAAAGTATAACATGTAAAAAAAAAGGAATAAATATAACTTTTCACTAAATTCCTTTAATGTAAAAAATATATTTCGAGCCTAACGATGAATTTTTCAAATCGAATTTTACTTTTTTCTAGGGGAAAAACAAGCTGGATTAAATCATGGACAAAGTGTCCATAAGTATATAGGGCGCCGCCACCTTTCGGAGGAGAATGATTTGTCCATATTGTTCAACTCCAAAAGGAACTAGCTTTGCTAAATGGTTAGCCACAAAGTTACCATCATATTTAACATGTGATCAAACAAGAGAAAGAAAAAGAAGAACAAGAAGCTAAATTTTCATGTAGAATAATGTCAAGATCCAAGATGTAGAGAAAACTCTTTGAAAAACACTTAGGGAGTGTTCGGCACAAGCTTTTTAAATAGCTTTTAGTGACTTGACTAGGTCAAAAGACTAATTAGAAAAAATAAGAGTGTTTGGCAAGGTAGTGGTGTAAGTAGCTTTTAGTGGTACAAGTAGTGTTTCAGTAGTGTTTGTCAAAAGCTACAATTTGTAGCTTTTGGGTAGCTTTTAGTGGTGTATAAATTATATATTAAAGTTTTATTTGAATTTTAACTAGTTATTCTTAAACAGTTACTTTGACAACTTCTTTTACTGAACATCAATATTTTACACCGCTACTTGGACAGCTAACAGCTACACACCAACCACTAACAGCTACCAGCACATCTAACAGCTACTATCACAACTAAAAGCTATCACCACAACTACTATTACCGAACACGCCCTTAATTGCAAGTCACAACTTGACAATGTGATTCAAAAATCACCTCATCAGAACCAAAACATTTACCAAATCGAGTTTTAAACATTTCAAGTCGAGTTCAAATAGTTTACAAGCTTACTAAGCACATTAATATTCCTACGTCTTTCAACTAATAAACCCATCTCCAGGCCCATTACCCACCCAGTCCCAGCTTCAGTGTAACTTTTCTTTCTCTCTCGCTCTCTCTGAATCTTTCCCAAACATGGCAGCTAAAACCCTACTACGTTCTGGAGCTTCGATCGTAACTCGGTTTCTTAACTCGGGTTTAACTCAGAAACCCCCGAGTTCAACTCAGCAAAAAACCCTAATTTCTTCTGCATCGAAACTTTTGATTTCTTCTTCCTTATCAAATCCTCACTCCTCTCTGTTTTTTTCTCCTCAAAACGATGTCGTTTCTTCCAACAATTTCATCTCTCATGGTACACTCTTTTTCTTTTCTTGTTGATTAATTGATTGATTAATTTTCTATTTTTTTTGTGAAATAAAGTCGTGTTTGGTTGATCGATAAAATTGTAGAAAATGAGAATATTGTAGAAGAAAAGAGGTTGGAGATTGCGAAGATTTTGAACCCTTGTGGTCTTCCTTCACTCGAGTTCTTCTTGCCTGATGGTAATTATGTTCTTTTAATTTTAATTTGTTCTACAAATCACATTTTTTAAATTTTGTAAATTTATATTTCTAGATATTAATGAGTGATTTGATGCTTATTAATGAGATTGATTATGATGTTTTCCCTTGTTTATGTGAAATTTCTGACATTGTGATTGTAGAAAATGTTCATTAGGTGAATGGATTATTAAGATGTTTTTCTATGTGATGAAATATATTGAGGCAAGTTTGAGATATAGATGTGTATTTGGATGATTATGAGGAAGATTGATTGGGCATTGCGAAATCGGAGCTTAATTTGATCTAAAATTTTGATGTATGGTTTACTAAGTACTGGTTGATTGAGATATTATTGAGATGTTATAGACTCAAGCAATTAGAGAGAATAGGGCGCTTAAGCTTAATATAGCATTTGCTAGTGTGTGATACACGATGGAGCTTGTCACTGAGCTTGCGTGCGCGTTGATGTTTTTAGTAAGAATCCTCAGCCTTTGGATTGTTCATTCACCATTTAATTATAGGAGAATGTTTAAGCTCCAAATGGTTACTTTTAAAGTAAGGAAGATATTCTACTTGAATGCTATATTGTGCACGAGTAGCATCATCTTTATATTAGTTCAGCAAGGAGTTTGACGCATATTTAACGCTAGCTTAGATAACTGCAAATCTGTCCCTGAATACTCAGCAATTTCACTGACTTGATTTGCATCAATCATTGAGAGAATCACACAGATGATGGATATTCTCTGTCCAGTTTTGAGTGCATTGTTGCTCAAACTATTGTGGCAAACTGATTATCAGAGTGTTAGCACCTTGTTTCCTTTGTCCTTAAAACAATCTGCAGGTTTCAGTTGAGGAATTACGTGCAAGTGTGTGATAAGAGGAAAAACAAAGTACTTGCTCATAAGTTATAATTCATATACAAGTTTAGCTAAGCTCGTAATTTAATAGGCCATGCACTTCGTCAACCATTCGAAAGAGTTTTACTTAGCACTTGATCCCTAGGCCTTAAAATAAACTAACAGATCCAGTGCAAATCATTTGGCTTTACACGTCCTTTGAATCAGTTGTTGAGTTTTCTGCGGAGTTTAACTTCTGCAGGTCAGATGCAATGTTCCTAAAATGTTAAGTAGCCTTTTATTGGTAATTTGAGGAGGTAAATGGTCTTTGAGGTGGTCTAGGGATATCCATGCATTAAAATAATTTGTCTTTGTCGAATTTTGCGGCTGAATAGAGTGTGGGCTATGCCTGAACACTTGAACTAGAATTTGAGTTTTGACATATTCTTGACTTTCAGAGGATGGTGCCTAGGGTTGTTTAGAGTATGGTCAGGATTACACCAAACAATACTGTTGTGGTTTGTGTTGGTTGCATTCTAAAAAATGTGGGCTGGTTCTGGATTTTGACCAAGCTGTGGTTTGCGGTTTGGGTTTGGTTTGAAATTTTTAATCCAAACTGCATCCATAAACTGTTTAATGCAGTGCAAGTTATAATATACTTGTCACAGATTATATAAAATGTTGATATGGTTTGAATTTTATTAAGACAAAGGGCAGGGCAGGGGAGGTAGTGAAACACAATTCCAGTATTTGTTATAAAGTTTGTGAACTTACCAAATAACAGAACTCTTCTTTTCAAATTATAAAACTTGTTGCAGGAAAATTAATGGTTAACTCGCCTTGTACCAAACTGTTTAACGCGGTGCAAGTTGGGAAAATGCCAAACCCGTTATTTTGCGGTTTGTTTTGTGTTATGTTGGGTGCAAAAATGGGAACTTTTTGATTTCTGTACTGATACTTGACATGTTTTCCGTGCGTTGCTCTATATATTCTTGTTTTGTAAGATTTTTGTTTAGAATTTGCGGTTCAGAACGTCAATTGCCTCTTTCTTGTTGAACTAGATGCCATGATTGTTGTTTTTTATGGTGTTGATTTCAGATGAAACTGTTCACATGATTGTAGAATGCACCTTTTCTTTTAGTTTGTTCTGTATTCAGCATAAAAGGAGATTGAATATCTGTCATAAGTTTTATTTCTATGCATGTCAGAATAAAAGAAAGTATCTTCTTACTGTTAGGTCAACCGATAATAACTGAGTTACAACAGTAATGGTGTAACTAGTCTCTGGATGACCCCCTTTATATTGATCTTGAGCTGGTTGTGTTGATGGCAGCATGACTCACTCCTGCTTCTTATTATGTTCGGTGTTGGTATTCTTGGATTGTGTCTGCATTGCTTATCTGTAATCATTTTACTGCAGAGTTTCACGTGTCTTTTCCTTGGCATGACTGCATGCTGTGACTTGTGTAACTTCTGTTTGCTATGTATGAGCTAATATTATTGGTGGTTGCAGCCGATGATTCTTCAAACGATTCAATGATCTTATTTCCCAAGAGACCCTTCCAGCCAAGTACCCTCCGTCGCAAGAGGAATCATGGATTCTTTGCACGGTAAGTCTCCATTGTCTTTTATCTGTTTATTGTGTCGAAAAAATATATTTCTTGTGAGCCAATACTGAGCGTCTGGTATTGACTGGAAATGTGGCTGATAGTAGAAGAGAAACATGACGAAAGTCTAAAAAAGTAGTTGGCAACTATGTTTCTTGTTACTTATATACCACTTGTCACTTTGCAGCAAGGCTACAAAAGGTGGCCGTAGAGTGATTGCTCGGAGAATAGCAAAGGGGCGCCACCGAATCACAGCTTAGATCTTTTGTGCTAACCAGTTGCTTTTGCTCGCAAACGTTGTAAGATCTTGGCACATAAGAATACACTTTGATCTGGTGTGCTGCATTAGCCTCTCTTTTTATCTGGATAGGTAGCATTGTCACAATGATCCTGCTGAAATCAAATCCGCTTTCATGGTTTACCTAATTCTTGATTGATTTTCATTCTCGGATTAAAAGTTTTTTAGACAAAATAATACAGAGATAATCTAGCTTCTCAATTTATTAGATAAGTGATAGTTCTATTGCAGAGAGAGAAAGAGAGTTCCTTCAGAGCTCACGCCCGTACAAGCAAGAGTAGGCTGGTGAAAAGGCAGTTCCTCGAGCCTTATGTTTTGTCAGCATATCTTGCGATCTCTCATAGAAAGGTAAACCAGTCTTAAAAGACAGACTATTTCTTTCTGTAATAAAGATTTCTTTATCTCAATGTAGACAACTCTATAACTATTTGAGTCACTAGTCATGATATGTGCAGTACTTCAAAATGATTTGTTTTCTCGATGAATGGGTGGTGAATTTTCAGGACTTTTGGAAAAAAAAAAGGAAGTATTAGTTTTGACTTTTGGGATATCGGATTCGAATTTTACTTGTTTGTTCCATTTCGGCACACCAGTGGATGAAACTTTCTGTAGAACTTACTACCCGATGCCCGAGGGTTCTGATTCCGAAGGTAATGAACCATTAGACGAGAAAAGTGTAAACATTAATCAATGAGCTAGGATTGTTATTTTGTTTATTTGGAAAATTATAAAGGAAAACTCATATTTAGGATGATATTTTATCGTCATGAGTACTAAATTACATTACGATTACCATAATTTATGACCATACGGATTGTAAATGCCTAACACTATGCTATCCAATAATATTGGTCTAGTAGTTTGTCTTGTAGATTTCTTCTACACCTTCCGTCCTTTTAAGATTGGTCTAATTTTATTTTTGTTTTGCACCCTTGTTTCCATTAATTATAACCAATTTACCAGTGTTGCTCTTTTAAATAGTCGGGGAAAAGTCGATAAGGACTACCTCACATGGTCTTCTTTTGCGCAACTCCTAATAAACTGAAAATCTCCTTTGAAGCAAACTTGAAAGGGATAAAGGAAGTATTAACCTCAAGTAAACTGCGGTTGCCTACAATCTTGGTTGCATGTCTTCATTTAAGCCATTTCTTTGAATCTCACGAATCATGTCTTCCTTAATGTTTCCATTCTTTATCAAGATAAAGTACTCAAAATATTCACTAATAGACGACTCCTTTCAATCCAATGTCACCTTACCTTCAATTGGCTCCGTCTCATTATTAGAATTGTACTTCATATGCTCTATATTGCTTCAATTTAGCCTTAAGGCTCAAGTTGATGATGTTTGAATCCATTACTCCAATTCACAATCAACCCATTTCTAGTCTCGTCCAATTATACAATATCATTTGCTAATGTAATACACCAGTGTATGTTATACAGTGGCGGAATATCATGGGGCCGGTGGGAATTCCGATCCCGGTCAACTTTTGAATTTTTCTAAAAATTAAGATTGTACAACTGATGAAGGATTCCTCGAAAAGTTAAGAATTAGTAATCTGTTTTAGAAATCAAACGGATTCGGTACCAAAAATACTAATTACTTTTGGAATGGCAATTGGAATGGTCACTGCTAACTGCTTTTGGTCCCAAATCTTTGGGGTTGCTGAAAATGTTAATTTTTCAAATGAAATAGGTGAATTTTTATTTGAGCAGTCTTAGTTTGTTTTTGTTCATTGGTGACAAGGTTATTTTCCTTCGAGTTTGTGTATATTGAATATTATCCAAATGTTGTCTGAGTATCATATACAATAATATTAACCTTGTTTAGGCACCTCCAAATCTCATTGTGAATTCCATCCAGGCCAGTTGTTTTTCATTTTCCAATGCCTTCTCTACCTCTATTCTTTGACTTTCGCATATAGTCATATACCCTTGATTTACTTCCAACTCTTCAATGAAATTGTCTCTTCGTTATAGTCATTTGGATTCTACTTCATTCGTTGGATGCAACTTTTGCATAGTACACGCTATCTAATGCAAATTTTTGATCCTTAATGTCTTTCATTCTGTATAGTTAGAAATTATAAGAGTTGATATTATGAGAGTATATATTAAGATGAATTAAATAGGAAATCACCTAAATATATTTCTTTTCTTATACATTTGTGAGAGAAGATGGGAAAATGTTGGTAGATGAATAGTAATTACTATACAAATGTTGCATCATTTTTAGAACGGAAGAAGTATAAGATAATTCACTCAATTATTTTCTCCTTGTTTCATAGATTAGCTTCCTTTTGATTAATCTTCACCCATTTTATTATAGGAGATCTCCTTGCTTGATAGGAATACTAGGCCACGGAAAAAGAAGTAATCCCACTCTTCTCTATTTCAATTGAACAATTTAAGTGGCAAAATTAATCGCCTTGATGGGCTTCCATCACAAAAGTTTGTGGTATCCTATAGGTGATATAGGGATAATTGGATAAAAGTTACTCGGATAAAATTGAAATCTAAACGAATCCAAATCGAATAAGTATTTTGGATTGGACTCGAACTATGTTCATATTGAGTTTTCTTGAAAAATTAAATTTTCGAATTGGATTGGATCCAAAATTCCAAAATAACCAAATAATAAATAGATCCTATATTGTTTGGGCTTAACTGATTTACTTTAAAAAAAGCCCAAAGGTCCGCAATCCTTCCATTCACTTAAAAGTTCAGACTCTAACTTGATGTTGTATAGTTGAACACGTTCTTATGTTGTTGAACCTTTTGATGTAATGAATTATTAGTTTACTATTAGTTAGTAATGAATATGTAAGGAATTGCATGAATATTATTTCTATTATCCGATACTTTATTTTTGATGCTCGCGCCAAATTTAATTATTTCACCAAAAAACGGGGTTTTAAAAAGTTGAATAATTCGTACCTAATCCAATTTAATAAAGTTCGGATTGAACTGGGTTGGACTCAAATTCTAATTGGTTTGGATTTGAATTGAAAAATTAAAATCCAAATTATGTCTCTAGTTGATTGAATTAGGCCTAAATCTAAACCGTACACCCAACTTTCACCCTTGATTTAGTATATACTAGCTTTTTTTTCATGTTATGCATGCGTGTCATATTAACTTTTTTTTTTCTCAATTAGTTATTCATCAGTTTTACAATTTTTTTGATCGAACAAACATTTTTTTTTTTTTCTGTAATTTGTGAAATCTTGCTCCTATATTACACATCTTTGTAGTTTAGCCTGCAAATTAGTCGGATGCCCGGTCTTGAATATTCTAATATGTTTTTCTTAAATAAATATTTTGTTGATTTTCTTCACTTATTTGTTCATCATTATTCAAATATAGTACCGAGAGAAGGAAATATAAAGCAGAAGAAAGCTTATGCTGAAATAAAGTGGAAGAATTTGTGTATCAGGTTCCTGCTTCAATAGTTGAATATTAATAAAGTGGAAGAGTTTGATATATATAATAGAGATTACTAAATAATAATCAACATCTAGATTTTAGAATATCACAAGTATAATTATTAATATGAAATTTATATTTTTACTTTTTTCTTCTAATTGTCTCAATCAAGTTATACTCTCAATTTGATTTTTGATAAGAATTTTTCACACATATGTAAGAAGAGGAAATCATTCTCCTTAATTTGATATTTAATTAAAAATTCAAATTTAATTCCATTATTATTGTTCAATATTTATGGCGAGTAGGAAAAAGAAAAGATTATCTTATATGTATGTCAATCTAAATTCATTAAGAGTATATCCGATATTTTATAAGAGGACACAATCTTATTCCCCCTTATATAATAAAGATATTTCTACTAATAATAGAGAAACTTTTTTAGAAAAGAGGGTAGAGCTGATCATTTTGGCTCGGCCCGATTTTGGACCGGGTTTTGGGAAGAATTTTTTGGCCCATGATCGGGCCCAACCCGAATTTTAATGGCTTTGGACAAGCCCGCTAATTTTGGTCATAAATAGCGGGCTTTGGACACAGAAATCCGGTCTAAATTTTGGCCCGGCCCGACCAACGGACAAATTTTTGGCGTAACCCAGCCCGATCCATGATCACTCTAAGGGCTTGTTCTCTTCGGCATAAAACAGCTGAACTGAACTGATTTGTATTTATTGAAGCTGAACTGAACTGAACTTATTGGAGCTGAACTGAACTGAACTGAACTGAATTGAATTAAATTAAATTAAATTGAATGTAATAAATGTATAAATAATATTTTAAACAATAATAATATGAATATTAACTAATAATTATAATGATAAGTAATAATAATAATAATAAATAATAATAATAATAATAATAATAATAATTGTATTTTGGATATTTTTAAATGATAGTTATAAATAAATAATATTAATAATTATAAATTAATAATAATAATTAATGATAATAATGATAATTAATAATAACTATTCTATATTATTTGTATTAATATATTAATACTTGATGATGATATATAATAACAATAATATCTAAGAAGTAAATAATATTACTATTTTAATAATTAGATTTAATAATATAAAAATATTTAGTAATAAAAATAATGATTGGGTTGGACCGTGAAAATTACATCATAAACCATCTTGACGCGATTTGATTAGTTTATGGGCTAAAAAAAGTGGGTTTATTTGTGCTTTGACCTAAACCATGTTCCTCCCAATAATAATAGTAATAATAATGAGTAAAGCTATAATAAAACAAAATAATATATAGAAACAATAATAATAATACTTAATAGTAATGATATATATTTGAATAATAATAATAATAATAATAATAAGAGTAATTAGTAAAATAAATTATACCAACATAATAATAATATTTAACAAAATGGTTATAAAAGAATGGAGCTGAACTGAACTGATTAAAACTGAACTGAACTGAAAATAAGTTGGGGAGAATAGTAGCTATCATTAGGAGATTCCGGATATTTCGGGGATTTCTAAAAAACAAAAATAAGTATGGAAAGTTTGACTTTATTTTCTTTCATAAAAATCATAAACTTGCCATAATCATATACACTATTAAATATCTAAGTTATTACTTTAGTAGCTTTCGAACGTTTTGCACTTTAGCCTTTAATAACTGGTTTACTTCCTCGTCAGAAAAAAAAAAAACTCATTTAGGGCATGTTCTCCCCAACTTATTTTCAATTCAGTTCAGTTCAATTCAATTCAGTTCAGTTCAGATCAGTATAGTTCAGATCAGTTCAGATCAGTTCAGTTCAGCTCTTGACAATACTTTTACTCTCACATATCACTATTTAGTTCAGTTCAATTCAATTCAGTTCAGTTCAGTTCAATTCAGTTCAGTTCAGTTCAGTTCAACTGTTTTATGCCGAAGAGAACAGACCCTTAGTGCTTTATTTTAATGGCCTTTCTATTTTGTCTTCATAGGTTTGTGATGTAATAGTCTCTAATAATTTTTTATTCCTTGTCAATTTCAAAATCACTGGTTTTTTTTTTTTTTTTTTTTTTGAAAGAAAGAAAAGGGATTTCATTAATATTTCGCCAAACGGCACTTACAAGTCATTTCTGAAAAACATAAAATTCTAATAGAAATACATATCACCCTAGAAATATAAACATCGCAGATTTGACTTAATTTTGCCTTAATAAAAATCTTCATCTGAAGCAATACAATCTGTGAGTTCGCTCTGGTTCGGCATACGATCTGCAGATGCGGAAATTTTGGGATAATGAACGTACTCCAATAGTCTTCCATAATTTTACAGAAGTTGTGAAACCCTAATTCTTCAGGTTGAATCTCGAACTTCAACCAATGAGAATAATTTCTCATACCTAAAAACAAAAGAACCATACTCACAACTCCCATAGGGGAGAAGGAGATTTCCAAACATAAACTAAAAACCCCATAAAAGGGTTTGAGAAAATCTCATAAAGAGATACTAATTTATTGAACAAAACAAGAAAAAATAAAAACTGAAAATAAAAGGGAAAAAGGGGCTTACCATGGATGAAAACATCCATGGCAGCCCCCTAATTGATGAAAAAAGGGTAAGGGAAGCTAGGGTTTTAGAGAGAGAAAAGGAGAGGGGAGGCTAGGTTTTTATCCTTCAAAATCACTGGTTAGCGATGACAAAAGAGGCTCATTTTGTTTTATAATAGCAAAATACTCTCATATGCACATGCGAAATTAATTAATTTTGGACAATGAGCATGCGAGTTTTTTTTTTGGGGGGACAAAATGATCATGCGAGATTATTTTATATTTGGGAAAATGATCATGCGAAAATTACGCGCGCAACATAACACAAGCCAATGCAATTTTTGCTACATTCTAGAAAGTGTTGGAGTTAAGGCTTGGAAAAGCCTTGGCTCATTTTCTTGTTTGTCCCACATTGCTTGTGGGAGGGAATTTCTTCATGTTTATATACTTCCTCCCTCCTTCCATCTATTGAGTTGTGACTAGAGATGCTTTTGTGGTTGGATGATATGTTTGGTTTGGGCTTGCTATCACGCGCCGCCCGGACCGGGCCAGGGCCATGGGCTTTGCTTTGGGTTTTGGGCTTTGGGGAATAAACTTAACTAAAGTTTTGGACCCGGGAGCTATGCGTGTGTGGCTGTTGGAATTCTGTAACGTTTTGACCGTTACATTATTCATGGCAATCCCTAATTATCCGCCCAATTAATTCTGTCTTGATTGTTGCCCGTTTTTGGCCTGATTTTTCCCTATAAAATCAGTGCCTTCTGTTCAGTCAAGAACACACAAAAAAAACAAACACTCTTCTCTCTTCTCTTCTCTTCTCTCTTCCTGGGTTTTCGTGCTATTCTCTAAAGCTTAGTTTGCTAGTGGTGGCATTCTGAGCTACTGTGTTAACCTTGGGGAGCATTCCGGCCAAGATCGATAACCACCAGTGTCGGGCCGTAATTGCTTTCAAGTCAGTGATCTCCTATCACGGCACAGTTTTTGAAAGCTTAATTTCTGCCTTTGCGAACCGATTATTACAACAGAAAGAATAAGTAGTTTAATTCTAAAAGGCATAACTACATTAAATTAAATTCTTCCGAAAAGTGTGAGCGTAGACACCAAACCTCTAGTAGAAGGTGACCAAAGTCAACATCCATGATTAGTGGAAGCAAGTGATGTACGTCAGTACGTCTCGTCACTCATATCATGCAAGAGTTTTGGGGTCTATATAATCTTGTTTTTATTCTAAGGTTCCTCATCATTGGCTAACAAAAAAAAAAAACCCTAGTTAACTATCAAGGGTAATTAAATAGCTCCATTTTTTTTGTCAAAAGAAAAAAAAATAACAGTATTGAAATTTTAAGAACATCTTCGATGGTGACCTAAAATAAAGATGGTTAATCTAATTTTTAATTTGTATTTCTTAATAACAAAAGAAAAGAAAGATCATAAAAACGCTCGTAGGTTAAGGCGATGCAACAATTGAAACAATGCCCGTCGTGGTTGTGGGTCCTCGGATGTTGGGATTAACAAAAGTATTTTTTTTGGCTTTCTTTCAGCCAAAACGCACCGTTTTGATTTTTTTTTTCACCTCACTCAAGCCAAAACGCAGCTTTTTGAACCGCAAAAAGCCAAAAAAATTTAAACAACTCTAACTTTCTGACACGTGCAAGACCCAATGACTTGCTGCCACTTGGTAGAATCTGGAAGGGGAGAGAAATATATTTTTGCAAATATTGCATTGTCTGTATTTTTTAGAAATAATACAAAGCAAAAAAAACAACGGCTCTATTTTTTCGAGATCTATATATAGATACACATTTTGCAATTTCTTGTTTCTCCTTCCTTACTAATTAATTTTCTCTAATTTTACAAAAAAAGGTAATATAATTGTGGAAAAATCAAAGTAAAATTGCTCCAAACAAATCAATTATTATCACATTAATATATTAATATTTGATAACAATTGTTAATTTTTATTTCATGAACTTATGTTATATATATTGTTCAACCTCATGTTTGTTGTACACATGTGAGCTCACACATTGGAGAAAGATGAAAGAAAGTACCACATTATAAGTTAGTGGAACTACTCCTACTATTGCTAATTGGTTTTAATTTAAGAACCTCATTTGGGATTGTAAGTGGAGCGAACTCTTCTCCTCTTTATTGGGTTACCTAAACTCATTTTTAGATCCATCAAATTTATCATCTATGTATATAGGGGGTGGATGATGAGAGCGAATTAAAATGTGGTTGAGTGAGATAAAATGATAAAAGAGCAAATTGTTTTTTTTTTTTTTTGTCATTGTTAAGGAGGTTTATGGAGAAAGACTTGGAAAATGATTTTTATAGAGAAAGAGTGAACAATCCCTAAGATATTAGATAGGAAGAGAAAGTGGAAGATGATAGCTTATTTATTTGAACTAGAAGAAGCTTGAAGGTGGTTTCTCGTCAGCAGCACAAAAGAAAAATAACAACTCTCATTCTTTTTATTTTTCGGATAATGCCAATTCAATTCCTATGAGTGAAATTTTTTCATTTTGTAAAAAAAAAAAATGAATGAAAAAAATGATCATTTTGTTTTTTTGTTAATACAACCAATTCAATTCCTATGACTGGAATTTGTTTTATTTCAGTTTTTATGAATACAAGCTAAAAACTGGTCTCGACTCATTTCATAGGACCCAGCTCACATGTATGTCCACTTCCTTTCCTCTCCTCCCCTAATTGGATGAAGATATTCAAGCCTATAAATCCATATATGCTACCATTTAGGATATGTTCTTTTCAACTTATTTAAGCACTTTAGTGCTTATTTCAAATTTGATCAGATCAATTTAGATCAGAAGAATTCAGGCCTGGCCTTATTCTTAATACTTTTTCTAATAATAATAATAATAATAATAATAATAATTATTATTATTATTATTATTATTATTATTATTATGATGTAAGAAATGACATGATACGACAATACGACCAGAATTTAGCATGAAATAAATGGATTTGGGTCAAAGTTTGTGACATGTTTTAAGTAAATGGGTCAACATGACACGACTCGTTTAATAGATATATCTGCAGTTGTAAATTTTAATGATATTGACAAAAAGTATGCACTTGCTTAATAATAATAATAATAATAATAATAATAATAATAATAATAATAATAATAATAATAACAATAATAATATTAATTTCTTGGACGTTAATGATAATAAGAAAAATAACAAGAATAATCGAACAGAAAAGTTCAAATCAAACCAAATAAAAAAAGTTCAAATCAAACCAAATCAAAAAAATTCAAATCAGATCATACCAGATTAGAAAAGTTCAGTTCAGATCTGACCAGATTAGAAAAGTTCAGATTAGATCAGACCACATCAGAAAAAAATTAGATCAGATTTGAAAAATTCAGATCAAATCAGATTAAAAAATTCAGATTAGAGCGGACAAAAAGGATATAGCCTTAGCTGCACCACATCTTTAATAATGCTTATGATTTGATAATACAATAAGTTATTTTAGGAATACTTCGGTTAAAGTAATAATTGAATTCTAGGTTCAGACCGACAATTAGGCCGAGTTGGGTCGGGTTTATGTTCGACTAAATTATATATGTGTCAAGAATCCTCAATCCAAACCTAACCCATTTAATAAACAGGTTGAAAATTCAACATGACCCGACTCATTTAACAAACGAGCTAGTTACCTGTATAACCCATTTAATAATCATTATTATATTGAAGAATTATTTTCTTAAAAAGCTAATAGAGCAACTTCACTACTGACAATATGTATGTTTAGAGTTTCTTACAATAATTATGACCTATTTTAACAATATTTTACTTTTTTTTTTTACCAACTTTTAGATTGATCAATATATTTTTTAGAGAATTTTCTATATGGATAAGTAACATAAGTTAATAAGGTCAAAGCAGGTCGTTCTCGGTTAAAAATATCAATCTTAACCTAACCCGTTAAAATAAGTCGATTAATCGCGTCAATCCATTCACTTAATCAAACCGGTCAAAATTACAACCCTAACATGCTTATTTCGGGTTACATCACTGTCAGACCGGATTGTTAGGTTGGATCAACTTTTGCTAGCCCTACTCTAACTATATTCAATTTGTTCTAAATTACTTGTTACATTAGTTTTTGCCTTTTTGGGACAAATTTATAGAAGTGTTAAAAAGTGAGTGGGTGTAGGCTTCAATTTAAAAGAAAAAAGCGAAGACATCAAACTTGTCATTTGTCTATGCCACAAAGCAAAGGATTTGTTGAGCAAGTAAATTCGTCACACAGTAATCTTTATTGCATAATACTTCCTCCGGACTTTATTAGTTTACCTCTTTCTTTGGAATACATCTGCCGAGATACTAATTTGAATCTTAATATCTCTAATTTTCGATAAGCAAAAATTACAAAAAGTTTATATTATATTGATATTATTAGTTATGACTATATGAATATGTCAAGTCATGTATGTAAATAGTGACAAAAATCAAAACAGATAAACTAATAAATACCGGAGGGAGTAACATCACATTGAAACCGCTTATATACTTCTATAGTTCTATTGATGTGGTTCAAGAACTATGAATGCGATCCATCTCAATCAGTCAATTGCTTCTAGTACCTTCAACGAAACAATGACACAGGTTAAAAGCTATATAGTTTTATTCCTGTTATTGGAGTAGAATATAATATTAAATAAAATGATCGATTGACAGTAATGACAATAAGTGGTAATTAAGTTTGGAATGCAACTAATAAATTTTCTTTAACAATATCAACTAGTTTAATTGATTAACGTTTTGAGGATGCTACCTAAGTTCCACTGTTTTAGCAGCTTAGCGCCCTTTTTGCCATACTATAAAAGGTAAAACAAAACATGTTACAAACTTTTGTATTCATTAATATTTTTTTACCAATGTAACTATTCCCATTTTTAGTGGTGTCATCAAGTAAGCCATTATTTTCATCCAAAGATAATGACCTGACCTAGCTAGATGTCCACTGTACCCAAAAGATGAGTATGAGAGGTCTAAGCTTAACACAAAACAAGCTTATGATCGTCCCTCATTATATTAACTTGCTTTCCTGTTTCCTCAATTAAAGATACCTTCTATCTACTGCATGTACCCTAACCAACTTTAATTTACAAAGAATCAAAATTAAAGATAATGACCTTACTTATTACTAGCTATTAGGGTTCCCCTTCTTTAGTATAATATGTTTATGAAAACTCTTATTAGTTTAAGTGACAAGTCTTCCTCTCTTAATTTCATGACAGACAATTATTTTTCACCAATATGCACTACAATGGAGTACATACTTCATTTGGAATAGGTTGTCCTAATCATAAACAGTTACTTGCTTCATTATGAGTTCACACAATTATCTTTGTCCCTATGTTGTGCAACAAAATTATAAGAATAATAACAAGAGACAAAATCTAAGTAAAGGTAAGTATACAGTGTTCGGAGATGTGTTGTTTTGCTGTGAGCTTCAATGTTGAATATAATGTTCTCTCTGTATGAAATTTTCAAGTTGTCTGCAAAAAAAGGTCAATTTTTTTTTTCAAGAACAAGAAGTATCATGACTGAATTTTCTATTAATTGAAAACAACATCTAATGTATTAACAAAGAAAGACATCTTATTTCTATTATGAGAATAATAATATCTTTAATTAACTATGTCGATCATATTTATTAGGTTAGAAAACTCATCCAAATTTATTGAAACTTATATTACATAATTTCAAACTAAGGAAGTTATTAAAGAAAAAAGTCCACCACATTCAACTTTTCGCCTCCTCTCTCCTTCTTTTTCTCTCTTCTCTCTCCTCTCTCACAAAACCCTAATTTTCAATCTAGGGGATACCACGCACCACCTTTTTTGGGCGGTGGTAAGCCCATTTTCTCGTTTTGTTACTAGCTTTTTAGGTTTATGTTTCCAATAAATCTCAGTCTCTCTAATGGAGAGCTTTTCTACCCATATATTGGGTTATGTCTACCCATATATTTCTTCCGTTTCTAAATAAGTGCAACATTTGCATAGTTTTTACTATTCACAGTTTAAACTTTAATTAGCTTTGATGATTTACATTTTAGGAAAAACATAGTCATGTGGGATCTTATTAGATTTGTCTGAATGTGAATTTTTTTAATATCAACTTTTTATAATTTTTACTTAATGATAATTGAAGATATTAATGGTTAAAGTAATGCATTGGCAAACGTGAAAACAAGAAGTGTTGCACTTATTTAGAAACGGAGGAAGTATATATTGGGTTTTATCTCTCTCCATGTGAGAGTTTGGAGAATTTGTTTTTGGGTTTTGTGTATTTCAAGATGTTGATTTGTTGATCGAAATTTGTGCGGGGTTGCAACAGATGTCAAGACTTCGTTTACAATCACTTGAATTGAATCCGGTTCTACTTCAAAACTACAAAAGATCGACAAACCCCCTTGCAGAAGGCTGGATCAGACAACGGTGTGAAAGACAAAGGTTTTCAGAAGTGTTAGATCTACTCAATGATCGTAGTTTTATCATATTATTAGAATTGTATTTATTTCATTTGATATGTATTTGTTTAGTTTTGACTTTTATTGTAGATGTCATATGACTTTGAATCAATGAATTAATGTTATTAATTTCAAAAAATTAAGGAAGTTATTAGCTTTACCTAATTACAAAGCTAATTATGGACAAATATTATTTACATAATATTGTTTCTAACATGTTAACTAAAGTATTGTTAGATACAACAAGTGTGAAACTTATATAGTGCACCTAATTAAGGACACAAGCGTGTACGATATATAGATGCTCCAAATTTAGGTTTATCATTGAACCTAACAAGTAAAGCTCATGAAAATGAACTTCAGTACTTGAGTTGATCAATTAATAATTGATATGCCCCCCCTCACTCCCCACGACTGCAAATGAAACATTGTTCATTGAAAAAGCTATTTAATTGAGATTCATAAAAGTACTTACATAATACATTAATACTCCCCATTTTCAATACATGCTCTGATTTTTGCACAATTTGCATGCTTTATTTTGACTTTATTTTCCTTCATATGTAAAAAAAAAAACCATTCTTAGCATACATGATTTTAATTTTATTTCCACGTAAATTTTAAAAAATATAATTTTTTTGTATAACTTTTTAGTAATGAATAATTAGGAATATTAAAGATTAAAGTTGTGCATTTGAAGATAATATATAAGGATAGATATCGAACATAAAGAAAATCATGTAAGATTTTTTTTAATTTGATTGGTTTAAGAGATGAATACTTTTTGTACAATTCTATCTTATTGGAATTGTTGCGCTCTTAACCTATGCCTGCCTGCCTGTGATCAAAAGCATGTAATTTGTTATTGCGCACCCTATTTGTACGGGTAGCATCCAAGTCTGCTGTCGGACACACCATGGAGTCCGACAAGAAACGCTTCAAGATGCGAGCTCACCAGAACGGAACAAGTCCTCTTCGGTAACGGACTGAGACGACCCTCGCGGCCACCGAAAAGGACAAAATAAGGGAATCTTCCCTCCAGACAGACTCATTACAGTCGTACACGTGTCAAAGGATTACTCATCCTGTCAGATGAACAATACTATTATAAATAACCCAATGGTACTATTTCTGCGAGTACATTCTCTTATACTAAGAATATAGCTTCTCTCTCCCTCTAGCTTTCTCTCTCTAAATCCTAATCGGACATTTGACTTGAGTGTCGGATGAGGTTTCCTCGCATCTCCCCGAGGGTAGCTCACGTTTGTTCTCATGCAGTTCATTACTCCCGGACAATCCTCGATTACAGACGGACTTCTCTTAAGTCCGCCACCGTTTCGCAACTGAAACACTATTAATAACAAATCTTGGAGATAATATCTCTACCACTTTATCATGATATATCAGGCTCTTCAACAGCTCTGTAGTTTACACATTATTCAAATTACTATTTTGTGCCCGATAGATTTATAGTGATCTTGTTGTTTGATATGCTCTTACTAAGTTGCAGTTTGGCCAATATATCTACTAACCATTCAAGACCATGTACAGATTTGGGGGGAGGGTAATCGATAAGGACAGATACTTCTGCAATCTTTAGAAATCTGAGCATTATCCCATGAAAGGTGAGTATGATTAGCCCTAATTATATTCGCGAATTCTATTGTGAATTAAAACTTAACGTTTTTTTTTTCAACAGTTCATAAATGAACCTCGCACGCAAAACATAAAAAAAGTGTAGATAAACGACTACTCCCTCCGTCCCATAATATAGTGCCTATTTCATTTTTGGTGGTCAAATTTTAAAATCTTTGACCGAATATTCTCATTTGTATATACAAAAAAACATATTCATGTAGGATCTTGTTAGATTCGTCTCAATGTGTAGTTTCATAATATCAACTTTTTATATTTTTTATCAATAATGAATTGAAGATATTAAAGGTCAAAGTTACGTTTTGGAGACCGTGAAAAAAGAAACAAGCACTATATTATGGGACGGAGTGAGTAATTAATATGTTTATCAATGAAGCTAATTATAAATGTGATCTACTTTTGTGGTAAAGTCTTATGGGAGTGGTATTCAGAACTTGAGATTAAATTTTGTTTATGTCACCGCGCTTAATTGCTCATTTACACCAAAAAAAATAAAATAATCAATGAAGCTAATATAATCGATGAAAGATAAATATGATTTCAATGTAAGCTACATGTTTCTCAATATTATTAAACTTACATCCAATTTCCCTTAAGTTTTTCAATCTTATTGCCCACAAGCTATACTGAACTAAGCTCTAATCCTACTTTAATTTTGAGGAAACTTAGAGCGGTATACGAATAAAAAAGTCCTACCCGCCAGTCAAAGAATTTCCTTTCGAGGACGACTCTTTTCAGTATTATTATATATTGAGATAATTGATCATTTATATAAAGACATTAATTTATCGGAAAATTTGTCAAAGAAAACCTTTTAAAGTTCAATTTTGCGAAAAAAACCTTATAAAGCATTCTTTGCAAAAAGAAATCAAAAACTAAAATTTTCTTGCAAGAAGAACCTATTCCCATTTTCCGGTGTGTTACACCCTCCCACAATTATAACGGCAGTGAAACGAACGTTACGATTGGACAAATAACAAAAAAAAAACACCAATAAAAATAAAACCGAACTCATATTCTTCAATTCTTCAAATCTTCAATTCTTCAATGAACAAACCTCGTCTCAAGGTACAAGGAGAACCCATAAATCCATGTCTCACGACACGCAAAGAGTCGTTTCAAAAGCCCATGTCTCATGACATAGGGAGAGTCGTTTCGAATAAAATCCATGTCTCACGACACATGAAGAGCCGAAACATGTCTCACAATCTGTTTTTGAAACAAATATGAAATTTAGACCAAAGAGCCAATTTTTGTGAAAGTTGTGATGAAATGATCATCATAACAGAAACAAAAGAACAAATTTTCGATGGAATGAATATCACCGACAGTTTGAAAGAAACTGATCTGTTTTGAAACAGATCTGAACAGAATACCAAACAAAAAAACACCAAATTTTTGAAGAAAAGAAGAATAATAACACACCAACTTCATCTACTACCACATACCGAAATACCAATTGAAACAAGTGTCTGGTACGAAGTATTCTAGAGAAAAGGAAGGGACCGACACCAATGGAACTACGATGTATCTGAGAAACGCGGTGGAAAAAAAAACCGGCCGGTGGGTGTCAAGAAATCGACCACCCACCGGTAGTGAGAGATAGGAAAAATAACGAGCCCTAGGATCGAAACCTAATCTGATATCATGTTAGATATAGAGAGAAGAGATGTTGTATTATTGTACCCTAATTAATTACAATTACATTACTTATATATAGAACATAACATAAAATTAACCTAATAAATTTAACCTAATAGGCCTTGTCTATAGATATAGACCTACGGTCCAATATCCTCTAACATTCATCTTGCAAGAAAAAAATAAGTTTGTGGTTTTTTTCTGCAAAGAATGCTTTAAAAGGTTTTTTCTCGCAAAATTGAACCTTTAAAAGGTTGTTTAATTTTTTGACAAATTTTCCTAGTTTGTTAAACACTTTTAGTTGATAACCTTCTTGATTAGAGATTAGGCATTTAGCATATTCTTATACTAGTTTTTATATGCACACAATCCGTGCGAAAATACGATGTAGAAAAATTAAATTAATTGTTAACTATATCGAATAAATTAGGGATACTTGAATTGTTGATGGTTTTCTTTTTGAAATGTCTTTTTTATTTTTAAAATTAATTAGGTAGTTTCTTTTTTTATTTTTTAATTAAAATAAGTAGTTAGAATGGAGAGGTAATGAGGGTAAAATGGGGTTTCTAATATTTTGGTGTCCTACCCCTCTTCCCATATAGAATAGAGATTCATCTAATCATCAGATTTGTAGAGGCAAACAATACCTTCACAGACTGGAACCAAAATCACAATTCACAACCATGCATTTACTGTAGATGAAAAGTTATAGCTGTCTAAGGTTATATCTTTGCTCAGGGAGTTGACTTATGAAATTATATAATCTGTCAACTTGTGAGATCATAGGTAGTACTGTGGAGATTTTCTGGGGTACTGTGGGGTGAAGAGAGAGTGTGTGTATTTGTGATATATAAGGAGCTGAGCAGGTAAAATAATTAATGGAACAAGTACTGCCATGCACTAACAGACATATGAGTACCTCAAATAGAAAGATAATATTGACAGACAAATAACTGACTCATAATATATATGTTTCATATTTACCACAATTTTCTGTAAGACTGTTTCACAGCGTCACCGGGTCCAAGCGTCAATTAGGTAGATTGTTTATTTGTTTGTCCCACTTTTCTTTTTAGCTTAGCTTCTTCTTAAAGGATTCTTCCGTTTTCTTATTAAGTTAAATGGTCCTTACGAGATGTTTCTCTACTCTTCTCCTATTTCAAATGCAGAAAAACAAAATTATCTAAGCACTCAATACAACTATTAATTAAAATGTTGCATTATAGGCAGAAATATAAATAGCTTAACAAATATATGTAGCAATTCAATATCAAAAATATATACTTCCTTCGTTTCTTTTTAGATGTTACACTTTCTATTTTAGGAAGTTATAAATTAGATGTTACACTTTTATTTTGGGTAATAACTTCTCTCTATCTCTCTCCTATCACATGTTCACATGGAACCCTTCTGTTTTTTATTCTCTCTATCTCTCTCCTCTCCAAAAATTACCTAAAAGTCCGTGATTTGAAAAGCGTAACATCTAATAAAAAATGGAGGAAATATACAAAATTCAATGGAAAGAGGTATAAAGTTGAGTGGTTTTATTAAAAAAAAGTTTAGTCATATCATGGACGGAACTGGAGACTAATTGTTACATGTATTATGTGGTTTATATTTTTGTAAAACACTCCCTTGATTTTATAAGCATTTTTCCTTCAGTTGAACGACTAATTTAAAATTATCACACAACTACATTCTCTTTCTTACCTTAAAGAATAACATAACACTCACTTTCAAACTCTGATCTGTATCTTCATGAACTCTTTGTGTGAATTATCTCTACCGAAAATGGGAAGAAAAACTTTGAAACGTAGGAGTATATATACATATAAGTCCAAAGTTCCAAATGATATTAGTGGTAAGCATGTGAATCCATATCCTATAGCTATCAGCAGGCTAAGCAAAATAAATTTCTTCCTTGAGACCCTGAACTAGAAATATTTAGGTTTTCTTCTGATGGAAACTTTAATTAGAAAAAACCAGCAAATACATTGTATTCAATGACATACTATGTATATGAAGGATGATTTATTCATATAATCCAATAACCACATTTACATATATAGAGGACCAAGATATAAATGTTATAAAAGCCTAAGTTTACTATAATCAGGCATTCCAGCAGCTAGAACTAGGGTTTATCAGAACTTGGCTCCCACCACATGGCAAGGCTGTTGTTGCTGCTGCTGCTGGTCCTAGTGATGATGATGATAATGATGGTCGTGGTAGTGGCGGCGATGACGACGATGATGAGGATGATGGTAGTGATGGTATGATGACATGATTATCATCAATATCATAGTACTCCATCACTTGGTTGCTTGACATACATGATGACACAACAAGTGGTGATGACTTAGAAACATCATTGTAGCTGTCATGATGAGATGTTAATGAGGATGGTATGTTATTACAAACCTCTTCCTCGAACGATGTGATAGTTTCTAGTTTTGGCATGGTTGGAACTCCCATCATCAACATCATCTTCTTTAACTTCATCCTACTCATCATAATTGCCTGATCATCATCGATGGATGATGATGGATTATAAACTGATGATGATTGTGGACATGAAAATGGGTGATCATTTACATGATGATCACTAATAATCCCAACTTCATTAAGCAAATGTTGAAAGCTTGAAGATGACGAAGATGATGACAATAATTGATCATAAGAAGTAGTAAGTGGTGGAACCATATTATCCAAATCATTATGAGGGATGAAATAATGATTAAGTATCACCTCACTAGGATGATCAAAGGTTTGGATACCGGAAATCCGTGGACTAAATTGATTAACATTAGAGATTTGGTGATCATAGTCTTGTTGGGATGTAAAGATCATATCATTAATGGAATTATTAAGTGAAGGAGAAAAAGTGGTTAGTCCTCCAAAATCATGATCATGACTTAAGAAATTATTTGAAGAAGTGGTATTAGGAAGATAATTAAGGTGAAAATCATTGGAGATAATATTAGGGGTGGTGGTAGACACCGCGACAGCAACGTGAGAAAGAAGCTTTTTCTTAATGCTTGAATTCCAAAAATTCTTCACTTCATTATCTGTTCTTCCTGGTAGATACTTAGCAATTTGAGACCATCTGTACTCACACACAAAAAATAAAATTAATACCCAAATTAAACCATGAAAAGATGTGGTTACTTCATTTCTTTCTATGTTTATCAAGTATATATACTACATCCATTTTATATTATTTCCAACGATTAGACATTTATACTCTCTACTTTATGTCGAATCATTGCAAATAATAAAAAACGGAAGTAGTATATACAACTAACGGTTGAAAATATGATAAGATGTTGTACGTATTTCAAAATATGATGCTTGATCTCTAATTATTTCATCATTTGATGTAACATAACAATATATGTAACAGAAAAAGTAACACCAAACTTGAAAAAAAGGCGAATATTTAAGAAGACATTTTGTGGTAAGAAAAGAACAACCTGTTTCCTAAAATTCTGTGGAGATCAATGATGAGAGTAGCTTCTTGAGGAGAGAAGCTCCCACGTTTTAAGTCTGGTCTCAAATAATTTATCCATCTTAATCTGCAACTCTTTCCACACCTCTGCAATCCTGCAAAAAATGAAAGAAATAAAACAAGGCAAAGGACAAAACACCCAGAAAAATTTCATAGAAACATCATTATTACAAAGTTCACAGAGATAATCAGAAGGAAAAATTGACAATAGAGGTCTGAACTTTGGGCGATAATTTTTAAAAGGTTTGAACTATTAATTAAACTGTGTAGGTTCCAACTTTAGGGGGTCTTAACTTTTAGCGGTCCCAACCTGTGTAGAAACCATGGCCTAGTAGAGACATTGTTTCCGAAAAGAGCGAAAAAATAAAAGAGAAGCAGAGATCGGAGAAAACATACCAGCAAGTCTAGGGACAGAACTCCAGCAACCATGGCCATAAGTGGTAATGTAGCTGATGAGCTTTTCATCTTCTTCAGGAGACCATAAACCTCTTTTAACCTTCTGCTTGTTGCAGCATGTATGATTCCCCATTAATTCTTCAGCCTTAGCTTCTTCTCTACTTAATTAGAATTTCACTTAGCTTTTGCTTCTTCTGCTGCTAGTATACCTTGCTAACTATATATAGATATCAATAGGTTTATATATAAAGAAGAATATATAGGCACAATAGCATGAGAGAAGGACAAATATATGGGACTGGGGTGAGGATAAATTTATCTACTAGAGTATGTTTAGAGAGGGAAAGGTGGACATTTTATTGGTGTGTGTTGAAAGTTAAAGGGTAAAAAGTTTTAGGGGAGGAAGTAGATTTTTAAGGGTAATTATAAAGGAGAAGTGGCAATACTATTATGATTAAGAGGTCACATTAGTCGTAATTTCTTTATCAAAATAAGTATTCCTTGATAAGGACATTATCAACTTCTTTGAAGATTGGCCCATTTATTGTTTACAAAAGAACCTTCAGACTTATATCTATACTATTATATTAAAAGGTGTTCTTTAAAAAAGTTTGTATACCACGTGTCACTCTTTTTTGAATTTTGCTATTGCTTTGTTTTCTAGTCAAACCCTCAATTTAAAAAAATATTGTGCAGTTTCAAGATAGTGAACATGCGAACTTTGAAATGAAAAATGAAAGTTTAACCATGAATCCTACATGATACCATTGTTTAGAATTTCAAAATTAAATATCATAAATCTTATAATTATTTCTTATTAAAAGATTTACACAAGTAGTTAGATACCTAACCTTTTATATTAATAACAAGAAACTATTGTAGACCTAAACTATTTCTCCAATTCTTTACAGAAAGTTAAGCTATTGCTTTCATCTCCACTTTTAAGGGTTTACTTTTTAGAATATTATGCAGCTACTTTTCATGTCATTACGTCATTTTTTCATCGATCACTAGGCAAAAAATACAAAAAGCAACAACTCGGGACATCGCTCTGGACACTCACTAATTATGAAACAAAACAATTAGAGGTAATCATGAACTGTGCCGTCCTTGGCCCAAAAAAAAATGGTGCATTTCGCGCCAATGTCTTGGGTCGAGCCAAGTCGCGGGCCGAATTTCCTGTGCCATAACCCGCATATTCGGCCAGGGCCAAGAGAACTTTTCGGACCATTTTCGGGCCGGGCGTAAAATTTAGACTAGTTTTGCATATTTAACTTGCATGCGGCCTTGTTTTTTTGCATAAAAATTAGACTGGGCTGAATCGAACCACGAGCCAAAAAGATGTGCCCAAAACGACCCATTTTCGAGTCAGATCCAGAGGCGGATATATGTTGATCACCTCTAAAAAGAAGTTCATCTAACCATGCGACAACTTAGATTTATTTAAACATGACATTGAGACTTTTTATTTTTATTTTTTTGGGCGTGAGATATTTACAAGATGCTATTTCTAAAGTTATCGTAAGGGTTTTTTGTCCCAAACTACCTTTAACTTTTATGTTTTTGCGAGAAACTACCTTATAAATAAATTGTTGTCCCAAACTACCTTACTTTTACCATTTTGTTGTTGACAACTACCTTAGGTCGGTTTCCGACGTTGACTTTTGTTTTTTCCGCTTTTTTTTGTCACATTATATCACTTGATCTCTTCAAACCCTTTTTTTAATTTTCCCCACCCTGATTTCCTCATTTTCCGGTGTGCGCACGCTCTCTCCCTCATATCTATGTGACACTTTGTACCACCAATCCACCATTAAATTCCTCTTCTACTTAAACTAAAATTGAACAATCACCCTCCTCAATTCCCACAAGGGTAATTTTGTTTTTCCCACAATTTTGAACAGAAAAAACAAAAGTCAACGCCGGAAACTGGCATAAGGTAGCTGTCAACAACAAAATTGTAAAGTAAGGTAGTTTAGGACAACAATTTTTTTATAAGGTAGTTTCTCGCAAAAACTTGAAAGTTAAAGGTAGTTTGGGACAAAAAACCCTTATCGTAATAACAAACATTTAAACTCGTGCAAGGCATGCATATGGTTCAGTATGTGAATAATAAACTATAAAATTTATGATTGTAATTCTAAATAATAATGAATTATAGTTTCAACACTAGTTACTTACAAGATTCACTCGATACTACTACAGTGGTGGATCTAGGATTTTTATATATATAGGGTGGGTGGAACATTTGGATTAATTTCTTTGAAAAAAACCAAAAACAAATATCCTTAGGATCGAACTCGTGACTTGATGCCTAGTATACTCGCGCTCCAACCACCTGCTCCACCATATCTATTTGCATTACTATCTCAAATAGGTTATTAATAGATATTTTGGATCATGGGCCGGGGTGGGGCGAGGCCTGGGTAGGCCACCCCTAGATCCGCCCCTGACTACTTATAGTAGGATTTTTTTTGAGGTAAGATTAAGCTAGGGGGTTTATTTGAAAGGGGAGATAAGAGGAATTGTTCAAACGAGTTTCATGAGTTGTGATCTCTAGCCTTAGGGATATGAGGTGGTAAGTAGATCTAAACATGGATCGGGCCTGTTCACAGGCTCGACCCACGTGTTTGGGACAATGGTAAGCCGGATCGGGCCTGAAATTTTTAGATTTTGTCCACGCACAACCCAACTCAGGCCCACGAGCCTGTGAGACTGGTCCGTGTTTTATGTTTTTTATTAAATTCTTGACAGTTTTAGACTAAAAAATAAAGAGAAGTGGTGTTAGACCAACGGGTCGGCCCATGAGCCATATAGGCGGGATCGTGCTGTGCCGGGTCAGGCTTGAAATAAAATTTCTTGCTTTTGACTAGGGGTATTAACGAGCCGAACCAAGACCGAACATGTCCAGGCTCGCCTTAGCTCGAGAATGTTTGAGGTTGAGCTTGGCTTGGGCTCGAAGCTCATCAAGCTTAAAAATGTAGGCTTGGCTCGAGCTCAAAAAGCTCAAACCCAAGCTCGGCTCGAGGCTCGGTTCGAAAAGCTCAAACCCAAACTCAGCTCGAAGACAAAAACTTTCAGATATAAAGAAAAAAGTTCAGCAAAAATTTTATCCATCAGGCTTTTGATAAAAATACAACTCAACATACTTTTGCCAATATATTATATTAAACTAATATGAAAGTCAAGTCATGCCCATTTAATAAATAGGCCCAACTTCCATTGATCTTTGTGACTCTTTATCCGCATGCCTTTTTAATACAAAAGGTCCACTCCTTCCTCAACTTCCTCACCGATGTGGGACTTCAGAAATTTGATACTTCTATAACAAAGCTTTCACACGCTGCACTTGACTACTTCACTATTTCATATGCTTCCATTGATCTTTTGCAAGTCCTTTCTTTTCTTTTTTCTTTTCACTATTTCATATCCTGCCACCTTTTTGTAATATCTTCTTTTTTTAAGATATAATGCATGTGTTCAATGTTTATATAAATAATTTTAAATGATTAAACTAGTTAATTAAAGACTTTACAAATAGTCCAATTATACAAATCTAAAATGAAGTTTAGTGAAAAGTAGTAAGATTTTATAATGAAAATAAGGTTATTGTTTACCTTCTATGTCGATGTGGAACTTTAATATCTTATATAAAAAATATCTAAAATAGTTTCGAGCTTGTTCACGAACTCTCGAGCCGAACTTAGGGAGTCTCAGGATCGGCTCATTAAGGTCTTGAGCCGATCCCAAACTCGAGTCGAGCCCTCTCGAGTCGAGCTTTGACCGAGCCGAACTCGAATAGTTTGCGAGCCACCCTGGTTCATTAACATCCTTATCTGTGACAGGTCCATGACCCACGTAGCGGACAACAGGCCGGGCCTCGAGCAGGCTTGGGCCAGCCCGAGCAGAACGTGCTGGACCGAATTATATATGCACACCTCTAGTGGGAAGTGATGCCACTACTCTACTACTTCACTTTACACAGGCCATGTTCTACTGTACTTCTTTTCAGTTTAGTTCAGTTGATCACTTACTTCAATCCAGTTCAGTTTAGTTTAGTTCATTTCAATTCAATGTTGTTATTATTATTTATTATTATTAATTAATTAATTATTGTCATTATTAATTATTATTATTATCGTTATTAATTTTTATATTTATGAATCATTACTCCCTTTGTTTTTTTAGATATAACATCTTGACTTTAGGCACTATTCATCCAATAAACTAGCTTTGACCATCAATTGTTATTTATATATAAGAAAAAATATAGTCATGTGAGATCTTGTTGATTCGTCATGGTATACACTTTCCAGATATATAATTTCTATAATTTTTGCTTTTATACAATTAAAGATATTATCGGTCAAAGTTATGCCTCGATAAATGTGAAAAGTCCAATATTACATCTAAAAAAATGGATAGAGTAATTATACTACTACTACTAATAATAATAATAATAATTATTATTATTATTGATAGTATGATTATTATATTTAAATATTAATTATAATTCTTATTATCAATATTGATATTAATTATTATTATCAATTATTATTATTATTAATTATTAATATTTTTTATTGTAATAATAATTATATTTATATTACTTATAATTATTAATATTAATATTAATGTTAATATTTAATATTTTTTTTTATTATTATTATTTTATTTCAGTTTAATTTAGTTTAGATTAATTTAGATTCTCTCAATCCAAAAGAATGTAGCCTTATACTAGTATGATATGTATACAAAAAAAATAAACAATTGGGATAATTAATGTGATATAAGTATATATATTCACCTTAAGTTATTTCAAAATATTTTTCAAGCTGATTTAATTCAAAAATAGGATTACTTAGTTTTTATTGAAAATCATATTACTTTTTTTTTTTTTTATCTTGACAAAAGTCAAAAATCAATGCAAGAAGTAATTACACATGTCAAAGAATGCAGTGGTTGAAGCATGATCATATGAATGAGACTCAATTCGCTATATGGAGTTGCAAGGAGTAATAAAATATTATAAACTATATTTTTTTTAAGGGATTGGGATTGGTTCAACTAGTGAACTTTCTCATATTCTATAACAAAATCTAGGGTTCAATTTACATAACAAACATTTGCTTGGGATTTAAAGGGGGGATGGGTTCGGGGGGTGGCTTGTAATGGGCTTCTAGATGGGGGCCCTGTGCAGTGGCGAATCTCGAAAGATTTGCTACAAAGGGCCACATTTTTCCACAAACATATTATGATGCCGTGTAACTTGTTTTTGTATGCTGCGTTTTGGGCTCTAAACTACAAAGCTTAATTTTCTTAAAAAAAAAACCTACAGGGGGCCAGGCCCAAGTCTGCTCCAATGAAGATCCGTCATTGGCCCTGTGCGAGGACAGTCCAAAACATTTCTTCTTACCAATTTTTTTAAAAATTTATTATTATTTTTTAAGAAAAGGACCCTATGTAGACCTGAACCTACAGGACATTGGGCAATACATTTGAGAGTGAGGTTGAAAGATAAGGGGAATCCTTACTTACAAGTACCACAATCGGAAGGACTCAACTTTTTGACATTAAGGTTACAAGGTAAATCCTTAATTAACTACACCAAGTGAGCTTGGAAACATTAAACCCATAAGTGAGAGCTGTCAAATACCAGGGTATGTAGCGTAAAAATGGGTTCTTTTAAAAGCAGTTTGAAATTTCTTTTTAGTTAGTCTAATATGATCAATAAACGCAAATTCAAGAATACAATGGGGAAGTAAAACATGCTATAAAACTCGATTATGGTTCTACAATAACCAATTTCAGTACCACCAATACTTCTCTTGATACTGTGATTTATTCTAATAGTATTACTATAATACTACCTCTATTTTTTTTTAGTTGTAACTAGTTATGAGGCCCGGCCTACGCCTCGGATAACAAAGAATTTCATTTATTAATATAATACTTTATCATAATAACACTAAATACAATTTTGTCCAATGGTTAAGACTTTAATTTATGTACTTGAGGTCGTGGGATCAAACCTTATACTATGCAATTTCTAAATTTTTTTATTGTACTTGGATTACATGAACTAAAACTTCCTAGGAAGAGCGCGACGTGTCACAATTTCTTGGTTATGCACGTATTTTAATATATTTGTATAGATATTTAATTATTTTTATACTCTCACAAAAAATCAAATGTTGCGGCTAAAAAAAAAGAATTACATAATTAAAATTGCAAGATCAACTTATATCTTGTCAAGACACCACCAAATTATATGGTACTTCTAGAATCATTAGAATGGCTTTAGTAGTTCTATAGTACTTGGAGGTAGTACGTACTTCTAGTACTCTTAATATTAACACCCCCCCCCCCCCCCCCCCCAATGATGCATGCTTTGTTTTGGTATTAGACCAACCTGTGAGATCAAGTAATATCATGTGTATGATTAGCATTACTATATATTGTATGTGAATACACAATTTGTATAGGTCATTGACGGTAATAGATTAGGAAATTCTAGATAATTACGCCATGTTTTTTTGGGACTTATTTTCAGTTCAATTTAGTTAAGTTCATATACTATCTCATGTTCAGCTTTCTCTCAGTCATTTCATCTTAGCTCACATCAGTTTAGTTTAGTTTTTTCTTTTCAGTTCACTTCAGTTCAGTTTCTCACGATCTAAAAGAATAGGGCCTTAATCGACTACTCGATATATTCACAAAAGACTTGCTAAAGATGAACTGTAGAAAATTTTCGATCTTGAAACAAGAAACATTTTTGATGCATTCCTAATGCTATTTGTCGAAGAAGTAGTTGGCTGACTAGCTCGACCTAGAGTAGTACTTCCTTTATTTCGAATTAAATGCAACAAATGCACTTTTACGCATCCCGATGTATTATTTTCACTCCAAATATCTATAATTACATCTAAGTAAAAATTATAAAAATTACATGTTATGAAAGTACGTCACGAGAAGAATCTAACAAGATCTCACTTGACTATGTTTTTCATTATGTATAAATAACAAATCTCAGTTAAAGTGAAGAGTGCGAATAGCAAAAAAGTGTATTTAATTTGGAACGGAGGAAGTACTATTTGTCTATCACATATTTAATGACTTCTCAACTTTTTGCAAAGATCACTTTGCCGTCCGAAAAGGTCACATAAAAAATTTTGAACTTTTGAGTCACTAAAGGTAACGCCTATAAGCTTCTTATTGATCAAATAACTAGGTTTTAGGCTTGGGCTATGTCCAAGAAAATTATAATTTTCATTTATTAATAATTTACTTTAAAATTATAACACCAAACATTACTTGGTGTAGTGGTTAAAACTTCAATATAGTGACTTAAAGTCATGGGATCAAATATTATACCATCCATTTTTCTATTCTTTTTTATAGTTGAGTACATGACGAACTGAACGTTTTAAGAGATAGCGGCGACAACAACACATGTCACAATTGCTGGATTAGGAAAACCTTGTACAATGTGACTTGTGTGGACTTGGTTCACCTTAACATTAGTGTGCACTAGGCCAAGAGTGCGTATCATTTCTGAACAATCTGCTATATCATTTGAAAATCGAGTATATCATGCAGAAACTACATAATTTCTAAGCAATAAATTATATCATTAAGAAACCCACTATATCATCAAGAAACTCATTATATCTTTCAAAAACATACTATATATTATGAAGAAATAATTACATCATTTCTAAACAATCCACAATTCATTCGGACGCTCATTATATCATGCAAATACTCATTATATCAATCTAATATTAATAATAATACGATTCTAAGTAAAATCAATGTTGCGATTAGAAAAAATTGTTCATTAGTGAAAATTCGCTAATTATAAGCAAAAATGATTTACCATTAGTGAGTTTCATTTTTTATTAGTGAAAATAAATACACTTGAATGATAAATAATAATATTCTGGTAAAGAAACCACTGTCTTAGGAAGACATGTATGTACAATAGGACTATAAGAGCATATAATATATATCTTGGTAATTCCTTGGAGAACGGGGAAATAGATCCATGTTTGCTTCAAGGTGAAAACTAAGTTCATTTCACTAATTTGAAGTACAACGAATTATATTCTTTTTTTATTTTTCTAAACTGAACTCAACTTAAATAAGGAAAATTGAACTGAATTGAAATAATAATAATAGTTTAAAATAATAATAATCATAATCATAATAATAAATATTGATATTAATATTAGTAATGTTGATAATGACAATTATTATTAAATAATAATATTATAATAATACTAATAATATTAACAATAATGATAATTAGTAGTAATAATAATAATAATTAATACTAAATATTGATATTAAATATAATAATTGGTAACAGTGATGATAATAAATAATAATAATTAATATTAATAATAATAATAGATAATATAATAGTAATTATTTAATAATAATAATAATAATAGAAAATATAATAATAATAATAATAATAATAATATAATAATTATAATAATTAATATGATAATAATTATTATAATTAATAATGTAATAATAACTACTAATAATAATTCATACTAATAATAATTATTATAATATTCATAATAATATATAAAAATAATAAATAATAATAATAACACTAATAATAAAAAATAATAAAAGAATAATGAAAATAAAAATTATTTTTATTATAAAATAATATTAATATTAATAAATCATATAATAATTAAAACATTTAACAAGACTGAAATGAATTAAACTGAAATGAACTAAATTGAAATAAATTGTAAATAAGTTCAAAATAATATAGCCTAAGATATCACAACAAAATTTTAAACGTTTAATGCTAGGGGTCTTTAGCAGGTGGGGTTTCTATAATCTTCTTCCACCCCTTCTCATGACCTGACTTGAAAAGTTGAAGTGATATTGATTTGTATAGTATTTAATCTCATAGGTTCAAGTAAAAGCTAATAAGTTTGAAATTATGCATATTGGTAGTGAATAATGCAAATTGTGTTCAATATGCTAATATATGTATGTATGTAGAGAGAGAAGTGAGTTTATATGAGAATGTATATATACATGAGAAATGAGAATGAATTATACACATTATAAATCTAATAAACAAGTGATGTAATTCTAATAAAAAAGTGATGTAAGTTTAAAAAAAAATATTAGAAAAGAAAAATTCGAAAAAAGTCATTTTTCTATATGATGTTATTCTAATGATATCTTTGAGATTATATATGGACATGATTTAACAGAGTTGGTAGTGTTATTATCTGTTAGTCTATCATTATCTATTGAGAAAATTGTTTTTTCGGTAGTGTATATATATACTCAAGTATTGATGAATAATATGTTCAAGCGTTAAACTAAACCTTCTACCTGTTTTGTCAATCATGCATACTTTTTAATTTGTCGATACATGGTGGTAATCATAAAACGTACGTATTCAAATATCCACAATCTAGTCCCTTAGCTTTCTATCTAAACTAGACGTGATCAGTTTCGCTGTAAGCTTGATAGTGATCGTGGTGTAACATTCAACTGTTTAACAACTACGTTAAGATAATAGCATTGAAAAAAAAAAACTAGTTAAAAGCTTAATTCTCCCAAGAAAAAGGCTTCTCCCTTTCGTTATTCCGTATCGACGTATAGAATGTGACAAAACATTACTTGTTTCCCTTTTCATTATCGATTATTAGGAAGAGATAGGCTTAACTTTGTCCTATTTAGTGCTTAATTATTGCTAGGATGTAAATTTTCAAACATAATGTTAGATAATGTAAGCTTCGTAATCCTATTCTCATTGATCAATATATATAGTGTTAACAAAATAATATTAATAATCTTATCCATGTTAGAAATCCAAACTATATAGAGATTATACAAATATATGCTAGATAAACCAATGAGAAAATATTATCCTAAATGTATTACCTATCACAACCCGGAAGTGCGGGAGAAAGTTGGATGCTCAGACTGGATCTGAATCATGCATCGGATGATGGGGGATAATATGATAACCCAAGATCAAATGGATAAACAACAATATATAGCCTAAAATGACGAGGGAAGCAACAACCACAATCTACGCAAAGAAGAGGAGAGCGCTGCTGGCCAAAGGAGAAGGACACACGCAAACTACGAATTTGGGATAGTTACAGAGCCAAATATAGAGGCATTGATGCTGCAAGTTGCCTTGCACTAACTTTGAACAACAAACCTTGCACTGATTGAGGTGCAAACGGCATAGAAGATGACGGAAAGGGTGCTGGAACTAAAAGTTGTGTTACTACGGAGGAAAAACACGTTTAGAGAACTCCAAATAGCATAACACATAACTAAGAATCTCGTTGCCGCACCCACGAGATTTACCTTGCACTGGCTTCAACTGCTACGATAGGTTGAAGGACTATCCAACAATACAGTTGGGTAGGGTCTTGCTAGACAACGTTGATATAAAACAATGGTGGGTGTAAAAAATAACATACAACAAAAAAATAAACAAAAAGAATTGAACTTGGTTGAGTTTTTGCTGTGGTGGACTTGAGATTTCTAAGTTGGTGGTGGATTATAATAATTGATCATTATTTCTGTCTAGAAATTAAGGGTCCTGATTCCTTTGCTTAGGGAATACCGGGTCAGGTTCGAATGTCCTGAGTCCAACGTCCGTACGCTGGAATTCTGCAAAAGTAATGGTTAGACTGCCCCGAGGGTTGTTCCAGGATCGCCTCTCCGACGCTCAAGTCAGTGATTAAGCTTAGAGAGATAAAGTCTAGAGAGAGATGCTCTGGTTTGTTAGGTAAGAATTCAATACCTTCTCATTGATGAGGGGGTTGAATATTTATAGTGCTTGGGATATCCCAACTGTAGGCCAGCTGGAGGGCACTGACAGCTGGGAGGCACTATCACAGGTGGGGCCCTCTGGAGGTTTAAGGCTTTATTGGGCTTAATTGTCTCTGGCAGGCTTAACCCAGGAAATAAGCCCAAACAATCAGCCCCACGCCAGGAATGGGAAACATCGAGGCCTTGCTGAAGTGTCTCCCGTTCGTGGCGGAACCTAGACAGCCTTGAGCCCAGGCTGACCTGGTCTTCTAGAGGAAAAAAGGGGGGCGAGTGCCGACCCGGTCTCCTCGAAGAGAAGGGCGGCATGTGCCGACCCGGTCTTTTCAAGGAGAGGTGTGGCGAGTGCCGACCCGGTCTCTTCAAGGAGAAGGGGTGGCACGTGCCGACCCGGTTCCTTCGAGGAGAGGGGAGGAGAAAGGATGCGCCGACCCGGTCTCGAGGGAGAGAGGGGAAGCTGGCGTGCCGAACCGGTCTCGTAGGAGAGAGGGGGAAACGCGCGTGCCGACCCGGTCTCATAGAAGAGAGGGGAGGAGAAAGGATGCGCCGACCCGATCTCGAGGGAGAGAGGGGAAGCTGGCGTGCCGACCCGGTCTCGTAGGAGAGAGGGGGAAACGCGCGTGTCGACCCGGTCTCATAGAAGAGAGGGGAAGCTCGCGTGCCGACCCGGTCTCGTAGGAGAGAGGGGGAAACGCGCGTGCCGACCCGGTCTCATAGAAGAGAGGGGAAGCTTGCGTGCCGACCCGGTCTCGTAGAGAAATGGAAGGGTATGGCTCATACATGGCTCGGACCCAGGACCAATGAGCCCCATGCTTGTCCGAGCCGGTATCTTCTCTCGCTAAGTCAATCTGGGACTTAGGAGACTTACTCAACCAAAGAGGAGAGCCTCCTTGGGCCGAGCTGGTTGGACACGACTCGGATGAGGGGCCAACGAGCCCCATGCTTGTCCGAGCCGGTGCCTGCTCTCGCTAAGTCAATCTGGGACTTAGGAGACTTACTCAACCAAAGAGGAGAGCCTCCTTGGGCCGAGCTGGTTGGACGCGGCTCGGATGAGGGGCCAATGAGCCCCATGCTTGTCCGAGCCGGTGCCTGCTCTCGCTAAGTCAATCTGGGACTTAGGAGACTTACTCAACCAAAGAGGAGAGCCTCCTTGGGCCGAGCTGGTTGGACGCGGCTCGGATGAGGGGCCAATGAGCCCATGCTTGTCCGAGTGGTGCCTGCTCTCGCTAAGTCAATCTGGGACTTAGGAGACTTACTCAACCAAAGAGGAGAGCCTCCTTGGGCCGAGCTGGTTGGAGCGGCGCTCGGATGAGGGGCCAATGAGCCCCATGCTTGTCCGAGCCGGTGCCTGCTCTCGCTAAGTCAATCTTGGACTTGGAGACTTACTCAACCAAAGAGGAGAGCCTCCTTGGGCCGAGCTGGTTGGACGCGGCTCGGATGAGGGGCCAATGAGCCCCATGCTTGTCCGAGCCGGTGCCTGCTCTCGCTAAGTCAATCTGGGACTTAGGAGACTTACTCAACCAAAGAGGAGAGCCTCCTTGGGCCGAGCTGGTTGGACGCGGCACGGATGAGGGGCCAATGAGCCCCATGCTTATCCGAGCCGGTGCCTAAGGCTTTGGACCACTGGCTGAAGTGACCGAGCTGGTAACCTTGAGCTGATGAACTAGCAATCTTGAGCTGGTGAACTTAATAGCTTCTTGAAAACCACAATGCCACGTGGCAACGGTGGATTATTGGGGTGCTAGAAAACATGGCGGCGATTCAACTTCTGGTCATTTATGACCTTTGTGACGATTGATATTTCTTGGAGCTGTGTCTTTTGAACAGTTTTGGGCCATTTGAGAGGCCCATCATGGTGGCGAAAACGCAGGTCCCGGTCCAAGATGCGACGCGGGACACGAAAATCGAGGACTTTTGCCTATAAGTAGGGAGAGAGGGGAGAGATTTTGTCACTTTTACAATTCTCTCTCTCTCTAAATTTGAGATTTCTGCTCTTTCTCTCTCTACTTTTAGAGCTCTTTCTCTCTCTAAGTCCGGGTTCCATCTTCTTCGTCCGACCAGGTACGCACTTGTTTTGTTTTTTCACTAAGTTTTTCTTCTCTTTCTTTTAATAAAATCGGCCGACCCCCTTCTGTTGATAAATAATGGGGAGCTCGTCCGAGTCAGTGACAGCTCCTCCTTCACCTCTTTATAATTTAGCCGAGGAGGTGAGGGGTATGGGCATGGTATTGGTGTCAACTTTAATAAGTTGCCCGGATCCCTCGGCTGTGCCTGAGGCGCTTTCCCTCCCGAGTACTCCTTCGCAAGCCGAGGAGGAGGAGGCCGAGGGTGCCATCCCCCTACCCTGGGAGGTATCCCTGGCTTATCCCTCTTCGAGGAGTTACTTAGACAAATATCTGTCTGATGGTGTAGTTAGGACAACTATGCCGGGAGAAGAAGGCGAAGCTTCCACGTCTGGGCGGTTCGCGTATCCCGAAATTGACCCCAGAGGCGGACCGGGAGCGAAGTTTCCTCTTCCATCCTTAATAAAAGCCCTTCTGGAGGATGCCCGAGGCCAAGCGGCCAAATTCCAAATAAAGGACCCCTATTTGCTGGTCCGACCCGATGCTAGCCATACCATCCTATCTCCACCGCCCGGATGCACTGCATTTTATTACAAGGCAATGGAAATGGGCTTAAGATTCCCGCTGACCCAGTTTGAGAAGGACATTTTGAACGCTTATAACCTATGCTTGGGTCAGCTCTCCCCAAACTCTTGGGGCGGAATTTTGGCGGTTCAGGTAATATGTGATCTTATCGGCATTAAGCCGACCCTCACCCTCTGGCGCCATTTGTATAAGATGTTCGAGATGCTGGCCGGGGATCACGGACCTGGTTGGTGGTGCTTCCAGGCTCGGCGAGGCTACCGAACCGTCCTTGACCTACCCACTTCTCAAAAGGGGTTTCGCCGAGGATTCGCCTTTGTCTACTATGGGGGAGAATGGGGCATCCCCACCGTGCCTCCATCTGCCGACCCAAATCACTGCCTTAATTTCAAAGTGCCCGAGCTATCGGAGGAGGAAGCCGTGGCCGCCATATACATGCAGCTAGAGGCCAAAATAGTGGATGGCGGCGAAGTTTTTGTAGCGGGGAACTGGCTCCCGAGCTGCAAACTCTTTAAAGATGAGCACTTCCTGGCAGCGTTTGGTCTGAGCCCGGCTTTTCCCAAGGGTAATTCGGCAAAAGGGGGTCCGGTTGACTTGTTTTGTTTTACTTGTTATATTTTGCTAACTGTCTGTCTCTTTGCAGAGGCTTCTCTAGCTTATATAAAGGAAATAGACCAAGAGATGGCTGAGCGATTGACTTCTGCTGCTCTGAAAGCTGCTCGGATCAGGGCTGAGATGAAAGCCAACAAAATCAACAAGCCTCCTCAACCCAAGGTACGGATCCCTTTCTTTTCTCCGAGTAACTCACATGTTGGTTTCTCGTGACTTATCGGTTTTTGAATGTTTTTCAGGACCCTTCCAACCCTAAGTCGAGGAAGCGAAAGGAACGGACTGAGGAGAGGGTGGAGATGACAGAAAGAGCCTTGGCGAAGGCTCGAGCCGAGAAGGAAGCCTCGGCGAAGAAGGCAAGGCCAGAGCCTTCCGTGGAGGTGAACAACCCTCGCCAGGCTTCTGGGGACGACATCACACGCATCTCCCTTCACCCGGAAGACTTCGAGCCAGTGCGTAGTCCGAGCCACGCACAGGGGACCTCTCACATCGAGCATACCTTATCTGAGGCGCCGGTCCCGTTTACTGAGATGTCAAAGTCGGACAAAAGACAAAGGATCGCCAGTGCCTTGGAGATACTGATCACCCAAACCGACCGAGATCATATCAACGCGGTAAATGGGAAGAACGAGTCGAGCGAACTCTTTCGCTCCTGGATGGACGTAAGTATCTTTGTTTTATTCCGCTTTTTACCTCTTTATTGCTACCTTCTAACTGGTCTTTGCTTTGCAGTTTTCCATCTGGATGACTAAAGTAGCTGAGGATCGGCTTGCCTTGGTGCAAGAGGTCCAGAGCTTGAAAGAGGCGGCTCGGACGCACTTCGATGAGCTTTATCAGGCCAAGGAGGCCAAGCGTCTGGCCGAGCTTCGCCTGGAGGAGGCCAACACCAAAATCAACAAAGGTGAGGCGACTTGGAAGCAGGAGAGGGAAGATTGGGAAGCGGAAAGGGCCAATCTTTCCCTTGCCAAAGAAAATGCCGAGTCCGCCAAGGTTACGGCCGAGACCAAGCAAGCTCAGGCCGAGAACGACTTGGAGGAGGTCAAGCTCAAACTTTCTGCGACCGAGGCCCAACTGAAGGAAGCTAAGGCGGCCGTTTCTCGCTCCCAGGAGGAGTGGTTCAAGTCCTGGCAGAAGTCGGATGACTGTACCGAGTTCTGCGCTGAGGTGGGCCAATCCTCCCATAAGATGGGCGAGGACGAGGCGCTCTCCAAGCTCAGGGAAGCTTTGGCCGACTCCTGCCCTGAAGCTTACTGGAATTCAGTCTGGTCTCGCTATCAGGAGTTGGCTGAAGTCGAGGCAGCCGAGATTAAAGCCAAAATGGCTGAGGAGATGAGCTCGGATGATGAGGCTGATGACGATGAAGAAGAAGCTGCTAGCACCGAGCCACCTCCAACCGAGCAACCTGCTGCTGAGCAACCTGCCACCGGTCCCTCTTCTTAGCTGCTTTAGGATTTTATTTTCTTAGCTTTTGCCTTGTCGGCTTTTTAGCTTTTCTGCTTTCGATCCTGTATTTTTGTAAACTTTTGGTTGTATTTTGCAACTTTTGATCAATTGGAATACAACTACTATTTTGCAACTTGTCTTTTGTCGCACATTTTTCGTTATTTGCAATATTACAACATTTAATAGACAATAAACTGGTTAAGTCTTGCTTGCCTTTTTGCTCAAAATAATGAGACTGGTTAAGTCTTTTTTATTTCTGGGCTAGAAACCCGACTTGGTACATGGACTGGTTGTAACACCCCCGAAATCCACGCACGCCCATCCCTGCTGCGTCGCGTCGACTTCTTGAGATCCTTATATAACTTATCTCCCCCTGGGTGGACGGAATAAGTCGTGTTATGACCCTCACCCATTATCTTTTGTTTCAATTCTTCACATTTTTGTGGCACACACCACCTACCCTTATATCTTATGCTTCCATCCTCATGGATCGCAAACCCTTCTGTTTTCCCTCCTTAAGCTTTGCTTTGACTCGCTCAAGCTTCACATCCCCAGGTTGATTTTCTCTTATTTCGTCTAGAAAGTTGGGCTCGATGGTTAAGGCACTCAGCAATCTTTCTACCTCCCCTTCATGAACAACTTCTATCTGGAGTCTAGAAACTCCTCACAAAGTTTGTCGGCAACGACTAATGTATTCAGGCTATGGCTAGACTTGCGACTTAACGCATCAGCAACGACGTTGGCTTTACCCTCATGGTACTGGATGTCTAAGTCATATCCTTGATGAGCTCTAACCATCTGCGCTGTCTCATGTTAAGGTCTTTCTGGGTGAAGATGTATTTGAGACTTTTGTGATCCGTGAAGATTCGACAAGTCACCCCGTAAAGGTAGTGTCTCCAGATTTTTAGGGCAAACACTATTGCGGCCAATTCTAAGTCGTGTGTTGGGTAATTGACTTCATATGGCTTCAACTGCCGAGACGCATAAGCTATGACCTTCCCATTTTGCATAAGAACACAACCCAACCCATTCTTGGACGCATCACTATACACATCATATCCCTCATTCCCATTAGGCAAGGTTAGGACAGGGGCTGATGTTAACCTTTCTTTGAGCGTTTGAAAGCTTTCTCACTGTCCTCATTCCAGTTAAACCTACAATCCTTCTTCATCAAAGTGGTCATGGGCTTTGCTATTTTGGAGAAGTCTTTCACAAATCTCCTATAGTAACCGGCTAAACCCAAGAAACTTCTTATGTCTGTGACATTCTTTGGAGTAGGCCATTCACTCACGGCTTTGATCTTTGCAGGATCGACTGACACACCCTCCTTGGAGACAAAGTGACCCAAAAATGACACTCTTTCCAACCAAAATTCACATTTCGAAAACTTCGCATATAGTTGGTTGTCCCTAAGTGTCTGCAAAATGACTCTCAAATGACCCTCATGGTCCTCCTTGCTCCTAGAATAGATCAGTATATCGTCTATGAACACAACGACAAATTTGTCGAGGTAGGGTCGAAAGATCCTATTCATAAGATCCATGAAAACTGCAGGTGCATTAGATAACCCAAAAGGCATTACCGTAAACTCATAGTGGCCATATCTAGTCCTGAAAGCAGTCTTAGGTATATCATGATCAACAATCCTCAATTGATGGTAACCTGACCTTAAGTCTATTTTGGAGAACATCCCCGCACCCTGAAGTTGGTCGAACAAGTCATCAATCCTAGGCAATGGGTATTGTTTTTCACAGTGACATTGTTCAACTCCGATAGTCTATACACAACCTCAAACTACCATCCTTCTTTTTCACAAATAAGACGGTGCTCCCCATGGTGACATGCTAGGTCTAATATACCCTTTGTCAGTAGTTCCTCCAACTGGTTTTTCAACTCGTTCATTTCTGCTGGAGCCATTCGATATGGGGCTTTCGAAATTGGTCCAGTCCCAGGTACTAGGTCAACGGTGAACTCTACATCTCTCCTTGGTGGCATACCAGGTATATCTTCAGGAAAAACATCCTGGAACTCTCGGACTACTGGCACATCCTCAGGCTCAACGGATCATCCTCAATTCTTCTCACCGACACATAAAAGAGGCCATCCCTTGTCTAATAGTTCTTAAGTTGTATGGCATTGATCACCTCAATCCCGGGTTCTCGAGGTATTCTCCTATATGACACTCTTTTTCCCGAAGGATCTCTCAGTTCCACTTTCTGCGCATCGCAGTCTATCTTAGCCATGTACTTTCCAAGCCAATCCATCCCCAAAATAATGTCTAGGTTTGATAAGTTAAACTCTATCAGGTCAGAAGGAAAGAAACTCTCTCCTATTTTCAGTGGCACTTTTAGAAATCTTTTAGAGCAATTAACATCTCCCAGACGGAATGACTATAGGCATAGAAATCGACTCAGACTCGATCAATGTTAAAGTCCTAACAGTTGAATGGGCAATAAATGACAATGATGCTCCAGAATCAAACAATACTTTAACAGGAGTGGAGTTGATAGAAAATGTACCCGAGACAACATCCCTTCGAGCCTCTTGTTCTCTAGTCGACATCATATACAGCTTCCCCTTGCCCTTATCTTGGGAATTGGTTGCATTGTTCCCATTAGATGTCTGATTATTGGTGTTGGTTACAGGCTTGGAGTAGTTAGAATTCCCATTGTAAGCACTTCCCCCATTTCCATTCCCGTTTCCATTTCCATTTCGGGGCTTGTCCCCATAATTCCCATTCTTTTGGCCATTGGGTTGATCAGTTTGTTCTTCGAGTAGCACTCATATGCCCTATGTCCCAATTTCCCGCATTCTCGACATTCCACCTTGTTACCCTCACAGTCTCTACCAGGATGGTTGTTAGGGCACTTTCTACACCTATACACACGCTCAGATCTGCGGTTATTGGTGTTGTTATTGCGGTTATTGTTGTTGGGATTAGCGTTGTTGTTATTGGGTCCCTTACCGAAATTCCTTTGAGGGTCTTGATGGTTTTGGTTCCCATTATGCTTCTTCTCAAACTTCTGGACCTCAGGGTTTGGATTATCCTTTCGTTTCTCACCCTGCTTACCCCCTTCCTCTCTCTTCCTGATGGCATAAAGATGAGCAGCTTTGCCAAACACATGATCTAAAGAGGTGAATGTATCTCCCCCTAGTCTTCCTTGCAGGTCAAGGGTAAGTCCTAGTTCGAAACGTGAGGCTTTAGATTCCTCAGTAGGTGCTATTTCCGGGGCAAATCTCATCAGCTCGATGAATTTCCGGTAGTACTCCTCAACAGACAGAGTCCCTTGTTCCAACATCATAAATTCTTGGGCTTTCTGCTTCTTAAGGTATGGAGGGTAATATTTGTCCCTTAAGGCCTTTTTGAAAGTTTCCCACCCAAAACCAGGCTGACTCAGGAGGTTGCTCTTAGCTTGGGTCCACCAGAAATGAGCATCTCCCTGAAGGTAGTAGCTCGCTAAGGGCACAGTTTTCTCATCGGGGCAGGATAAGGTGAAGAAAAGTTTATCGAATTCCCCAACCCAGTTCTCTAATTCTTCAGGTCCCCCTTTCCCATTCAGTATTGGTGGGTTCCTACGGGCAACCTTTTCGGATAAATCCCCTTCACGATTGTGACCTTGGGCTAGGTTGGCAGTGATTTGCACCAAGTCACGTATCGATTGCTCGATATTCAGAGAGGTTTCAGGCGTGCCTCCCTCCCGAACCATTCTACGCTGAAAATAACATAATAGCTATCTCAGTGACACACATCATCCTGTCCTTTCTTAACCAATACACATTGCACATATAGCAAGCATTGTCACGAACAAATATTAAGTCTTTATTGACTTGCAACACAAACATCTCACATGAGACGTCACAACCATAACAAGGAATATCATAAAGTATCCTTAAAGGTTTTCGAATATATCTATATTATGTATATATATGTATTTAAGAGATAAAACGATCGTTTCAATCAAGTAAAGAGTTTTGTCGCAAAAATAAGGTTAATTCAACACTATTTTTGAAACATCCTTGTACATCCTCTTAACCTATTCATATTTGAATATTGCAAGAATCTTTCGCAACTTCGATTTGAACAATCAAACAACACATTCGAGTTCAAGACACGAAACGAAATCACAATTGCAATCATTCCCTGCTTGGTACATGGACTGGTTGTAACACCCCCGAAATCCACGCGCGCCCATCCCTGCTGCGTCGCGTCGACTTCGGGCGTGTTACCGCCGCGATGGAACGCAAGGCATAATAAGGGTTAACGATAACTTAAAACATTAACTTGAAAACTAAAATGCAGCGGAATTAAAATATAAATAAACTCGGGAATCATCAATGACCCCTTTCATTCAAACCACAAACCATATATAAGTCTTAGAAAAACCAATAATACTTATTTCAAAATACTTTAAATGTAAATACCCAAGCCTAGTCCCCGTATGCTCGAGATTATGCAGCAGCACCAGCAACCTAGTCTGCTCCCCATTGTAGCATCAATGGTTCATCGCAGTTCATCAAACACATAATAACACACAATCAGCCATGCTGAGTACGTAATGAACCATTGAATACATGTAAACATAAATGATGCACACATGAACAATTTTAAGCATGATGCTACACTATGTTACATCCTTTAACCTTTAATCTTTAATCTTTAATTGGCATCGAACGGGCACCGTCATCTTACTAGAATCATACGGGCTACTGAATCCTTAACAGACACTAGGTCTGTTAGATGAAATGCAAATACGGTTTCGAGCCGTCTCACACCCATCACCTTAGTATGCATACCCCCAAGATCGAACGGAACCTTCCGCCTACTTGAGTGTCAAAAATATAAGGACACTACTGTCGTCACAGTAGGCCTGCGTAGGAGCGTAGGACAAGTCCCACACTCCCCCCTTGTTCATCACTTGTAGGGAGTCCAGCTACAAGATATTGCCATAATTCATTTTAATATTAACCATTCATTTCATAACCACATATCGTATCTCTTGTAACACTCTTGTACACTATGGATACATAGAATCAATTACCTGTTCTCTTCATTAAAATGCTCAAATCGTATCTCTTGTAACAACCTTGTTACACTATGGATACATAGAATCATTTACCTGTCCTCTTATGCTCAAATCATATCTCTTGTAACAACCTTGTTACACTATGGATAGATTAACAATGCTCTTTGAAATACTACGATAGAATTACGCATTCCCATGCAACATATCAATTTCAATTACAAATGTCTAACCAGACAATCTCAATCAATCAAACATTCCCTATCATGCTTCTAGGTTCCAATAACATAGATTGCAACCTAATCATGATACTAATACTTGGGATTAAACTGGTACGCGTACGTACCTTGTAACGGAGAATTTTCGCTGTCTTAATCGAACGTTCCGCTTATGAAATTGGGACCTAAACCGTTAAATAAAAGCTTTAGTGCTACGTCGTTGGTAATATTAACAACTACTACGTAACTAAGACTATATGGTTTAATAATTGGAAGTAAACGATAACTAAACCCCTTGTTTGTGAATCTTCGTTACTTTTCTATTATAATGAGTTTAACGTCTTTTAGGAGTCAAAGCTAGTGAACATACTAATATTAGTTAGTGTCATTAGTCCACTATCTTTACCAAACCAATTAAATTATAAATCCAACCATGTTTTATGTCCAAAATCTTATGTCCAAAAGTCTTAGGTCCAATCCAGTATTATGTCCAAAAGTCAGATTCGCAACTTTAGTCAGAATAATAAAATAAACTAATTAACTTGAATTATTAGTTAACTGATTATACTTAACATAATTATGAAAACAGAATTTATTAATAAACTTAATATAATATATTCAATATATAAAATTGATTTTTATACCGTTAAGCTCGCCGGCAATTAATTTCCGGTGACCGATTTCCGGCAACAGCGCAACAACTTCGTCGCACAGCTATGCTCGAACCAGATTCGTCGCACGGCCCCACGACCACGCGCGCCCTCGTCGCACAGCCCCGCTCGAACACACACACGCACTACACCCTCGCTCGCACCAGGCCTTCGAGTCTCGTCGAAGGTTCGCACCACCACGCTCGAACGCACCGCACAGCAGCACACAACACTCGAGCAGTCCTCGATCCAACCCTCGACTCGCACACCGGCTGCTCTCGGACTCCCTCGCACCAACTTCGCGACCCGCACAGCCTTCGCACCCCTCGACTGGCCCTCGTCGTTTCACCCGACCACAAGGCGACTCAGCGTGCACCACTGCACACGAGACTCCGGTACAAGAGAGGTGGAGAGAGAGAGGTCAGCGAGAGAGAGAGGAGACGAGCGAGAGAGAGAGTAGACGAGCGAGAGAGGAGACCAGCGAGTGAGGAGAGAGAAATTGAGAGGAAAGATGGAAGGTGACGGCTGAAGGAGGAGAGTGAGAATTTAGGGTTTTTTCAACTTCCTCCTCTTATTTCCCTTTTTATACTCTTCTAAAAGTGGTAACCCTAGATCGGGTGAACTCGGTTTAACCTTTATAAATCCGAAATTAACACAACCGACTCGTATTAATATTATTATATTCTTATTATTCTGTAAATACTACTAAAATACCTTTTTATTATTTTCTTGGCATTTCTTAATTATTACGAATTAATTCCAAAAATACGGAGTATTACAGGCTTTCCCCCTTAAAAGAAGTTTCGTCCCGAAACTTGGAGGTAGCCAGTCTTAACACGATCTTTTGCATTCTAAGTCCCAAAATTTCATAAGCGTTTTCTAACGTTCGCACAACAGATCAGCAATAATTACAATAACTATCATAATTAACATACTTTAGGGTGAAAGCGCGAAATTCTATCGCATTCTTCCCCCTTAAAAGAAAAGTTACGTCCCCGTAACTCACGTACCTCTTGAAAAAGCTCAGGGTACTTCAGACGCATTGCATCTTCGGCTTCCCAGGTGGCTTCTTCAGTATTTTGATTTCTCCACAACACTTTGACAATTCTGATGTCCTTATTCCTCGTACTACGCACTTTGCGGTCTAGGATCTGGACAGGTTTCTCCTCATAGGATAAGGTTTCGTCTATTTCGACATTTTCCGGTTCAAGTACATGTGACTCATCGGTACGTATCTCCGGAGTTGGGATACGTGAAACACATTATGGACCCTTTCTAAGTTATTGGGCAAATCTAGGCGATAAGCGACTTTGCCTACTCTCGCCAGAATCTCATATGGTCCTATGAATTTAGGGCTTAGCTTCCCCTTTTTCCCGAATCGCATCACTCCTTTCATTGGAGACACCTTAAGCAATACTTTTTCCCCGACTTCGTAATTCTCATCCTTCGCTTCTGATCCGCATAGGATTTCTGCCTGTCCTGTGCAGCCTTAATCTTTTCTTGAATGAATCGACCTGATCCATGTCTCCTGAATCATCTCAGGTCCTAACACCACAGTCTCACTAATGTCGTTCCAACACAAAGGGCTACGACACTTTCTCCCATATAGTGCTTCAAATGGTGCCATCTTAATACTAGCATGGTAGCTGTTGTTGTATGAGAATTCTATGAGGTCCAAATGGTCTTCCCATGATCCCTTGGTATTCTAAGGCACATGCTCGCAACATGTCCTCTAAGGTCTGAATAGTTCTTTCGGTTTGACCATCTGTAGCTGGGTGAAAGCTGTACTCATCAATAGCTCACTACCAAAGCTTCCTGAACCTTTTTCCAGAAATTCGAAAGGAATCGCGAATCTCTATCTGATACTATACTCGTGGGTACTCCATGCAATCGAATGACATTTTTCACATAAGCCTTGGCTAAGGCTTCCATACTCCACGTATCTTTCATAGGTATGAACCTTGCTGTTTTGGTTAGTCTATCCACTATCCCCATATGGTATTATTGCCTCCCCGACTCCTAGGTAAGGCTACAACGAAATCCATGGATATCGAGTCCCATTTCCATGTCGGAATGTCTAAAGGTTGAATCTTTCCTTGAGGTCTCTTGTGTTCACTTTTGACTTTCTGGCATGTTAGACATTTGGAAACAAACTCAGCTACTGCTCTTCATCCCAGGCCACCAAACATCTTCTTGAGGTCCTTATATAAACTTATCTCCCCCTGGGTGGACGGAATAAGTCGTGTTATGACCCTACCCATTATCTTTTGTTTCAATTCTTCACATTTTTGTGGACACACCACCTACCCTTATATCTTATGCTTCCATCCTCATGGATCGCAAACCCTTCTGCTTTTCCCTCCTTAAGCTTTGCTTTGACTCGCTCAAGCTTCACATCCCCAGGTTGATTCTCTTATTTCGTCTAGAAAGTTGGGTCTCGATGGTTAAGGCACTCAGCAATCTTTCTACCTCCCCTTCATGAACAACTTCTATCTGGAGTCTAGAAATCCTCACAAAGTTTGTCGGCAACGACTAATGTATTCAGGCTATGGCTAGACTTGCGACTTAACGCATCAGCAACGACGTTGGCTTTACCCTCATGGTACTGGATGTCTAAGTCATATCTTGATGAGCTCTAACCATCTGCGCTGTCTCATATTAAGGTCTTTCTGGGTGAAGATGTATTTGAGGCTTTTGTGATTCGTGAAGATTCGACAAGTCACCCCGTAAAGGTAGTGTCTCCAGATTTTTAGGGCAAACACTATTGCGGCCAATTCTAAGTCGTGTGTTGGGTAATTGACTTCATATGGCTTCAACTGCCGAGACGCATAAGCTATGACCTTCCCATTTTGCATAAGAACACAACCCAACCCATTCTTGGACGCATCACTATACACATCATATCCCTCATTCCCATTAGGCAAGGTTAGGACAGGGGCTGATGTTAACCTTTCTTTGAGCGTTTGAAAGGCTTTCTCACTGTCCTCATTCCAGTTAAACCTACAATCCTTCTTCATCAAAGTGGTCATGGCTTTGCTATTTTGGAGAAGTCTTTCACAAATCTCCTATAGTAACCGGCTAAACCCAAGAAACTTCTTATGTCTGTGACATTCTTTGGAGTAGGCCATTCACTCACGGCTTTGATCTTTGCAGGATCGACTGACACCCTCCTTGGAGACAAAGTGACCCAAAAATGACACTCTTTCCAACCAAAATTCACATTTCGAAAACTTCGCATATAGTTGGTTGTCCCTAAGTGTCTGCAAAATGACTCTCAAATGACCCTCATGGTCCTCCTTGCTCCTAGAATAGATCAGTATATCGTCTATGAACACAACGACAAATTTGTCGAGGTAGGGTCGAAAGATCCTATTCATAAGTCCATGAAAACTGCAGGTGCATTAGATAACCCAAAAGGCATTACCGTAAACTCATAGTGGCCATATCTAGTCCTGAAAGCAGTCTTAGGTATATCATGATCAACAATCCTCACTGATGGTAACCTGACCTTAAGTCTATTTTGGAGAACATCCCCGCACCCTGAAGTTGGTCGAACAAGTCATCAATCCTAGGCAATGGGTACTTGTTTTTCACAGTGACATTGTTCAACTCCCGATAGTCTATACACAACCTCAAACTACCATCCTTCTTTTTCACAAATAAGACGGATGCTCCCCATGGTGACATGCTAGGTCTAATATACCCTTTGTCAGTAGTTCCTCCAACTGGTTTTTCAACTCGTTCATTTCTGCTGGAGCCATTCGATATGGGGCTTTCGAAATTGGTCCAGTCCCAGGTACTAGGTCAACGGTGAACTCTACATCTCTCCTTGGTGGCATACCAGGTATATCTTCAGGAAAAACATCCTGGAACTCTCGGACTACTGGCACATCCTCAGGCCTCAACGGATCATCCTCAACTCTTCTCACCGAGCACATAAAGAGAGGCCATCCCTTGTCTACATAGTTCTTAAGTTGTTGGATTGATAAATACCTCGTATTCTGAGGTTTCTCCGTATGTACTCTTCTCCTTAAGCACTCTTGAAATCTCTCAGTTCCACTTTCTGCGCATCGCAGTCTATCTTAGCCATGTACTTTCCAAGCCAATCCATCCCCAAAATAAGTCTAGGTTTGATAAGTTAAACTCTATCAGGTCAGAAGGAAAGAAACTCTCTCCTATTTTCAGTGGCACTTTTAGAAATCTTTTAGAGCAATTAACAGTCTCCCCAGACGGAATGACTATAGGCATAAAAATCGACTCGACTCGATCAATGTTAAAGTCCTAACAGTTGAATGGGCAATAAATGACAATGATGCTCCAGAATCAAACAATACTTTAACAGGAGTGGAGTTGATAGAAAATGTACCCGAGACAACATCCCTTCGAGCCTCTTGTTCTCTAGTCGACATCATATACAGCTTCCCTTGCCCTTATCTTGGGAATTGGTTGCATTGTTCCCATTAGATGTCTGATTATTGGTGTTGGTTACAGGCTTGGAGTAGTTAGAATTCCCATTGTAAGCACTTCCCCCATTTCCATTCCCGTTTCCATTTCCATTTCGGGGCTTGTCCCCATAATTCCCTTCTTTTGGTCATTGGGGTTGATCAGTTTGTTCTTCGAGTAGCACTCATATGCCCTATGTCCCAATTTCCCGCATTCTCGACATTCCACCTTGTTACCCTCACAGTCTCTACCAGGATGGTTGTTAGGGCACTTTCTACACCTATACACACGCTCAGATCGCGGTGATTGGTGTTGTTATTGCGGTTATTGTTGTTGGGATTAGCGTTGTTGTTATTGGGTCCCTTACCGAAATTCCTTTGAGAGGCTTGATGGTTTTGGTTCCCATTATGCTTCTTCTCAAACTTCTGAACCTCAGGGTTTGGATTATCCTTTCGTTTCTCACCCTGCTTACCCCCTTCCTCTCTCTTCCTGATGGCATAAAGATGAGCAGCTTTGCCAAACACATGATCTAAAGAGGTGAATGTATCTCCCCCTAGTCTTCCTTGCAGGTCAAGGGTAAGTCCTGTTCGAAACGTGAGGCTTTAGATTCCTCAGTAGGTGCTATTTCCGGGGCAAATCTCATCAGCTCGATGAATTTCCGGTAGTACTCCTCAACAGACAGAGTCCCTTGTTCCAACATCATAAATTCTTGGGCTTTCTGCTTCTTAAGGTATGGAGGGTAATATTGTCCCTTAAGGCCTTTTTGAAAGTTTCCCACCCAAAACTAGGCTGACTCAGGAGGTTGCTCTTAGCTTGGGTCCACCAGAAATGAGCATCTCCCTGAAGGTAGTAGCTCGCTAAGGGCACAGTTTTCTCATCCGGACAGGATAGGGTGAAGAAAAGTTTGTCGAATTCCCCAACCCAGTTCTCTAATCTTCAGGTCCCCTTCCCATTCAGTATTGGTGGTTCCTACGGGCAACCTTTTCGGATAAATCCCTTCACGATTGTGACCTTGGGCTAGATTGGCAGTGATTTGCACCAAGCAACCCGTATCGATTGCTCGATATTCAGAGAGGTTTCAGGCGTGCCTCCCTCCCGAACCATTCTACGCTGAAAATAACATAATAGCTATCTCAGTGACACACATCATCCTGTCCTTTCTTAATCCATACACATTGCACATATAGCAAGCAATTGTCACGAACAAATATTAAGTCTTTATTGACTTGCAACACAAACATCTCACATGAGACGTCACAACCATAACAAGGAATATCATAAAGTATCCTTAAAGGTTTTCGAACATATATCCTATATATGTATATATATGTATTTAAGAGATAAAACGATCGTTTTAATCAAGAAAATAGTTTTGTCGCAAAAATAAGGTCTTAATTTAACACTATTTTTGAAACATCCTTGTACATCCTCTTAACCTATTCATATTTGAATATTGCAAGAATCTTTCGCAACTTCGATTTGAACAATCAAACAACACATTCGAGTTCAAGACACGAAACGAAATCACAATTGCAATCATTCCCTGCTTGGTACATGGACTGGTTGTACACCCCCGAAATCCAGAGCGCCCATCCCTGCTGCGTCGCGTCGACTTCGGGCGTGTTACCCGCGCATGGCACCATAATAAGGTTGTAACTAAAACATTAACTTGAAAACTAAAATGCAGCGGAATTAAAATAAAATACAACTCGGGAATCATCAATGACCCCTTTCATTCAAACCACAAACCATATATAAGTCTTAGAAAAACCAATAATACTTATTTCAAAATACTTTAAATGTAAATACCCAAGCCTAGTCCCCGTATGCTCGAGATTATGCAGCAGCACCAGCACACCTAGTCTGCTCCCCATTGTAGCATCAATGGTTCATCGCAGTTCATCAAACACATAATAACACACAATCAGCCATGCTGAGTACGTAATGAACCATTGAATACATGTAAACATAAATGATGCACACATGAACAATTTTAAGCATGATGCTACACTATGTTACATCCTTTAACCTTTAATCTTTAATCTTTAATTGGCATCGAACGGGCACCGTCATCTTACTAGAATCATACGGGCTACTGAATCCTTAACAGACACTAGGTCTGTTAGATGAAATGCAAATACGGTTTCGAGCCGTCTCACACCCATCACCTTAGTATGCATACCCCCAAGATCGAACGGAACCTTCCGCCTACTTGAGTGTCAAAAATATAAGGACACTACTGTCGTCACAGTAGGCCTGCGTAGGAGCGTAGGACAAGTCCCACACTCCCCCCATTGTTCATCACTTGTAGGGAGTCCAGCTACAAGATATTGCCATAATTCATTTTAATATTAACCATTCATTTCATAACCACATATCGTATCTCTTGTAACACTCTTGTTACACTATGGATACATAGAATCAATTACCTGTTCTCTTCATTAAAATGCTCAAATCGTATCTCTTGTAACAACCTTGTTACACTATGGATACATAGAATCATTTACCTGTCCTCTTTATGCTCAAATCATATCTCTTGTAACAACCTTGTTACACTATGGATAGATTAACAATGCTCTTTGAAATACTACGATAGAATTACGCATTCCATGCAACATATCAATTTCAATTACAAATGTCTAACCAGACAATCTCAATCAATCAAACATTCCCTATCATGCTTCTAGGTTCCAATAACATAGATTGCAACCTAATCATGATACTAATACTTGGGATTAAACTGGTACGCGTACGTACCTTGTAACGGAGAATTTTCGCTGTCTTAATCGAACGTTCCGCTTATGAAATTGGGACCTAAACCGTTAAATAAAAGCTTTAGTGCTACGTCGTTGGTAATATTAACAACTACTACGTAACTAAGACTATATGGTTTAATAATTCGAAGTAAACGATAACTAAACCCCTTGTTTGTGAATCTTCGTTACTTTTCTATTATAATGAGTTTAACGTCTTTTAGGAGTCAAAGCTAGTGAACATACTAATATTAGTTAGTGTCATTAGTCCACTATCTTTACCAAACCAATTAAATTTAAATCCAACCATGTTTTATGTCCAAAATCTTATGTCCAAAAGTCTTAGGTCCAATCCAGTATTATGTCCAAAAGTCAGATTCGCAACTTTAGTCAGAATAATAAAATAAACTAATTAACTTGAATTATTAGTTAACTGATTATACTTAACATAATTATGAAAACAGAATTTATTAATAAACTTAATATAATATATTCAATATATAAAATTGATTTTTATACCGTTAAGCTCGCCGGCAATTAATTTCCGGTGACCGATTTCCGGCAACAGCGCAACAACTTCGTCGCACAGCTATGCTCGAACCAGATTCGTCGCACGGCCCCACGACCACGCGCGCCCTCGTCGCACAGCCCCGCTCGAACACACACACGCACTACACCCTCGCTCGCACCAGGCCTTCGAGTCTCGTCGAAGGTTCGCACCACCACGCTCGAACGCACCGCACAGCAGCACACAACACTCGAGAGTCCTGATCCAACCCTCGACTCGCACACCGGCTGCTCTCGGACTCCCTCGCACCAACTTCGCGACCCGCACAGCCTTCGCACCCCTCGACTGGCCCTCGTCGTTTCACCCGACCACAAGGCGACTCAGCGTGCACCACTGCACACGAGACTCCGGTACAAGAGAGGTGGAGAGAGAGAGGTCAGCGAGAGAGAGAGGAGACGAGCGAGAGAGAGAGTAGACGAGCGAGAGAGGAGACCAGCGAGTGAGGAGAGAGAAATTGAGAGGAAAGATGGAAGGTGACGGCTGAAGGAGGAGAGTGAGAATTTAGGGTTTTTTCAACTTCCTCCTCTTATTTCCCTTTTTATACTCTTCTAAAAGTGGTAACCCTAGATCGGGTGAACTCGGTTTAACCTTTATAAATCCGAAATTAACACAACCGACTCGTATTAATATTATTATATTCTTATTATTCTGTAAATACTACTAAAATACCTTTTTATTATTTTCTTGGCATTTCTTAATTATTACGAATTAATTCCAAAAATACGGAGTATTACACTGGTTAAGTCCGAGTTACAATTCGATTTGCTTGCTAAACCGACCAGATAGTGCTGGCCTTACAACATGCCCCTAGTGCAAGTAACGAAAAAAGTTTAAACATAGAATCTTTTGAGATTGTCTAAGTTCCAAGGTCGAGCCAGGGGACCCCTTCGGGAGATTCGAGTCGGAATGTCCCTGGCTTGATGACTCTGTAACCTTGTAAGGGCCTCCCAATTTGCCCCCAACTTCCCTTTGAGATGGGAAAGTCCGGTGGCTTCACCTTTCGACGACCCAGTCGCCCTAGCGATTGGCCGAGGCTTTACTCGCCTGTTAAAGTGCCTTGTGATTTTTGCTTGTACCGGATGGCTTGTAGCAAAGCATTGCCTCGGGTTTCTGGCAACAGGTCTAAGTTGACGGGTTTTCTTCTTCTTTTGGTCAACTCATAGAATGTCATCCGAGGGGAGGGGATTCCCACCTCGACCGGAAGGACACTTCGCTTCCATAGACCAAGCCGAAAGGGAGTGCCCCGTGGCTTCTTTCACTGTTGTTCGAGCCGACCAGAGTACTCCGGTAGGTCGTCTACCCATGCCCCTTTAGCTGCATCAAGGGATTTCTTGATCCCTTTAGGACAATTTTATTGGCTGACTCGGCTTGCCCGTTGGTCTGAGGGCGGGAGACTGCGAGAACCTTGTTTGAATGCCGAACCGGGCACAATACTCTCGAGTCGGCCCGCTGTTGAACTGTCGGCCATTGTCGATACCAAGGCTCTTGGAATTCCGAACCGGGTAATGATATTCCTCCATATGAACACTGAACCTGCTTGTCAGTAATTGACGCCAGTGGCTCGGCTTCGGTCCACTTGGTGAAGTAATCAATAGCCACAATTAGGAACTTCCTTTGCCCAGAAGCGGGGGAAAAGGTCCGAGCAGGTCCATGCCCCACTTGTCGAAGGCAGGACTGCTTGAATGGTGGTGAGGGGAGTGGCGGCGCCCTTGGTATGTCCGAGTGAATCTGGCAGGAGGGACACCCGGACTAAGTCCGAGGCGTCAGCTTTCAAAGTAGGCCAATAGTACCTGCCCTTAGCGCCTTTCCGGCTATGTTCGACCCCCTTGATGGCTTCCGCAGGCTCCTTGGTGTATTTCCCGGAGGACATAATTTCCTTCCTCGGGAGTTATACATTTGAGGAGGGGATGAGTGAAGGACTTTTTATAGAGCTGCCTTTCATGCCAAAGGAACCAACCTGATTATGCTTAACCGGTCGGCTTCTTTAGGATCACTGGGTAAGGTCCCGTCTCGCAAGTACTCCACAATTTCCACATCCATGTTTGGGACGATTGAGTACGAGCTGCTCTTTGGCATTTATGCTAGGCTCCTTCAATACTTCCCAAGTTATGGTTCTGGGGCCGACCCTCAGAAACTAGCCATCCGAGCCAGTGCATCAGCTTGCTGATTTTCCGAGCGAGGAATGTGGGTAATCCGGAATCCGGACAACTTCGCAATAACAGCTCGGGCTTTGGCCAAGTACATCCTCATGTTGTCCTCCTTGGCCTCATAGTCTCCGGAAATCTGACCCACTATGAGTTGTGAGTCGGACTTGGCTATGATGATGTTGTCCCAGCTAGGATGCATAGCTGTATCCGAGGATGAGGGCCTCATACTCGGCTTCATTGTTAGATCCGAGAAATTCGAACTTAACAGCATATTCAATTTTTTCTCCGACCGGGGTTTGATGACCAGCCCGCTCCACAACCATCTTTGTGGATGACCATCAACAAGCAATCCCACTCCTCTTGCGAACCGACCGGGGGTCGAGTTGCGCATTCAGTGATGAAGTCAGCGAGTGCTTGGGCCTTGATGGCCTTCGGGGCTCGAACTCGAGCCCGAAATCTGCTAACTGGTCTGCCCAATCGCTCATCCGACTCGAGTGATTTCTATTTCAATAAGCTTCCGGAGCGGTTGTCCGGTTAGGACTTTGATGGGATGTGCTTGAAATAGGGCTTGAGCTTCCGGCTCGCCATTACCAAGGCAAAGACCATTTTCTCAACATCGCTGTACTTCGCCTCGGCCCCCCTATAGGCGTGGCTGATGAAGTAACAGGATGTTGCTTTCCTTCTCGCTCGGCTATTAGGACGGCGCTAAGAGCGTAGTCCGAGACAGCCAAGTAATAAACAGGGGTTCCCCCGGCAAGGGGGAGATCAGTTTGGGCAAAGATGCCAAGTGATTCTTGAGGTCAGCGAAGGCTTGCTCGGCTTCTCGTCCCATGCGAACTCTTTTCGCTTCAGGGCCTTGAAGAACAACAAGCTTTATCGGCCGACCGGGAGAGGAACCGACCGAGGCCGCTAAGCAGCCGGTTAGGCGCTGTACTTCCCGAACTTCCGAGGCGATTTCATTTCTAAGACCGCTTTGATTTTGTCCGGGTTGGCTTCATTCCTCTCTCATCCACTAGAAATCCGAGGCACTTTCCCCCTTTAACTCCGAAGACGCATTTTTTAGGGTTGAGCATCATTCGGTATTTCCTTAGGGTGCTCAGCGTTTCTTTCAGATCTGCAGGGTGATCCGACTGGGCCTTGCTTTTGACTATCATATCGTCAACGTATACCTCAATGTTCCGACCCAATTGGTCGCTGAAGATTTTGTTGACGGTTCGCTGATATGTAGCCCCGGCATTTTTGAGGCCGAACGGCATCATTTAGCAGTAGACACCCTGAGGAGTGATAATGCGTTATGAACCCTATCCTTCTCGGCCATGGGAATTTGATGATAGCCGGCATTTGCATCCATGAAGCTGAGAAGGGCGTGCCCTGCCGTTGAATCGACCAGCCTATCGATCTTTGGCAGAGGGTGATTGTCTTTTGGGCAGGCTTTGTTTAAGTCGGTGAATCGACACACATTCGCCATGCCCCACTCGGCTTTTTGACCAAACCACGTTGGCCAGCCACTCCGAGTATTGACATTCTTCTATGAAACCCGCTTCGAGCAGCTTCTTGACTCTGCTGCTGCTGCGGCATTTCTTTCGGGACCTTGGTGTCTGAGCTTTTGCTTGATGGTCTGAACCCCTCTTTAATGTTAAGCTCATGACACATGATTTTCGGGTCGAGCCCCGGCATTTCTGTGGCCTCATAGGCAAAGACATCTTGGTACTCCGTGAGCACTTGGATGATATCTTGCCTTGTTTGGGGGTCCATGGCCTTGCCTACCCTGACGGTCCGACCGGGGTCCTGGCCGATCGCGACTTCTTCGTCATCCTCGGCTGGCTGAGGACGTTCGTATTGCTTGGGGTTTTCAGTTATGTACACCCCGAGGCTGGTTGAGGGCTGACCCCCTTCGTATTTTCTTTTTTTCGAGTCCTTTTGGACGTCGTTGTCCGAGTCCTTTTGGACGTCGTTATTTTTGAGGCTATTCACATAGCACTCTCTTGCGGCCTGTTGGTCGCCTTGAATTTTTCCTACCTTCCCGTCATCAGTCTCAAACTGCAAGAGGAGCTGGTAGGTGGAGATGGCGGCCTTGGCTTTGTTTAGCATGGGCCTCCCCATTATTATGTTGTAAGGCAAAGGGATGTCTACCACCAAGAAGTCGATCGGTAGGCTTCTCCCCTTACCCTTTTCACCCATCCGAGTGGGTAATTTTATTGATCCGACCGGGTGGACAGAGTTGCCCCCGAAGCCTATGAGCGGCTGAGCCATGGGGGTAACATCCCGCTCGGTGTACTTCAATTTTTTGAGACAGTCGAGGGTGATTATATCAGCGGATGACCCACTATCCACCAATACTCTCTTCACCTTTGTATTTGCTACCTTGAGCTCGATGACGAGGGGGTCGTCGTGCGGAACGTGCAACGTCCGACTGGGTTCCCCGAAGGTCATGACGGGGCCACTGGCTCGGGGGAGCTGGACATCAAGTACCTGATGTTTGAGGTTTTGGAGGTGAGCCTTGCGTCTCGGCCGGTTAGGCCTCCCGACGCGAATCCTCCAGCGATGACACCAATGAATCCTTCCGTGTCCCCACTGTTCGACTGACCCACCTTTTGCTTCCCCTTTTCTCGCTCGAGCGCTTTAGGTAGTGGTTGAGTTGCCCTGGTCGGCCAAACCTTCAAGGATTTCTTGAGCTCCCGACAGTCTTGGTGGTGTGTCCACATTCCTTGTGGTAGTCACACATAAAGCTTTTATCCCTCCGAGACGATGATGTCCGGATGGGCGTTGGCCTGGGAAGCCAATTTTTGTTCCGGATGTCAAAGTAGATTTCCTTCCGGTTTTTATTGAATCGGGGGTCGTTGCCATTATCGGTGAGCCGATCCCCTCGGCCCCCTGTTCTTTGATGTTTAGGCTGACCCAGGTGACCGCCTTCATCTTTTCTTTTCTTGCCAACCTCATCCGAGTAACGGCAGATATCCGTTGCCTGGATGAATCTTTGGGCCCGAGCCATGGCTTCCGAGTAAGTTTTACTTCATTCTCGGCCAATGACCATCTGAGCCGACCCGGTTGGAGCCCGGACATGAGGGCAGCAAGGCTACAGCGTCCTGTAGGTCGGTTATTTTGAGAGACTCCTCGTTGAACCTCTTTATTAGTCCGACAAGGATTCATTCTTGTCTTGCTTCACCCCCATGAATGAAGGCTGGTTTTTCTTTGCCTCTTTCCAGCTACGAACTGGTGGATGAAGAGGTGTTCCAGTATGGCGAAGTCAGTGATGACCCCCCCGGTAGTTCTTGGAACCAATTGAGAGCCAGACCTTTGAGGGTGGTAGGGAAGAAGCGGCACCAAGTGGCCTCGCAACTTGTCTACGCTCATTTGAGCCTTGTAACTAGCCATATGATCATCTGGGTCGGTTAGGCCCGCAAATGGCTCGATCAGGGGGGTTTTGATTTTCCCGGGGTTGGGTCCCTAGGATTTCTTGCTGAAGGGGATCAGGAACTTGAGCCCTCCTCCAGTAGCCTAGGAGGCTGAGAATGAGCCGAGTCCCCTTGGCCCTCTCGGTCATTTGCTTTCTTCTGAGGAACTCCCGAGCGTCATAGCCTTGGCTGAGGCGCTTCTTGTTGTTAAGGAATTCTCGGGCATCTTGGGGTTTCCGACCCGCACCCCCCTTGGGGATTTAGATACATGGGTCTCTGCATGCTGACGGGCCGACCCCTGTCGCGCTGACTTTTCTTTTCCCGGTGGCTGGGTCTCTCGCATCGGACCGTGGCCGGCTAGGCTGCGGATCCGATTAGAACGAGAGTTGTCCCTTCGGAGCGGACGACGTGCGCTCCTGGGCTCATGCTGGTTGAGCGGGATGACTTGTTGCGGCTGCCTCTGCTGGAGCATGGCCATCATGTCCATCATTCCCTTTTGGAAAGTTTCCTGGAGCTGAGCCGTGATAAGGGCCAGGTCAGACGCAAAGAGCGGCTGAGGCTCCACATGCTGAATATGCTGGGATACGACCGAGGGTCCAGAGTTTGGACGGTAGGTGACCTCCGACCGGTGAGGGGTCCGCTCGGCCTCCCTGTTATGCGCAGGCGAGTGACCTCGCTCCGGCGAGGGTTGGGGGATCCCTATTGTGCGCGGGGAGTGGCCTCTTCTGGCCGACGACCTGTCAGAGGCTGCTTGCCGCGAGTTGTTTGTTGGTGCCATTGTCAATTGGCGTTCTGAGCTGAGTAGCTGAGTGATAAATCTGAGTGAGTGGTGGCGAAGTAACTTTTTGACTATCCCCACAGACGGCGCCAAACTGTTTCTGTCTAGAAATTAAGGGTTCTGATTCCTTTGCTTAGGGAATACCGGGTCAGATTCGAATGTCCTGAGTCCAAAGTCCGTACGCCGGAATCCTGCAAAAGTAAGGTTAGACTGCCCCGGGGGTTGTTCCGGGATCGCCTCTCCGACGCTCAAGTCAGTGATCAAGCTTAGAGAGATAAAGTCTAGAGAGAGATGCTCTGGTTTGTTAGGTAAGAATTCAATACCTTCTCATTGATGAGGGGGTTGAGTATTTATAGTGCTTGGGATATCCCAACTGTAGGCCAGCTGGAGGGCACTGACAGCTGGGAGGCACTATCACAGGTGGGGCCCTCTGGAGGTTTAAGGCTTTATTGGGCTTAATTGTCTCTGGCAGGCTTAACCCAGGAAATAAGCCCAAACAATCATCTTTAACATCTAAGGTTTTTCAGTTGCCATAATGACACTATTACAGTTTTCTTCAACAACATTGTCATCAAGATTGAGGAAGCAGCATCTAAATATTTTAGATTAAAGAGAATTGCTTCGAGGCATTAGATCTCTCATCTAGGCTTATAAACTCAATTAGAGGGTTTATGAGATCCGGTCAGTGGCGTCTTATTTTACCACTCACCCACTGACAGGAAGAAAAGAAATTTCTTTTTTGAAGAAAACTGAAAGAGTTTAAACACTTGCCTTTCTCATTATCAGATGTGAAAATATATACAATATACAAGAGGGTAATTACCCTAAAATTAAGGTAACTGACTAGCTGTAATTAGGCACTAAAGACATACTTTACAAACAAATATATATACATAAAATCAGAATATATTATCATATCTTCTAATATTCTAACACTCCCCCGCAATCGATGCGGGAGGATCAAGAACGCTAAGGCTGTCCCAAAAATCGTCAAATAATATACGCGGAAGACGTTTGGTAAAGATGTCGGCAATTTGATATCGAGAGGGAACATGGAGAACTCGGACTTCGCCTTTAGCAACCTTTTCACATACAAAAGTGAATGTCCATTTCAATATGATTGGTGCATTGATGTTGCACCGAATTGCCGGATAAATAAATGGCACTCACATTGTCACAACAAATCAAGGTAGCTTTGTGAATGGGACAATGTAGTTCAAGTAACAAGTTTCGGAGCCAACGCGAATCAGATACGACATTAGCTACCCCTTGGTATTCAGCTTCAGCACTAGAGCGTGATAGTGTTGGTTGTCTTTTAAACGACCAAGAAAAGTTGTCACCAAGAAAAAACACAATAACCTAAAGTAGATCGTCTAGTATTTGGACATCCTCCCTAGTCAGCATTAGTATAAGAGATGAGCTTATTAAGAGATGATTTATATATAGAAGTGAAGATCATACGATAATGTCCCTTGCAATTAGTGTAAAATAAGCTTAAGAGCACTCATATGCTCGTTCAGTTGATTATGCATGTGAAGACAAACTTGTTGACCTCCATAAGAAATGTCAGGTCGAGTGAATGTAAGATACTATAGAGCACCAGCAAGACTACGATACTTAGTAGGATCCTCATAAGGTGAGTCCTTAGAGGCACTAAGTTTACGTTCAGTGTCAACAGGTATGGAGCAAGAGCTACAATTAGTCATGCCAGCTCACTCAATTATCTCGGTAGCATACTGTTTATGAGACAAGAACATGCCAGTAGCATTGCGGGTCACAACAATCCCCAGAAAGAAACTTAGAGGATCCAGATCTTTTATAGCAAATTTAGTACCCAACAGAGCCATAAAATGCTTTCTTAATCGATTAAACGATGTTGTAAGAATTATATCATCAACATATAACAGAGTATAAGCCATGTCTGAGCGTTGTCTGTAAATAAACAATGAATGATCAGATATACTATGAGAAAAACCAATAGTGGCAATAAAATATGCAAATCGCTGATACCAGGCCCGAGAGCCTATTTTAGGCCATATAGGGATTTCTTCAGTAAACACACATGATCTGGGCGACTTGGGTCACAAAAACCCATGGGCTGATGCATATACAGATAGCCATGTAAGAAAGCATTCTTGACATCCAATTGGTGAATAGGCCATGATTTAGAAAGAGCAATGCTAAGAACAGTATGAATAGTGGCATGTTTGACAATTAGACTAAAGGTCTCATCACAATCGATACCCTGTTGTTGAGTCTTCCTATCACCTACAAGTCGGGCTTTATGTCGCTCAAAAGAACCATCAGATTTCCGTTAATGACAAAAAATCCACATAGACTTATAATGACACTCACATCATGTGGTCGAGGTACCAATTACCATGTTTTATTATCAATAAGAGCAAATTCATCTAACATTATATTTTTCCAATTTGGGTCACGAACAGCACTAACAAGATCCTTTGGAAGAGGGTATATGTTAGGGGCAGTCATGGTGTTGAAATTGGAAGAATATTTTGAGTTGGGTTTGAAGATGCCATTTTCAGCTCTCGTGGACATTTAGTGGGGTGCGAGACCTGGCCATGAGGTGTAAGCGGATAGAGGGGGTCATGGACTGATTGGGAGGTTGGGTGAGAAGTTGGCCCAGTCCGCATGAGGGAAGAGAGATGCGAACTGGGTTGCCGGAGACGGTCACCAAGAGTGACAATACTGGTGGATGAAGGCATGCATGGGGTCAGAGGGACTAGCATATCCCAACAATCCAATAGAATGAATTGGGTTAGCGAGCTGCTCTACATTGTCAAGGGGGACGCTATTTTGGTGATGTAAGTAGTGGAGAAATGGATTGTGATCCAAGAAATTATAGTCATCTTTGTGAGGTGTGTGAAAGCTTAGAGAACGGGAATTCAGTTTCAACAAATTTTACATGACGACAAATAATTGTTTTTCCACTAAACATATCATAGCATTTAGAACCCCGATGATGATTTGGGGCGGGACCAAGATAGACACAAGGAGTAGACCTCTTTATCAATTTGTGTATAGAAGTGGAGGAAAAGAGAGGAAAACGTAGACAACCAAATATATACGCGTATTCGAATTCGAACCCGTACCCGTATCCGTATCCGTCTCTGTGCAACCTAGTCGGTAGTGACCAACTATTCATAAATTCCTGAATCCGCCACTGTCTACGTAGCCCTTATGGGGAGCAAATGCATCCCCATTTTCTAAACTTTCGATCAAGTGAGGTTGTAAAACAGTTGGAAATCATATATTAGGGGATATACTGTGTATTGAAGGAGGGAAAAAAACATTGAAAATATGCAAATAGTCATATTACAGAAATGTTAAGCAAAAAAAATAAAACAAAAGTATCAACCACTTATTTATTTTTAGATCTTTGAAAACAGACCCATTTAAATATACTTTTGAAACACTATTTTTTATGAATATATAAATATCAACGAATTGTGATAATACGTTAAAGTTTATATTGCACCCCATTATGAATTCTATGGATCTGCCGCTGCATTACATAACTATATATCGTCACAACGTCACTCAAAACTCCCCTTGACTACTCATACTTGTAGATTTTTGTTATTATTTAACAATCTAGCTTTCCTATAATCAAATAAATTACTTTAATAATAGTACGTAGTTCACCAAATTGTTGATCAATCAGCTTTATTTTAAGGTTAACTTCCTCTTCATCTTTTTTATGCTCTCCCTCTCTTGTTCTAGAAAGTGATGAGATCCGTCCATTTATTTTCCTAATATATAGCTTTATCTCTTTAGATGGTTTCTATATAGTAAATGTCTAATTACTTTTCGCGAATCTTCTAAACTAAAACTAATAAATTTCATAATTAAAGTTAAATACTTGCATGGAGAAGAATTTTAAGCCTCTATGTTGGCACTGATGCACTGTTCCCTCATCCGATAGAATTTCATTCATGTCATTCTCATATAATTAAAACCAACACAACTATTGTCATTAATATAAAGTTACGAACCAGACACCTGGCGTAAGAAAGCGATCTATACGCCACTTCGTTATAAAACTCTTATTGCTTCTTTTATGGAAATTAATGATGAAATTATCGAGTTTATGATAGAGTTCAGGAGTTAAGAACAATGTTTCAAAATGCATATTATGAGTAAAAGGTAACTTTAATTTATTCCTTCTTTACTTGTATCTTTTAACACCAAATTGACCCTTTTATTTGACACAGGTAAAAGATAGCTCGAGCTATCAATGATCACCCGACACCAAGAATCAATATATATATATAAAGGAGGAACTTTTCGGGAGCATAGAACGCGCCACCTAGGATTGTCACGTCATCTTATTAATTTACAAATAATAAAATATAAATAATAAAATATAGAGATAATATAGATAATAAAATTTAGAGATAATAAAAATTTATTGCCACGTCATCTTATTGATTTACAAATAATAAAATTTAGAGACGTCATCTTATTAATTTATAAATAATAAAATTTAGAGATAATATAGATAATAAAATCTAGAGATAATAAAAATTTATCGTCACGTCATCTTATTAGTTTACAAATAATAAAATTTAGAGACGTCATCTTATTATTTTATTAAGGAGCATAGAACGCGCCACCTAGGATTGCCACGTAATCTTATTAATTTACAAATAATAAAATATAAATAATAAAATATAGAGATAATATTGATAATAAAATTTAGAGATAATAAAAATTTATTGCCACGTCATCTTATTGATTTACAAATAATAAAATTTAGAGACGTCATCTTATTAATTTATAAATAATAAAATTTAGAGATAATATAGATAATAAAATCTAGAGATAATAAAAATTTATCGTCACGTCATCTTATTAGTTTACAAATAATAAAATTTAGAGACGTCATCTTATTATTTTATTAAGGAGCATAGAACGCGCCACCTAGGATTGCCACGTAATCTTATTAATTTACAAATAATAAAATATAAATAATAAAATATAGAGATAATATTGATAATAAAATTTAGAGATAATAAAAATTTATTGCCACGTCATCTTATTGATTTACAAATAATAAAATTTAGAGACGTCATCTTATTAATTTATAAATAATAAAATTTAGAGATAATATAGATAATAAAATCTAGAGATAATAAAAATTTATCGTCACGTCATCTTATTAGTTTACAAATAATAAAATTTAGAGACGTCATCTTATTATTTTATAGATAATAAAATTTAGAGATATTGTAGATAATAAAATTTAGAGATAATAAAAATTTTGAGTTTGAGAGATAATAAAATTTAGAGATAATGACGTCATTTTATTAATTATAGATAATAAAATTTAGACATAATAAAAATTTAGAGATAATAAAATTTAGAGTTTGAGAGATAATAACATTTAGAGATAAGTTTGAGAGATAAGACTTTATCTATTTCAATATTTTTTATTTTTTTATTAGAAATATAAAACATATTTTCATATTATTTCAATTATTTTTTTCTGTTTGCGTTACAATTGCTAAGAAATATCTACTACAACAATAAATTCAAATGATGAGAATCGAATTATCATTTGTTTCAACTCGAAAAAAAATCAAAGGAAAACCTCATCAAAAATATCTCATGGTCATATCCCAAATAAATTATCTAATTGCAACGTCATCTTATTAATTGAGAGATAATAAAATTTAGAATTTGAGAGATAATAAAATTTAGAGTTTGAGAGATAAGTGTTTATCACTCTACGGCTATGATTCACTCTACTATAAATATGCATGTTTAGCTAACAATTGACCATTTCCATATACTTACCACAATAAAACTTACAACCATGGCTCACCAATATTCTGATCCAAACTTATCACGAGAAGCAAGAAAAAGACGTCAGCGATAATTTTGAAAGAAGACAATTAGAAGGATCCAACCCAGAATTTATTCAAGGTTATACTCTTTCATACCTATAATGGTATGAATTTTACTAGCTTTATGAATCAACTATGCAAATCAGAATCTTTTATGCAATTTCATAGCCAATAATCCATCTAACTATTAACATAAAGTAAAGGTAATATTGACAATTAAAGTTGTTTTTTTTTCTAAAAGTTGATTGGTCCCAAAAGATAATTAAAACTACCCAAAGTGGTGATTATTGCAATGGAAGAGGAACAGATGAAATATGTAAATCAAATCGTGTTGAAAAATCTCATTTTACAGTCACACAAAATCAATAATGTTAAGAAAAATAAAAAAAAATATAAAAAAACAACCCGTGCAACGCACGGGCTTCAAAACTAGTTAGTTATAATTAAAAGACATTGCTAAACCTATCTACCGGGTACACAACTTATATTGAGTCGGATTCCGTTACCACAACTCTTAATAAGTTTTTTCCATAATGAAAGAATGCAACAATACAATTAAATTCGTTCCCTCCGTCTCCATGGGTTCTTTTCGATACCCGTAGACAGATGTGGTGGTGCCGTGTTTGTGTGTGGTCAGTGTTCTATGCAGATTGTGGTTCTTATGCAAAATTACGTACAATATGACACATAGACTTTTGCTTTAGGATGATTGCAACACGATACTATCTAATTACAGCCTGGAAAAAAGAACTCCGTTTTAAGTTATCAAAATTTTACTTTATAATCTTTTAAGGGTCTGTTTGTTCTAATTTATTTTTGCTTTATATAAATTTATTAGAATTAATTTGAACTTATTTGAACTCTCCTCCATTAGAACTCTACTCTGCCACCCTATTTCTTAAATTATCTGTGAATGTGTCAAATCTTATATTCGTTGAACAAAATTTATCTGAACTTATAGCCCTTATTCGACATACATAGACCTTTTTTTTTCCTATACGAACTGAAAATAAGGTAAAAAGAACAGTTACTAAGCTTACAAACAGACAACATTGATCATTATTATCTTCAATTTTAAAATATTAATAATTTAAAATTTTACATGAAAATAAATATTGCATACTAAAATTTGTTTTGATGTATAGAATTGGTGTGACATGTGATGTGTCTCACTATGTGTCCACGCCTATCTTTTTCGGCTATTAAGAAACAAGCTTTATTATAGCGCAAAAGTGAAGATACATCTAGGATGGTAGTAAGACGGGTCAAGTAGAGACCCACCCCATTTCTGTCTAATTGGGATGAGGGATGGGTTTAGGTTTGGCAGGGATGGGAATGAGAATTGTACCGGCTACACGCAATGCTTAGTGGAGCGGATGTGGATTTTATACTATACACGCCCTGTCCCCGCTTGTCCCGCCCTAGACCTGGCAAAGTTGGTCCTGATCCGAAAATCCGGTCCGAAATATCCGATCCGTGGTCCGATCTGGGTCCGAACGAGACGGTCCGAACCTTGATCCGAATCCGAAACAATCCCGATCCGGTCCGAATCCCGATCCGAAATAATCTTGATCCGAAACTCATCCGAAATCCGAATGATCCGATATAATCTTACCCGATCCGACCTGATCCGATATTGGTTTCGATTTGGCTTTGATCCGTAATTTACCCGTTTTTTTATATAAAAAAAATATCATTGGCATAAGTATTCCATTCATTCCACCATATTCCGATTCCGATCCGAAATAATAGTCCGAACGATGACCCAATCTGAAACGATCCGATCAGGTCCGAATGTAACTTGATCCGAAAACGGTCCGATCTGAATTGGTCCGGTCCGATTCCGATCCGAAATAATAGTCCGAACGATGACCCAATCCGAAACGGTCCGATCCGGTTCGATCCCAGTCCGAATGTAACTTGATCCGAAAACGGGCCGATTTGAATTGGTCCGGTCCGAATCCGATCCGATTGGTCTGATTGCCAGGTCTATCCCGCCCCATCCTCGCCCGTCCCGCTTCTCATTCATCTCATACCCTACTCTCTATTAAAAAATATATTGAATTTCTATTATTAAAATCCAATTTATATACTTTTATAAATCATTAATAATTTTATTTTGTAGCTGTAGAATTGACAGATTATTTGAAATTGTTGGGAGTATAGTTGCGAATATGAAGTAAGTACGACACGCGTACGAATCGAGCGTGTGAACTCAAGTGGGTGGTGCGACGAAGATGGGTGTATGTATACGCTGGAGCTGGGATGGAACATGAATTTTTATAAGGGTGCGGGTGTGGAGGAACACCCATGCTGCCTAATCGCCATCCCTAGATACATCCTTTGTGTAAAATTGTATTATTCTTCTTAGGAGGCATAAATCTCATCACCATAATATATAAAGATGTATAACCCTAATGAATGCTAGTAGGATTGTAATGTAATGAGGATATTTATCTTTACGTAATTAGACAAATAATATCTTTACAAATTAATTATCAAGAGATCAATATTTTCATATTTTTCATTACACCTACGCAGTCATAATGGGAAGAGGAGGACGTATGATTAGATTATTGGATTTGAAGTTGAAAAATAGTTGTCGTGGTAGACCTTTAGTGAAAATGTTTGCATACTGATAAGATGATGGTGTGTAGCACGCGAAGAAGTCATAGAGCAAGCTTTTCATGAACGAAATGAATATCTAACTCAACATGTGTTATTCTAGTATGAAAAATAGATCAACTACAATAGGGGGTGATGAATTGTAGTTGTGGGGAGATTTTCGACTAACTTGTGAAATTAAAAATAACTTCAAAATAAATAGAGAAAAAAACACAAAGTTAAACCTACAAGGAAACTTACTAGGCCCAATAGGAAGAAAAACTTTGGCCCCAAGGGATTTTGACTCAACACTTCGCTTATTAGAATAGGAAAAATGACACTTCATACAACCTATACCTGGACCTCACTCTATTCCTCTGGGAAATTTTTCCCAGTCACCCAGTTCTCCCGGAACTAGTGACACTCACTTGACTTCACTCGAAGTCTTCTATTCTCTCTTTCTTTCTCACTTGATTATAAGGATATTTTGAAAATTTTCACTCACCCAAACACTAAGTATATTATAATGATACATAATGGAAAAGAAAAAGAAAATTAAAGAAAAACTTTCTAAGTAAATATGCGATTGTTATGCTTGAAAGTTCTATCTTTTTCGAAAAATTATTTCTCCTTAAATGCAAGTTATGGTCTTCAACTGAATGTCCCGCGATTTTCTTCAGCTAGAATGTAGGCATTTATGTTCCATGATATCCACGATCTTGTGCCATGTCTCGCACGATCTTAGCAACCGTTTCCGGCCACTAGCCGTTAATGGATATGTCTGGTAGGTTGTTACGTTTAATTTTTTATGCGCTTTTTCTCACAAATTCAGCCATGCTTATTTCAACCTATTTTGCACAACAAACTCAACAACAAACATATCTAATAACTTAAAAATCTTTTTATTCAAAGACTCTAAGTTACAAAATGTATTAAACATACCATATAATAATAATTGAGTGTTCTCATTAATCTTTCTTCACAAGATAAAATATAGTTGTTGTGGCAGATAAAATATTAAGTCTAGATAAAGTGTATTTAGTTAGATAGTTCTTCGGCTCAAATTCAAAGGAGGGACTTGCAGGGAGTTACACTTTGCAATTCTTGAGTATGGTAGTGATAAGATTACCATATCCAAATTTGTGGTTGTGAGCAATGTCGTAGGAAAAGTGAGAGATGATCAAAGAGGAAAAATTGATTTTTATATTATTAGCAAGGTTGTACATGAGATAGAGATCCATAAGACTAGCTTGAGTTATTTTGGAGGTTCTAGGTAAAATAAAGCGCCAAACTAATTGAAAAAGCAGTTTATGAAAAGGGGAAAGATCTTTTTTAACTAGACATTGGTCAGAAGAATTACCACCAAAATAGATCATAATTTAGCATTTGAAGCACATTAACATTAAGTTTTGCCCTACCCTTAATATATTCCTTGTACCCTTCATTTGGTACATCAAACTATTCACAAATTCGTTGTTCGTTAACTTTCACTAAATTCCCAACTACACTAATGAATAACCCATCAGTGTTTTTGAATTTTGAGCAAAATTCTCTCATTACATCCTCAAAGAGACCCTCATCAGAACTTGAAACCTTAGACCATTTTTGAAATTTTACACCATCAAGAAACTCCACCCATTTTATTTTCTTTCACGAAGCAAGAACCACACAAAACCCGATTATATATTTAGAAGATTTTGATTTCTTACCGCGTTTGGTAGGAATCAGGATTTCCTTCTCTTGCTCTGTTTTAGCATCTTCAACCTCTTCTTCTTTCTTAGGTGAAACCATCTCACATGAGCCGATGGGATTTCTTGAGAATCTTTCGAATCCTTATTAGAGTTAGAGGATTCGTTATCACTTTCATTATAGCAGTAGTGGAAAAAAGCTCATATGATGCGGTCGAAATCGGACTTACTGATGCAATTTTGGTTCGCATCAGATGGGCTCGCAACAGATCCAAATTATTTACTGATTAGGTCCAAACCGGATCAGTAAATAATTTACTGATGCAGTTCTTGAGAAAAACCGCAACAATTACTTATGTTAACTGGTGCGATTTTTCTTAAGAACCGCGCATTAGTAAGTCCAACGTAAATCCGAAAAAAAAGCTCGTCATAAACAAACAAAACCAAATTCCAGCAAATTCGTCATAGTGAAATAAACAAACGAAAATTACACAATTATCATAAACCAACGAAATAACGCAGAAAATACAAATAAAACAAACAAAAATGATAATTTTATCAACGAAATAAACCTAGATCTAATTACAAATAAAACTAAAATAAATTACCCAATTATACACAACAAAAAAAGCTGTAGTATAAACTATTAAAACCGAATCTAATTATAAAGAAATAACAAAAAAATTAAGATAGATCTAGAATTACAAATAAAACTAAAAAATGAAAAAAAAACTCAATTCTCATATCTGATAACAACCCAGACGGCAAAAACGAAAAAAAAACCTTCACTTCATTCGAGAAATCAACGGCGAGAGCATTCGTGAAGACAATGACGAGAATTCGTCTTCGATTCGACGATGAATTTGACGTTCATAGTTTTTCCTTTCGACGATGAATACGACGAGAAGGCGATGAAGTTGGTGCGTTGTTGTCGGTGTTCGTTGAGGATGTTGTGGGTTTGAGAGGGAGGAGGGAAGAGCAGACCTGAAGAGGTAAGAGGAGGGATTAGGGTTGAGTATTGAGTGAGTAGAGAGACGAGGGATTAGGGTTGAGGGTTGAGTGAGAGGGGGAGCTGTGGGTAATGAGAGAATGAAGGAAATGTGTTGGGGTTATAAGGAAATGTAATGGGCCAAGAGTGGACTGGGCCACGAGGTTCCGGTTTCTTTTAAGAATTGCACTGGTAGTGGTGTCAGATTGGTGGTGCTGGAGGTGGTGTCCGGTTGGCGCTGGTGGTGTTGGGTTGGTGGGTAGGGTTGAGAAAACTAATAGTACCTAGCTCAGTACTTTCCTACCTGCCTCTCATACGACAATAATTAACCCATGTAATACCCCTAATTCGCAACCTAGGTGGTTGGCATGTTCTTCACCGAGGACTATATCTATCCCACCGGATATCTTAATCTCAATAAAATAGTTCTGCAAATAAATACTTCATCCGTTTCAAAATAAGTGCAACATAGAAAAGTGGCACACAGACCAAGACATATAGAGAGAGAAAGTTGGGACCACAATTAAAAGAGTAATTAGACAACCTAATAAGATTAAAATATTTACACTAATTGTCCAACAATAACTTTATATCCTCAACATCCTCCACCTCCCATCGACTACAACACCAACACCACCATAACACCGCCACCACCGACCCCCCACCACCACAACATCGCCACCACCGACCACCTCCACCACCATAAAAAACTTCTTTCCCTCTTCCCCCAGCCATGCCCACCAAAACCCCTATCCCCATTTCCCCTCCCCCATCCTTGAAACTAACACCTTACCCTCCCCCAGCCCAACCACCAACAACCACAAACAACAATCACCAACCACCAACCACAAACAACAATCACCAACCACAACCACCTTTTCCAAGCAGAAATGCTTCAACCACCACCATCGGCATCCACTGTCTTTCCCCACTACCACCATAATAGCAACACACCACTACAAGCGCTATTCAACCACCAGCTAAAACCAACAATGTTGAAAAATCACGATTTCCTATATTCAACACCATTCCCAAAATTCACCACCACATGATCTAGGGAAGGGCAATACCAAAACTCACCAACATTTTCCATTTTAGAAACGTCGTACCAACCACCATTTCCAAAATTCACCTCCAATGTAGCTTAAAACCCTTGTGTTTCCTATTTCCACAATGCGTCAACCACCATAAGATCTGGAGGAGTTGAAGGAAATAAAAGAAGAATAGAAGGATTTAACATGACATAAGATATGGAGATTGGTGTTACTGGTGCGGGTGGTGGTGTCGGTTGGTGGTGGAATTGCACTAGTAGTGGTGTCAGATTGGTGGTGGTGGAGGTGGTGTCCGATTGTCACTGGTGGTGTTGGGTTGGTGGGTAGGGTTGAGAAGAGGGGGTTGGGTGGTTTGAGTTGAGGAGAGATAGTGGTGGGTTTAGAGGGGTGTGGGGGGGGGGGGGGGAATTGGCTGAGATGAGTGAGGGAGTTGGGGAGTTAATTAAGTTGAGATGAGTAATAGCATTTCTGTAAATAAAAAGAAAAAAAATTTCATTTAAAGCTATGTTACACTTATTATGACATTTCCTAAAATGGAAAATGTTGTACTCATTTTGAAACGGAGGAAGTATTATATATAATTTATTCATTCATTATTCATCAAATATAAATAATAAGGTTGCCCTTAAGACCTTACACCTAAAATCAGCAGAAAGTAGGATTGCAATCCAAGAGGTCTCAATTCAACAATATATATCCGGCCTTGCCAAAGTAATAGTAATAATAATACTAATAATTAAAAATCACTTCGTCCAACTAAAAAGTATAAACCTTTTTTTAAAAATAATTATATACCAAATACATAGTATAATCAAATACTCCCACCACTACACTCTCGTTGTCTGAGTTTGGGTACAAAGTTAATTACAATGTTAGTTATAATACCTCCGGTACATAACTCTTTGCGAAATGGTAGTAAAGACAGTATTATTATCCCTCGGATACTAAAACATCGACAACTTAGATATTGAATTATAAAATTACAATATTATTATACTTTCAACTTGGTACAAACAAACCAACCATAGTAAAACAATTAAAACATATCATATATATATATATAAAGAAATAATTTGCCCAATATAATATCAACAAAACCACAACTTACTCATTTATAAGTATAACTCACAACAAGACAACCAAAGTCATAAACATTACACTTCACATAAAGCCAAAATTATACATATCAAACAAAACAGAAAAGAAGAAAGAAAGAAAAGAAGAGAAAGAACTAAATCTAGCTAACCTGCAACAAGCTAGGACCCAACAAATAAATAAAATAGCACTAAGCAAATTAGCAAAACTCTATTAACAAAAGTTCTAATTGCATGCATTACACGGTTAAGACACCAGATACGAAAATGTTGAAGATGATGAAAATATATTACTCCAAGTCCACGCAAGACGACAACGATATATATATATTATACACAACAACATCACCCATTCACCCTCATGCATGAACAACAAGCTCACATGAGCAGACCAACATCAAGTCCCATAATCAAACCTGCGGAATGGCTGAACTAAACAACAAGCTAGCATCACTTAGAGATTATATATGACAGCAACACAGTACAAACAACAACCATCATTAACCATCATACATCATTAACTATCATATATAGTAGTCTTTATCTAAACAACACTTATCATTATACAACAACAATCAACACGTAGACATGCTTTACACCTCACAAAAAGAATGCTTGAACAAGGTTATATACAAATTATAGTCAAAATAATCATAGAAGTACAACGACACATCCTATATACAGATCTAAATAATTATTAAGCAAAAGAGATAACAAAATTCTAGCTATAGACATTACTATCACAACAAAAGATTACCCAGTAAATATAGTCATTATAATCAAACAAGAACCTCGTAAAGTTTGGCAAGAAAATAGAACAACTAATCATGCATATAACTTTTCCTATCCAATTCCTAACATAATACTAACCCAAACTTAACTATTCAAACTAACTAAATCCCAAACGGATTCTAATCGTATTAGGATTGTCGTTAGTTAAATAATACTAGAAAGGCGGTCGACAGGCTACTATTATTTTCATAGAATAAATGACCTTCAGGCTTCAACTGATTTACAACCTCATTGATTAGTTACGTGGTACACCAAGAGCATTACTCACAAAATGAATAAAAGACTTACTCTTACATTGTTCCTATATTTTGAGACTTTACGGGAATTAAATGTGCACAATATTTTAACTTTTGTTTTTAGGCTCCTGTCTTTGAGTAATACAGGCCTCACATCTTTTAAGAATGAAAGTGCAAAAAATGGGCTTTTTTTACCCAATTAATTGGACTGGACCTAAAAACTTGGTTGCCATTCCAAAAATAATGGGGATGCAATTGCCTCCTATTAAGTCCATATCGATCGGCCCATGACCATAAACAAGATTGCCGACAATATTTTTTAAAAATATGCGGAAAGTTTGAATTTTATTTTATTTTTTTAAAAAATTGACGTAAAACTCTATTAACGTTCATTAATTTAAGACAGCAAGTGTGAATCACATTAATAGGCGTGTCGAACACCTAACGAAAAATATATAACCTAACTAAACCTCCTAAATATGTAGTAAGGTAAGTCAGGGTCGATCCCACATATAAAAAATGTTCTATGATTAGCTCTTAAACAATGGTAAGGCTAAAGGAAATTAATATAATAGTGGTCGAATCAACTATACTAATCAATATATAAATAGAAGAATCTATAGTTTAATTAGTATCCCACTAGAATGAATTAATACAATTATAATTTCTACCCCAAACTAATCAATTAAATGTTCATAAGGAAAATTACACCCTATAAATATCATAAACCTCTCCCAAGTATCCATGATTTCCTTAATATGCACTCAAACCTACTCCCGTGAAATGGTGCAAATTAAAGACATTAAATGCGATATCCCAGCAATTCATTCTACCTACTCTTGTGGAGAATTTCATGCCCTTAACTGAAATACCCAATTTTCGTCAAAAACTTCCCGTTGTGATCAAGACAAATAAATCATAACAATACTGGTTATCCCTAATCTAGTATTGGAATATGCACAATCAATCAAGAAAGAACAATTAAACAATTAATATGGGAATTTAAAGAAATAATCATGAATTAAATCATACTCGGGTTCAACTTAACCATAGATAAAAAAACTACTCAAGCATAATTGAAATAAATAAAGAAATTAGAGAAGAATAATTTAAATTCATAATAATAAACAAAAGAAAAGAACGAGAAAAAAATAAATATTAAATTGATGGAAGAAAGTAAGAGTCTTGAGAACAATAAAGATCTACAAGTTCCTCTCTCTAACTTCTCTCTAGAAACCCTAGAAAAAGTGTATACAATCAACTTGTAACCATAAAAAGTACTATAACTATACCAATAACAATACATATACATAAAACTTTCTCTCTCTAAAAACTTTTCTCTGCCTTCTCTCCTCAAAACGTCCCCCAAAAACAAACCCTAGGAACTCGTAGGAGTTCCGGCGCCGCGCAAGCCGCCGGCGTGTTCTCCGGCGAGTTTCCTTCCACTTATCTGTCTCCTCTTTATGTTTTCTTCTTGTTAGTTCTCTTAGGTTTTTTTGTTTCTTCTTTTCCGGTTACTTTTCATCGGTGGTTTTTGGTGTTGTGTTTGCGGCGTCGGTGGTCGCCGAAAACCCATCTCGCATCCCCTAAAAATTCTGGTGGTGCGTTTGTTGGTGGACAACTCGCCTTGGTGCTGTATTTCCAGCAGCTTCCTTCCCCTCCCCCGGTGGTTCGTCGGTACCCATCCCCTGTGGTTCGGTGTTGTTGGGCTTCCCTCCTCCCCTCCCCTGGCATCGCGTTTGGGCTTCCC